>NC_139035.1:28436180-29005133 GCF_964662115.1 Mustela nivalis
TGGCCCTGCAGGATCGCAGGCCGCAGCTGGCATCAGGAAGGTTGAAGGGGCTCCATGTCTGTGCAAACTGTACAGCAAGAGAGGCCTTCCGTGAAGGGCAGAGCGGAACTGCAGGGCTGGGCGCCCTGGGACAATCCTTCTGTCCGTCCGTATCTGTCTGGTTCACAAACACGGCGCTGCGCACATAAAGCGAGGGAGTAAATGGACCCGGCACAGTATCTACCTCGTGACATGTTTTAGAAAGTCGAATGCAAAAAAAAAAAAAAAAAAAAAAAAAAAAAAAGATCCACGATGAACAAAATAGCAAATGCTCAAATGCTCAAATATAGGTAACGGGATCGCTTTTCCCCATCTTTGAACCCATCTCCAGGCCCAAAAGTGCTCACCAGACGTGTCATGGATCCTGTGCGGCGTCAGCCTGGTCTTAGGGGAACCCCCGAGGGATGAAGGGCCCCTGCTGCACCAGCCGGGTGACTAGGCTGAGGCAGAGCCTGGGGATCAGGGGCACCCCATAACCAAGAATCACGTGACCCTGAAGGAGATGGCAAATTCCAGTCCCAAAGGGAGCTCGTCCTTTCGACAGGGAAGGAGATTGATTTAAATTCTCTCTTCAGTGATGGAGGCAGGCACCGAGCTAGGAGCCAAGCCTGCCCTCAAGATGCCCACCATCTTTTGGCCGAGACAGGTATGGACGAGAGCAGAATGTCAGGAGCTTCTCTGCTTGGACTTTGAAAAAAAGAACAAAACACAAAAACCAACAAACTAAAACTTTACTGGAAGTAAATGCTTTACAGTAGCAAAGTGACAGGATGACCCTGGGGACTTTCCCCCACCCTGTGATTCTCAGTGCCTCCACAGACACACTATGCCCCAGAGCGAGCCCTTCTGGGCTTGGTGTCCTTCCCCTTGTCCACAGAGGTCCAACCAGGGTAGGGGCATTTATCTCCAAGGCAAACAGAGCTGCCTCTGTATCTGTCTGTGTTTACTCATGATGTCACATCCCTCCTGGGTTCCTGATCGATGTGACTCAGGGGTGAACTGCTGGTCAAGGTGAGTCATGCCTTGACCTACTGAACAAGCAAGACTCTGGCTCCCAGGAGGGCCCCAGTTGTTGGGGAGCTAAGCTGGAGTGAGACCCTACAGGTGAGAGGTAGCATCTGACATAAGGAGCGTCAATGGGGGGGGGGGTGTCTCAGCAGCTTACAGTGACCTCTGTCCATGCCAATGTACGTAGAGCTCCCAGTATCTCATTCCCATTTTTCAGATGGGGGGGCGGGCAAAGACTCAGTGGGATGACATGTCTTGCCCAAAGACACACAGCAAACAAGACACAGAAGGGTTTGCTTTCTGTCTGGCAGCAGGAGCAGCAAAGCCAGGCCAAGAGCAATGACTTTAAAAGGCAGGGGTGGAGGGAGTTTGAGGGGCCAGCCACAGAAAGGTGGGCCAAACTAGGTTGGAAAGAACCAGGAAACTGAAATCAGAGATTGGGGCATGGGCCCAAATTCCAGCATCTGGTATAGCTTCCTCCAAGGTGGTTTTCTGCAAAGAGCGGCTTGGGAGTCCCAGGGAAGCCCAGCATAGTTTCAGCCTGGTCACCTGGTCCGTCTGTGGCTGGTCACCTTCTCGACTGTCACACAGCTAAAAGTCAAAAAGTCAAACCAAGAAGGGTTCACCTTCAAAAAGTAATAATAATAATAATAATAATCACAAAACTTGAGATGCACCTGCCCATGAGGGGTGTGGAAATTCCATATGACTTTACAACCAGGCTCGGAGCCAGAGCTGGGGGTGAAAAGCAGGTCAGCTGATCTCAGGGTGAACTGCAATCTGTTGACAGTGAAATGGAATAATCTGGCGATCAAAGGCAGCTGTGAAGGGGGCGGGGTGGGCATGCTACAGTCCCAGAATAGGGACCGGGGACCTTCCCTCAGCCACCGGTAAGGCAGCTCTAGCCCTCCCCAGCCTCCTCCTGGCCAGGGGCCCCAGAGCAGGGCGACTGCCTGGTCTACGCCACTGCTTCTCCCTCCTGTATATTCAGATGGGGAGCCTGGCCAGGTAGCCACATCTCTGGAGAAGGGCTGCTGGGGAAAGCGTGGCCCTCACCACCCTCAGGGTCATGTGGAATACTGTCTACCCACCCATTCCTATTGATTAGGACACAAAGGGCCAGGGACACAGGGACCATTATCACCAAGACTAGAAGCTAACCTTCCCACCACACCGTCATCACACCCTATCCCACTGCAATGCCAGCAGGACACCTGAGTCAGCACATTGCAGTAGGGACAGGCCCCAGGAGCCCCGGGCTACTCCAGTGCCAAGGTCAGGCTTCCAATGGCCTGGGAACACCACAAGGCACAAATGTGGCTCCTCTTTCCCAGCAGCTATTTCTACAGGAAGAGGCATTGAGTCTACACTTGAGTCTACTCAAGAACCCAACAGCTAACTCAATCAGAACAGGAGGAAATGCAGACATCCAGATAATGGGCCTGCTTGATAGCAAAGATGCAAATGTTTTACCCCCTAAGGAGCTTCCAATAACACTTTGCACCAAAATCTCATCTCCTTTCTTGTTTGGAAGAAAGCCACTGATTAGGGGAAATCTTCTGAGACTTATAGGCCAAGAGATGGATTATCTTTTTTAGCTAATAATAATGCATGAATACTTTTATTTTGTGTCCTCTGGGAATATTGTCAGTTGTTTTGTGGGAACAATGACTGACTCAAAAGCAAAGTAGATGATTTATCTCTACAAGACTTTTATTTGCATACTTTTGAAAAATGATTCAGAAACGTATTTCTTGGAAAGTGGGTGTAAAATTAAATCCTCTGATTAAAGTAAAATAAAAGTGCTTTTAAAAAGTGGCTTAAAGATATAAACTCAACAGACAATTTTCTAGGATTTTCTAGGAGAGTCTCAATTTTAATAACATTCCCCACTCTGGTTCTCCATAATCAAATTTTTATGTGGCAGTCTATAGATCTTTTCATTTTATCTGCAAAATACGGTCTTCTCCAAAATGAAGACATTTAAATCTTTTAAAAGTTTCAAAATGTGTTTTCTTACTTTTTGGATTTTTCATTTGAAGATTCATCATGTTTTGTATACATTGACATAAACGCAATCACAAAATTTCCCAGATTTTAATTAAAATATATGTCACTTAGGAATGCTTTCTGCCGCAAAGAACAGAAACTTCAGTGCTCACATGGTTGGGGTCCCATTCGTTCTCTCTTTCCATACACCTCTCAATTCTTTGGCATCAGTCTTGTTGGTGCTTGGAGCTTGCAAGATGGCGGCCACTTCTTGAATGGACATGACCATCTTCTTTTTAGGAAGTTATGGGGGCGGGGTTTAAACAAACAATTGTCCAAACCCTAACTACTTTGCTTTACCTTCTCAGCAGAACTTTATTTACTTTGTCTCTTTGGTGAGGATGGTGTCTCTTTTGTCACTTCTAATTGCAAGGAAGACCATAAATTCAAGTTTCTTGCTCTCTATACCCTATAATAGAAAAGGGACATTGAGTATCTGACATCGTATGCCTGCTTGTTCCTTTACCAAGGCTATAGTGACTGCAGACTTTAAAGATCTCTAAAAACAACAAATAATGCAAATAATAAATGCATGCTTTTAATTGGTGAGTGCATCCTTTGAGAGTATTAAAATGGTGATGCTCTTTCCACCATGAATTTGTGACTCCTACTTCTGGGCCCAGAGTACTGCCTGACATCATAGCCAAACACATGCTTAAAGTTTTATAGCGAGTGAATTAATGAGACATTACAAACTGGCTTACATGGCAAAATCTGCCTTTTGGACTCAGCAGAGTTCCCATTGATTCTTCAGCCTTCTTTTGCTTCTTGGTCAATGTCAATGTGAGGGACATTTTTAAAGAAACGCATAAATTACTAGTCAAGGTTTTTGCCTAATTATTTATAATTGCATGCATTTGCCTAATAGAAATTTTCATTTTATGGTGAATTTCAAGATCCTCAGGGCTACTACTTCCCTTTTTAGTGAAACGGTTGCATTTCTCTCTTCATTTATTGCTCTCCTAGATCTATGAAAACTCAGACTCAGAGTGGAGGGACAATGTTAGAAAGGTAACAGATGGTCTGAGCTATTCTGGAAACAAATTCACTAGATATGCCTGGGTCCAAGCTTGAAGGGGCCCATCTGGTGAGGCGGCACCTGGCAGGTCCGTGGACACAAACATGGGTGCATAGTAAGGTGGAGGTACAGACGAAAAAGTTCACCAGAGACAGGCCTCTGCTCTATCGGAAAGAGAACTAAAGTGTTGAAAGACAAATTGTCCTAGTGGAAAAGAATATTCCAGTACATTCCACCCTCTCAGCACACCCTGCTGTTCACTCTGGGGCGGGGGGGGGGGGGGTTACTTGACAATCCAGTGTTCTGGCTTTGCTGCTGCCACAGCAGCCACAGGGAAGGACGTGAGAATTGTCTGTCTGGCTCCATAGATTTCTATAAAAGCCCTTCAAAGTGTCTTTCCCCAAGTCCGTCCTCCCAGAAAAAAACCCAAATTAAGGTAAAATTGTTCCAGAACTTATTGTGCTTATCATATTGAGATGAAATATTGGGTACATGGGGCAAGGATTTAAGTCTTACTTACAAAGAGGAAATTTGCAGACATGGTTGATGTTTGGCATTCATTAAATACAGAAAACAAAGCTGCTTAGGAAAAGGAAGTTTGGAATTTCCTCTGCTGCTGTTTTCCCATGGAAAAAAACAAAAGGACAAATGAAGGCAGGCCAGGCTTATCCACTCCCACGAATGCAGCCAATTCCCCCCATGAAGCCAATCACTGAGGGGTTTTCAGGACAACAGACAAGTGTTTCTCGCTTTCTGCTCTTGGAAAAGTAAAGACTGTTCAGGTTATCTTGGCCTCTGGCAAACAGCCTCTCCTCACAGAAGCCAATCTGTGCCTAGAGAATAAGACTTCAGAGTAAGCACTGTGGACAGAAGTTTGGAAAAAAAAAAAAATCAGACAATTTTAGAACTGACAGTAACCTGAAGACCAACCACCCTATTCTGGAGGTGAACAGGCTGAGACCAAGAAGTGGAAAATGCCACGCCTAGTCCTCCATACTGATAGAGGCAAACTGGAACGTGATCCTCTGTCTCCTAGCCCTGTGCTTATCACTCCATAAGCAGCTACATGGATGTAGCTACAAGTGGCTACAAAGTCCCTTTCACCCAAGTATAAATATTCAAAATTACGTATAAAATGTAACAAAAATATTTTAACATGCAGCTGAGTTTGGGGGAAAAATAAAGGAAACACCAAATGCCAATAACACAAAGGGAAGCAAAACAAGCCCTTGGGACAGATGATATGGCAGCCATTGGGTGTGGGGTTGGGAGTGTTAGAGCTGGAGATGTGCCCCAGTGGTCAGAGTTTTCAAATGTTTTAAGTCCTGCTTGTATAAGGACTTGTGACCTGTACAAAATGGAGAGTAGACACAAGACCTATTCACACCGGTGAGACCCTAGGAGACTGCATGTCAGTTAGAGGGGCACTAGAAAGTACTTTTGGGTAGGGGTACAGAGGAATTTGGCTTTATTGGGGTGTTTAGTAGAAAAAAATACCAACCTAAGAGAAATTAACCTACCAGGCCTGTGACATGGGGCAGGAGCAAAGTCTGAATTTTATACTCTTCCTTGGTAATCTTTTTTTATTTTTATTTTTTTCTGAAGTAAGCTCTCCACCTCGTGTAGAGCCCAATGTGTGGCCTGAACTCAGGGCCCCAGGATCAAGACCTGTCCTGAGATCAAGAGTTAGATGCTTAACCAACTGAACCACCCAGATGCCCCACCCTTGGTGATCTTTTTGGAGTGCCTGGCAGAAACAGATGTAAAGCTTGTCTGAAGGAACACTTTATAACCCAGGCCACATGAGGGTTTTGTAGACAAAGTGGATCACCACTAAAGATGACCTCGTGATAATTACCAGAGCCACCAACATGGGCTCCATTCACACCAAAACCATGAAAAAGGCAGCCTGGGTCACCACTGAGAAATATTACATGTACCTAGACAATGACTCCCATGCCAACAACCAGGTGTGCGAGGAGATTGCCATTACTCCCAGCAAGAACACAGGCCATGCCACACATCTGACAAAGTGGAGTGAGAAGGGCCCAGTGAGTGGTATCTCCATCAATCTGCAGCAGAAGAAGAGAGAAAGGAAAGATGATAATGTAGCTGAGGTCTCCATCCTGGATCAGGAAATCACTGAAGTTGATTCTGACACTAAGGAAATGTTGAAACTCTTGGATCTGGACAGTCTAGCAACCTGCAGGTCATGCAGTCTACAGTTGGGATGAATTGCAAAATACCATGGAGAGTCATTTGAATCTTCTTGCTGTGCTGTGATACCTTCAATAAACCTTAAACAACAACAACAAATTCCCAAAACAGATAAGGAAATGTTGTGATTTACCATGATAGAGAATCAGTAAACACAATCGTGGCTAAATGAAATGATAAATAACCAAACCAGACAAAAGAAAATCAGTAAATAGAAACTACACAGGACTATGTGGGAGAGACTATAAAACAATATTTTAAATGATTACACAGATGAAGGAATAGAAACCATAACGAAATAACATTCAAAAAAGAAACTGGAAGATCCCATAAAAAGAGATTAGATTAGCAATTTTGAAACTTCCAACAAAGCGAAGTTCAGACCTAGTTGGCTTCCCTGATGAATGTTACTATACAGTTAAAGAAAAATAAATACCAATTCTTCATAAACTCTTCCAAAAACAGAAGATGAGGGAATACTTCCCAGGTTGTTCTATAGGGTCAGATTTTGCCCAGTTATCAAAACCAAAGATATTACAAGAAAAAAACACATCAAAGTTCTTTATGATATAGATGTGAGAGTCATCAACAAAATACTAGCAAACTGAATCCACCAGTAATAAAAAGGCTTATACACCATGACTAAGTGGAATTTATGGCAGGAATGCAAGGTTGATTCAAAATACAGAAGTTCAATCATTGTAATATACCAAACCAACAGAACAAAGGATGAAAAAAACCCATGATCATTTCAACAGACACAGAAAAAGCATTTGACAAAAGTCTAACATTTTCATGATAACAACACTTGACAAACTAGGAATAGAAGGGAATTTCCTCAATCTGATGATAAGGTTATATCTATCTATCTATCTATCTACCTATATAGAAACGTTTTATATATATATATATATATATATATATATATATATATATAATTTATATATATTAAATTATATATAGAGAAATATATCATATTTCCTAAATATATATATATTTATAAATATATATAGAAATATATCATTTATATTTCTGCATACTCTCAATGGACAATCAGAAAATGAAAATAAGAACACAGTTCAGTTTACAAAAGGATCAAAAATACTTAGGATTAAATTTAAAAAAAAAAGTACTGTAGGGGTGCCTGGTGGCTCAGTCAGAAGTGTCTGACTCTTCATTTCAGCTCAGGTCACGATCTCAGTGTCATGAGATGGAGCCCCATGTTGGGCTCTGTTCTAGGCATGGAGTCTGCCAGAGATTCTCTCCCTCTGCCCCTCTCCCTCCTTGAGTGCTCTCTCTCTCTAAGATAAATAAATAAATAAAATCTTTCTTCAAAGGAAGTGTAACTTACACTTTGAAAACTACAAAACATTGCTTGAAGAAATGTAAGACCTAGATAAATGGGAGGACATTTCATGTTCATGAATCAAAAGAGCTAACACTGTTAAGACAGTAATACTTCCCAAATTGATCTGCAGATTCAACAAAACCCTCATCAAAATCCCAGATGCTTTTCCTGCATAAATTAATAAGCAAATCCTAAAGTTGATATGGAGATACAAGGTACCAGCAATAGCCAAAAACAATCTTGAAAAAGTCAAAGGACTCACACTTCCCAGTTTCAAAATTTACAACAAAACTACGGTAATCAAGGCAGTATGTATAACAGTTCAGTGATAGGACAGACATATTTATCAGTTGAATAGAATGGGAAGTCCAGAGACAAATCCTTACATTAAGTGTCAATTTTTCTTTTAAAAGATTTTATTTATTTATCTGACAGAGAGATTAGAGAGAGATCACAAGTAAGCAGAGCAGCAGGCAGAGGGAGAGAGAGAGGCAGATTCTGATCAGGGAGGCTGATATGGGGCTTGATCCCAGGACCCTGGGATCGTGACCTGAGCCGCCTAACCAATTGAGCCACCCAGGTGTTCTAGTCAATTGATTTTTGACAAGGGCGCCAAGACAATTCAAATGAGGGAAATAATCTTCTCAACAAATAGTGTTGGGGCAATTGGATAGCCATAAGCTGCAGGATAAGGTTGGAACCCTTTCTTATGCTAGATCCAAAAATTTACTCAAAATGAAATGTAGATCTAAATATAAGAGCTTAAACTATAATACTCTTAGATGAACACATGGTGGTAAATCTTTGTGACCTCCGGTTGGGCAAGATTTCTTATGACACCAAAATCAGAAGCAACAACAGAAAAAAAAAATAGATAAATAGTATGCAAAATTCAATTTTGTATGTGTGTTTCAAAGGACAATGCACAGATTGGAGTGGCAGGGATCTGCTGGGTTTTGAGACACCAGGCAGAGCTGTGTGCCAGAGACAGAGACACATGGTAACAGGATGGGTGAGCTTGGAGTGCGGCCGGAGGACAGGGAGATGGGAGTGACTGAGTGCTTTTCTCTGAGGGTGCACTGAGGAGTGGGACCCTGAGCTCTCGGCTCCTCTGGGCCAGATATTAGGAAGCTGCCATTTTCATTCTTATTCTCCAGAGCTCTATGGAACATGTTCAGGAAATAAAAGCTCCCAAGGGCAAACCCAAGCAGATTACTTAGCCTGGCCCCTAGCAAGGGGGTTGCAATTCTGCCTTGGACAAAGACACTTGAGAATCACTACAACAGGCCCCTTTCCCAGAAGATCAGCATGAAATTCAGCCAACACTTGATAAGTTCACTTATCAAGGAGAACAGTGGAATTCCAGAGGAGGAGAAGGCAAAGCATGGAATTCATGGCTTTCTCCCCATAATTCTTTAGTTTTGCAAAGTTAATTAATTTTTTAACTTATTTTTTCTTATTCTAATTTTTTTTAACTTTTACTCTTTCCCCTTTTAATGTTTTTAAACTAGTTTATCTTAACAATACCTTTCATTAAAAAAATCTTTTTTTTTTAGTATAAATTAAATTTTTAATTATGGGAATACTACCTACATCTTTCAAAATTACAAGCAAAGTCAACCGCCCCACCTTTCTTACGTAGTAAATGAATTAATAGTGTTGGCCTTCGGTCCCAGACATACCTTTCTACAGCACAGATAGCAGGAGGCTGGATTTTGTCTGGTCTGTAACCGCTCACTCTCAACACCCCGTTGTGAATGAGCAACAGAGGGGGCTACAGAGTGGTGCAGACCCGTCCCCAGTCCCCTCCCCAGGGCCGTGGATGGCAACATCTGTCCCCAGCCAAGCCCCCCCCCCCCCCCCCCCCCCCCCGTTTTCCTCCTGCTCTCCCTTCCCACGGGGAAGCTACCACGTGTGTCATGTCTGAGTGTCAAGCACAAGGCTTTGGGATTTGAGCTGAGAGCAGGAAAGCGGAATCCTGCTCAGTGTAGGTGGGTCTCCTCCACCAAAGTACACAAAACAGTTTCCAGAAAATAGGAAAATAAACACATTAGGGCTTTAATCCTCTTAAATAAAATTTGAAAACTAAACACTGACATTTAAAATGTGCGAAGCATGCAATCCTTGGATTTTGAGCAAGTCCGTCTTTCTACGGTAAAGACCTTCCGGTCATCAGTAAGTGGCTACTAGAGATCTGAACATTTCTGCAAATAGATGAACAAAAGGTCAAGAGTGACTGATTTTGTTAAATTCAGTAACGGGCAAAATAAGCTGGTGAGGCCTGTTCAGGCACATGTGCTCACTTCCCATCTCCAGAAGGAAGCCGGAAGTCGGGTATTTTCGTTGCTAGACCGTAACGAATTACAAATGAATTTGTATGTTCTTCAGTGAGGGCATGGCGAAACTTTTCTAAGCAGGAAGAACACGCTCAAGCTCTCGCCTTCCCTTCTGCACAGGAAGGTTCGGGCTGAGCGCCCGGGACCCGGGTGAGCCATAGCGCGCAGCCCAAGTGGGGTTCCCGAAGGCATTGACTCATTTATGGTACCTGGACGTCGCTAGGCTTTAACCAGCTAGAGCATGATTCATGACCCTCTGGGTCCAGTCGTGTCCTGCCGGCCTGTTCTCTAAGCATGTAGAGCGATGAAAGGTGTATTAAAAATCAACGAACAGACTCCCGAATTTAAGTTCATTCACGCATCTGTGAAACCGGCTTCATTTTCTGTTTAGCCACTGGTTACTAAAGCTTTCCAACAAGGACAGGGAAAGGGTCAAAGGTATTCACAAGAGCTACAGCAGGGGATCGCAAAGAACCCACGGGAGCCCCATGAGGCCACTAAGCTGCCTTCACCACCCCCACCAGTGCGGGTCTCAGGGTGCGCCCGTGCAGCTTGTACCCCACTTTGCTGACCAGCGCCACCGTGCCGGGCTCCTTGCCCTACACTGGTGTGTGGAACAGGGCCTCGTGCTCATAGGGGTCGAACCTGGCACCCACGGGGTTCAGCCGCAGCAAGCCGTGTTTGGTGAACACCTTCTGGATCTGGACCTCCGTCATCAGGAGCCCCTCACA
Organism: Mustela nivalis; assembly: GCF_964662115.1. Lineage (NCBI taxonomy): Eukaryota > Metazoa > Chordata > Mammalia > Carnivora > Mustelidae > Mustela > Mustela nivalis. The sequence continues at coordinate 28,446,927 of NC_139035.1, forward strand.
GAGGTTCTTGAGGTGAGGATTGTCGTCTCTGACCTCCTCCTTCGGGACACTCTGCGTCGCCTTCTCCAAGATATCTGCGACCTCCAGCAAGTCCTTACAGAAGCCCTGGATGCCGTGTAATTTTGCCTCCTCCACCAATTTCTGGCTCCTCTGCCTCAAGTTCTCAGTGTCTGCCAAAGCTCGCTTATATTTTTCCACAGTCTCCTTCAGCTGCTCTTCTAGCTTGACCTTCTCGTCCAGGAGTATCTTCTCTGGGGAAGGAGTATCTGTCTTCTGTTCATTCTGACTCACGTCCTCTTCCAGGTTCTGGCCACTGTTCTTCTGTTTTGTAGCTGTGCACAGCAGCCGAGGAGATGGTCTGAGAGACAGGTAAGCTGGGAGACTTTGCTGCGCCAGCCTCACACACCGAGCCGCCATGACTGCCGCCGCCGCCGCCGCCCTAAAAAAAATCTTTTTGAACCTTCATTATTATAGTCATATTTTATCCTTCATTGTATCTAACTTTTTAAAAAATATTTATTTATTTATTTATCAGAGAGAGAGAGAGAAAGAGAGCAAGCACAGGTAAGCAGAGTGGCACGCAGAGGCAGAAGAAGAAGCAGACTCCCTGCCAAGCAAGAAGCCTGGGATCAAGCCCCGCATCAGGCTCTCTGCTCAGCAGGGAGCCTGCTTCCCTTCCTCTCTCTCTGCCTGCCTTTCTGTTTACTTGTGCTCTCTGTCAAATAAATAAATAAAATCTTTAAAAAATTTAAAAAAATGTTTTGGGATACAACTTCTTCTAATTGATCAAAATATACCCTAAATTTAGCACAGGGCTTTGTTCTAGTTTCCAGCCTGAGCAAATTCTCTCTACTTTCTTTTTCTTTCTTTTCCCAACCAACTTATCTTATCAACTCCTTTTTAGAATTTTTTTTTAAATTTTCATCTTTATAGTCATATTCCATCCTTTCATCGTGTTTACCCTTATTTTTGTATATATACGTATATATGTATATATATATATATGTGTGTGTGTGTGTGTGTGTAAATGTTTTTCTTTTTTTTAAGATTTTATTTATTTATCTGACAGACAGAGATCCAAGTAGGCAGAGAGGCAGGCAGAGAGAGAGAGGAGGAAGCAGGCTCCCCGCTGAGTAGAGAGCCCAATGCGGGGCTCGATCCCAGGACCCTGGGATCATGACCTGAGCCAAAGGCAGAGGCTTTAACCCACTAAACCACCCAGGTGCCCCAAAAGTTTTTCTTTCTTTAAAATTTTGGGAGATAGTTTCTTCTAAGAGACCAAAATACAGTCAAAATTAAGTGGGTGGCTCTGTTCCACTCACCAGTCTAATATATATATATATTTCTTTTTTTCTCTATTAAAAAAAAAGATTTTATTATTTATTTATTTGACAGACAGAGATCATAAGTAGGCAGAGAGAGAGAGAGAGAGAAGCTCTCTGCTGAGCAGAGAGCTCAATACGGGGCTCAATCCCAGGACCCTGAGACCATGACCCAAGCCGAAGGCAGAGGCTTAACCCACTGAGCCACCCAGGCACCCTTTTAATTTTTTTTTTTTTTTACTTCTTTTTACCCCTTTTCTTACCCCCACAGTTTGGGGTCTCTCTGATTTGGGTAATGCACATTTTTCTGGGGTCTTTGCCACCCTTTTAGTATTTTATTCTCTCCTTCATATATTCTTATCTGGATAAAATGAAAAGGGGGAAAAACTCACTACAAAAAAAAAGTACAAGAGGCAGTACCGAAGGCCAGGGACCTAATCAATATGGACATTGTTAATATCCAGATCTAGAGTTCAGAATGACGATTCTCAAGGTGCTAGCTGGTCTCGAAAAAGGCATGGAAGATATTAGAGAAAACCTCTCTGGAGAAATAAAAGAACTAAAATCTAACCAAGCTGAAATCAAAAAAGCTATTAATGAGGTACAATAGAAAATGGAGGCTCTTACTGCTAGGATAAATGAGGCAGAGGAGAGAATTAGTGATATAGAAGACCAAATGATGGAGAATAAAGAAGCTGAGCAAAAGAGAGACAAACAGCTACTGGACCATGAGGGGAGAATTTGAGAGATAAGTGAAAGCATAAGACAAAACAACATTAGAATAATTGGGATTCCAGAAGAAGAAGAAAGAGAGAGGGGGAGGAGAAGGTATATTGGAGTGAATTATTGTAGAGAATTTCCCTAATATGGCAAAGGGAGCAAGCATCAAAATCCAGGAGGCACAGAGAATTCCCCTCAAAATTAATAAGAATAGGTCCACACCCTGTCATCTAATAGTAAAACTTACAAGTCTTAGTGACAAAGAGAAAATCCTGAAAGCAGCCCAGGACAAAAAGTCTATAACATACAGTGGTAAAAATATTAGATTGGCAGCAGACTTATCCACAGAGACCTGGCAGGCCAGAAAGAACTGGCATGATATAGTCAGAGCACTAAATGAGAAAAACACATGCAGCCAAGAATACTATATCCAGCCAGGCTGTCCTTTAAAACAGAAGGAGAGATAAAAAGCTTCCAGGACAAACAAAAACTAAAAGAATTTGTAAACACCAAACCAGTTCTACAGAAAATATTGAAAGGGGTCCTCTAAGCAAAGAGAGAGCCTAAAAGTAGTAGACCAGAAAGGAACAGAGACAGTATACAGTAAGAGTCACCTTACAGGCAATACAATGGCACTAAATTCCTATCTCTCAATAGTTACCCTGAATGTAAATGGGCTAAATGCCCCAATCAAAAGACACAGGGTATCAGAATGGATTAAAAAAAAAAAAAACCCATCAATATGCTGTCTACAAGAAACTCATTTTAGACCCAAAGACACCTCCAGATTTAAAGTGAGGGGGTGGAAAATAATTTACCATGCTAATGGACATCCAAAGAAAGCTGGGGTGGCAATCCTTATATCAGATCAATTAGATTTTAAGCCAAAGACTATAATAGGGGATGCGGAAGGACACTATATCATACTCAAAGGGTCTGTCCAACAAGATCTAACAATTTTAAGTATCTATGCCCTAACATGGGAGCAGCTAACTCTATAAACCAATTAATACCAAAATCAAAGAAACACATTGACAATAATATGATAATATTAGGGGACTTTAACACACACCCCTCCCCCACTGAAATGGACAGATCATCCAAGCAAATAAGGGCCTTAAATCACACACTGGACCAGATGGCCATCACAGATATATTCAGAACATTCCATCCCAAAGCAACAGAATACACATTCTTCTCTAGTGCACATGGAACATTCTCCAGAATAGATCACATCCTGGGTCACAAATCAGGTCTCATCGCTATCAAAAGATTGGGATCATTCCCTGCATATTTTCAGACCACAATGCTCTGAATCTAGAACTCAATCACAAGAGGGAATTTGGAAAGAACCCAAATACATGGAGGCTAAAGACCATCTCTCAAAAGAATGAGTGGGTCAACCAGGAAATTTAAGAAGAATTGAGAAAATTCATGGAAACAAGTGATAATGAAAACACAATGGTTCAAAATCTGTGGGACACAGCAAAGGCAGTCCTGAGAGGAAAATATATAGCGGTACAAGCCTTTCTCAAGAAACAAGAAAGGTCTCAAATACACAACCTAATTCTACACCTAAAGGAGCTGGAGAAAGAATAGCAAAGAAAGCCTAAACCCAGAAGGAAAAGAGAAATAATAAAGATCAGAGCAGAAATCAATGAAATAGAAACAAACAAACAAAACAACCCAATAGAACATATCAACAAAACTAGGAGCTGGTTCTTTGAAAGAATTAATAAGACAGATAAACCCCTGGCCAGACTTATCCAAAAGAAAAGAGAAAGGACCCAGATAAATAAAATCATGAATGAAAGAGCAGAGATCACAACCAACACCAAAAAAATACAAACAATTATAAGAACATATTATGAGCAACTATATGCCAGCAAATTTGACAATCTGGAAGAAATGGATGCATTCCTAGAGACATATAAACTACCAAAAGTGAACCAGGAAGAAATAGAAAACCTGAACAGACCCATAACCAGCAAGGAGATTGAAGCAGTCATCAAAAATCTCCCAACAAACAAAAGCCCAGGGTCAGACGGCTTACCAGGGGAATTCTACCTAACACTTAATGAAGAATTAATTCCTATTCTCCTGAAACTGTTCCAAAAAATAGAAATGGAAGGGAAAGTTCCAAACATATTTTATGAGGCCAGCATTACCTTGATCCCCAAACCAAAGATCCCATCAAAAAAGAGAATTACAGGGCCGCCTAGGTGGCTCAGTGGGTTAAAGCCTCTGCCTTCTACTCAGGTTGTGATCCTAGGGGCCTGGGATCGAGCCCCACATCGGCTCTCTGCTTGGTGGGGAGCCTGCTTCTCTTTCTCTCTCTGCCTGCCTCTCTGCCTGCTTGTGGTCTCTGCCTCTCAAGTGAATAAATTAAAATATATATATATATATATATATATATATTTAAAGATTGTATTTATTTATTTGACAGACAGAGATCACAAGTAGGCAGAGAGGCAGGCAGAGAGAGGAGGAAGCAGGCTCCCTGCTGAGCAGAGAGCCCGATGTGGGACTCGATCCCAAGACCCTGAGATCATGACCTGAGCCGAAGGCAGCGGCTTAACCCACTTAAAATCTTAAAACAAAAATTTTTTTAAAAAAGAGAGAATTACAGATCAATATCCTTGATGAACATGGATGCAAAAATTCTCACCAAAATGCTATCCAATAGGATCCAACAGTACATTAAAAGGATTATTCACCACGACACAGTGGGATTTATTTTAGGGCTGCAAGTTTGGTTCAACATTTGCAATCAATCAATGTGATATAATACATTAATAAAAGAAAAAACATGAACCATATGATACTCTCAATAGATGCTAAAAAAGCATTTGACAAAGTACAGCATTCTTTCTTGATCAAAACTCTTCGAAGTGTAGGGATAGAGGGTACATACCTCAATACCATCAAAGCCATCTATGAAAAAAACCACAGCAAATATCATTCTCAATGGAGAAAAACTGAGAGCTTTTCTGCTAAGGTCAGGAACATGGCAGGGATGTCTATTATCACCACTGCTATTCAACATAGTACTAGAAGTCCTAGCCTCAGCCATCAGAAAACAAAAAGAAATTAAAGACATCCAAATCAGCAAAGAAGAAGTCAAACTATCACTCTTTGCAGATGATATGATACTTTATTAGAAAACTGAAAAGACTCCACTCCACATCTGCTAGAACTTGTACAGGAATTCAGTAAAGTGTCAGGATATAAAATCAATGCTCAGAAGTCAGTTGCATTTCTATACATCAACAATAAGACAGAAGAAAGAAAAATTAAGGAGTCAATCCCATTTACAATTGCTCCCACAACCACAAGATACCTAGGAATAAACCTAATCAAAGAGGCAAAGAATCTATACTCAGAAAACTATAAAGTACTCATGAAAGAGATTGAGGAAGACACAAAGAAATGGAAAAAATGTTCCATGCTCCTGGATTGGAAGAATAAATATTGTGAAAATGTCTATGCTACCTAAAGAAATCTACACACATTTATTGCAATCCCTATCAAAATCCCATCCATTTTTTTCAAAGAAATGGAAAAAATAATCCTAAAATTTATATGGAACCAGAAAAGACCTTGAATAGTCAGAGGAATGTTGAAAAAGAAAGCCAAAGTTGGTGGCATCACAATTCCGGACTTCAATCTCTATTACAAAGCTGTCATTATCAAGACAGTATGGTACTGGCACAAAAACAGACACATAGATTGCTGGAGCAAAACAGAGAGCCCAGAAATAGACCCTCAACTCTATGGTCAACTAATCTTTGACAAAGCAGGAAAGAATGTCTCATGGAAAAAAGACAGTCTCTTCAACAAATGGTGATGGGAAAATTGGACAGCCACATGCAGAAAAATGAAACTGGACCTTTTCCTTATACCACACATGAAAATAGACTCAAAATGGATGAAGGACCTCAATGTGAGACAGGAATCTATCAAAATCCTTGAGGAGAACACAGGCAGCAACCTCTTCGACTTCAGCTGTAGCAACTTCTTCCTAGGAACATCACCAAAGGCAGGGGAAGCAAGGGCAAAAATGAACTATTGGGTCTTCATCAAGATCAAAAGCTTCTGCACAGCAAAGGAAACAGTCAACAAAACCAAAAACACAACTGACAGAATGGGAGAAGATATTTGCAAACGACATATCAGATTAAGGGCTAGTGTCCAAAATCTATAAAGAACTTAGCAAACTCAACAGCCAAACAACAAATAATCCAATCAAGAAATAGGCAGAGGACATGAACAGACATTTCTGCAAAGAAGACATCCAGATGACCAACAGACACATGAAAAAGTGCCTCACATCACTCGGCATCAGGGAAATACAAACCAAAGCACAATGAGATACCACCTCACACCAGTCAGAATGGCCAAAATTAACAAGTCAGGAAATGACAGATGCTGGCAAGGATTCGGAGAAAGGGGAACCCTCCTACACCCTACACTGTTGGTGGGAATGCAAGCTGGTGCAACCACTCTGGAAAACAGCATTGAGTTTCCTCAAAAAGTTGAAAATAGAGCTACCCTACGACCCATCAATCACACTCGTGGGTATTTACTCTAAAGATATGAATGTAATGATCCGAAGGGGCATGTGCACACAAATGTTTATAGCAGCAATGTCTACAATAGCCAAACTATGAAAAGAACATAGATGTCTATCAACAGACGAATGGATAAAGAAGATGTGGTGTATATATATATATACCATATATATATATATATATATATATATATATATATATGCTGTATATATACATGGTGTATATATGAAAATATACACCATGTATATATATATATATGTATGTATAGATAGATAGATAAAATGGAATACTATGCACCCATCAAAAGAAATGAAATCTTGACATTTGTGACAATGTGGATGGAACTAGAAGGTATTATTCTGAGCAAGATAAGTCAATCAGAGAAAGACAACTATCATATGATCTCCCTGATATGAGGAAGTTGAGAGGAAATTTGGGGGGCTTGGGGGTAGGAAGAGAATAAATGAAACAAGATGGGATCAGGAGGGAGACAAACCATCAGAGACACTTAATCTCACAAAACAAACTGAGGGTTGCTGGGGGGAGGGGGGAGGGAGAGGGTGTTTGGGTTATGGACATTGGGGAGGGTATGTGCTATGGTGAGTGCTGTGAAGTGCGTAAATCTGGTGATTCACAGACCTGTACCCCGGGGCTAATAATACACTATATGTTAATGAAAAAATTAAAAAAAAATTTTAATAAAGGTTAAGTCTCTGCTCTCTTTCTAGCTCCTCGGTGGCCTGGCTTGCAGCAGTGAGTGAAATGACCCATTCATCAGAAGGCACAGAGGTGAGTGCTATGACAAAAGGTGACTGGCAAAGTTAAGGCAGGGATTTTCTTTCTTTCTTTCTTTCTTTTTTTTAGGTTAGTTGTTTGTTTGTTTGTTTCCAAAAGCAGGTTTTTGTTTTTGTTTTTTTAAGATTTTGTTTATTTATTTGACAGGCAGACATCACAAGTAGGCAGAGAGGCAGGCAGAGAGAAAGGAGGAAGCAGTTTCCCTGCTGAGCAGAGAGCCCAATGCGGGACTTAATCCCAGGACCCTGAGACCATGACCTAAGCTGAAGGCAGAGGTTTAACCCACTGAGCCACTCAGGCACCCCCTTTTAAAAAAATTTTTATTTAGTTATTTGATTGAGAGAGAGAGAGACAGTTGCTTAACCAACTGAGCCACCCAGGCACCCTAAGGCAAGGATTTTCAAGCTTAAATGAAAACCAGAAGAGCCTAATACATATTGGTGGTAATTATAAGGTCATAAGTTCATCTCAATATGGCAAATGAAACCCACTTGGCAAATCTTAGGAGTCAAATGCTAGAAATCTGTTAAGGAAGGAGACAGCTGCTTCCGCCGCCTGAAACCAACACCCAAGAACGTATATAATCTTTTGGTTCCCAAGCATGATGTTTTACAACTTGCAAAACCTGGTAACATTGTCCCAGAGTCCAAGTGGTTGTTTCTGTTCTAAGTCCAGCCGCATCTCATTCTCTTTGTGTCCCGTTCTGGGCCGCGCGGCATCTTCTTCGTGTGCATTTCCAATTGAACTTTTATCGCAAAAGCAGTTTAGAAGCTTTATATCCTAACATCTCATAAAAGATGCAACTGCACCCAAATGGAAGCTTTTAAAAACTAGAATTAGACCTCCTTATTGGGAGGATGTCTCAGGTAGTAAGCCAGGGTTCCTGTTGGGAGAAATCTGGTCTGGATCCTTGGGATCTGGGCTGGGGCTGGGGTGGAGACAGAACACATCGAGTGCTGAAAAGGAGTTATCTCCACAACACCTAAGCTCACCGCGGTTTTCTAAACCTAGTAACCATCTCATGAATAGCAGAGCTATTTTACATTGAGTTAAAGGTCGTTCTTAAAGTTTAAAAACGAACAGCCAAGTTTCTGCAACCAGATCTTGGCATTTATTAAGTTTCTAATACATTGGGAGCTTCCAAAATTACAGGTGGCAGCCCCTTTCTTTTCTTTCTTTTTTATTTTTTTTAAGATTTTATTTATTTATGTATTTATTTGATAGAGATCACAGCAGGCAGAGAGGCAGGCAGAGAGAGAGGGGGAAGCGGCTCCCTGCTGAGCAGAGAGCCCCATGCGGGCTCAATCCCAGGACCCAGAGATCATAACTCAAGCCAAAGGCAGAGGCCCAACTCACTGAGCTACCCAGGCACCCCGGCAGCCCCTTTCTCCATCTATGGGAGACCATGCCCTAGGATCCCACAGATCTTTGAGGTCAGCGAGTGGGGTGAGCAGGACAGGGGGTCAAACAGGGAAATCCATACAACTGTGGGACAGGAGACCCTCTTCCTGCAGTCCCCAAAAGGCAGCAGGGAGCGGCGCGCGCGGAAAGCGTGGGTCTCGGGGACCCACCGCCCTCCCCCTCCCCCGCCCCCGTGCGGGCTCTGTCCAAGTAGAACAGCATCCATCACGAGGTACTGACGCCTCGCGGGATCCGGGTCGCATCGTCACCAGGAGCTCTTCCACCGCAGCAAAAAGGCAAGGGATCCAGACGAGCCTGGGGCGCCTCAGGGGGGGACGCCCCGCCCACTCGGCCCGCCAACCCTCCTCCCGGCCCGCCCCGGCCTCTCGGCCCCGCCCACTCGGCCGCCAGGTGGGTGTCCGCCTACCTGGCCCCGCCCACCCCGCACGCCTCAGGGGGCAGCCCTACCCCCCAGCGGGGTCTGGCTGCGTCTCCTCAGCTCCTCAGGGGTGGTGGCTGCGCTACAAGTTTGGAAATTTTGGCGGCGGAGGAGCGCGCCAGCATTTCGAAGCCGAAGGCTGTGGCAGTAGCCGACCTTCGAGGGCCCTTCATCCGCGCCCCGGCGCTCCCGCAGCCCAGAGTCGGGCGGCCACGAGACTCGGCAGCGTCCTCTCGCGTTCGCCCGCCGGACGGCTGCAGCCCTGTCACGGGGGCCGGAGGAGGTGAACCCGCTCGCAGAGAGCACCTGCCGGGTAAGCGAGCCCGGGACCTCGGGATTTGAGGGCGGGAGGCCCGGGGACCGGGGGCGGGGCGCGGCTGGGGGTGCGGGGAGGCCCGGGACCCGTGGACGGGGGTCGGAGTTTGGGGCTGCGGGAAGCGGGGAGGCCGCACCGCGGCTCGCGGTCGTCGCCGGGGGAGGGTCGGGGCGAGGAGCGGACTTAACGCGGAACACCCTCCCCCGTTCCCCTCCCAGCGCTGGAGCTGCCTTGCTACCCGTACGTTTCACAGCCCAACGTGTCGGTAGGGCGTCGGAGAAAGGGGGGCGTGGGGTGGGGTCTGTCCCCTCCCTGAGGGCCGCGTCCTCGGGTCGGCTGCCCCTCGAGGTCGGAGACGCGCAGGTGTGGCCGCTGTGCCCGAGCTCTCCCCGCGCGCGAGCAGCGCCCAGTTCCTGCGCGCGGGGTCGGGGGCGAGCGCCGCGCCAGGGGCGCCTCTGGGGGGCTCCGCGGGCTGCCGGCCTTAGCCGCCGCCCTCGGGGACCCTGCCGCGTGCGGCGCTGCGAGCCGCTCGGCCTGGACACACCGACAGCTCCGCAAAGTCCCAGTAAAATGGACCTAACCTGCAGGAAAGCGTTGACGGTCATTCCCTTAACTTGGGTTTCTCGTGAAGGCGGTTTTCCAGTAACAGACACAGATGTAGAATAGTGGCCAGTTTAAGTACTTGTAAATGCGTTCCAGTTGAGATAAGATACGTGCTTAATCATTGGCTATTCACAGACTACAAAACAACTTTTGTTTTAATCCGGCGTAGGCTCTTTGGACACAAGTTCTCCCAATTAATTTGTAGCAATTTTTAAAGCCTACAGTTTGGTCACTTGTATAGATTTTTTTTTTTTTTAACCTTGAAATTGGTTTCTAGAGTGAATTCCTGAAATCAGAGAGGCTTATGGACTGTTGTAGGATAAGAATGAAGAAGAGCATGAAAATATATTCATAATGTATCCTTGGGGTTCGATATAATTGATTCCCTTCATCTGGATACACAAATAGGTAAGGTGAATTACACCCTTTGGATACATACAGTATACGCATTTAACACGGCATTTTTGGTCTCAGTGAGTAACTGTGTTGTCTTGATAGAGCAATTTTTAGAAATCCCAGAAATTGTTGATTGTTAATATTTCAATAATCCTGAAGATAGTGCGGCAGGCAGTGTGAGGTGTTGACAGTGTGTTAATAAGACTGTCTTAGATTTGGGGAATTGGAGCTACTCTGATGACTGTCAGTTAAGGAAAGACTATGTAATTGAGGAATGCAGATCATTGCAGATTTCCCGCAGGCTTAGTATCTAGTGGGGCTCAAAAACATGTGAACACCTAAGTTGCCTCCAAGAAGACAGGCACATATATCTCTCCAGTCTGGGTTAGTAGATCAGTTTGAGACAAGCAATCAGATGCTCTGAAATAGCTCTTTGCTTTTTCTCCCACTTCTTTTACTTTTCTCCCACTTGATTTACTTTTAGCAATGACTCAGTGGAGGGGCTGTACTCAAGTGAATTATAGTGCCACGAGTGCCAACCCCAAAGAACTGGGACAAGATGCAAAAGTGCAGATTTCAAGTTTGGGTTATACATATTTATAGACATTAGGCAGTGTAAATCATTTTCATACTTTGCAAAGTTAAAGTGAACATCGGAGACTAGTTACTGCTTTCCGTTCCCAGGTGTCTTAAAACATTAAAAGCTCACGAGTGTTTGTCAATTGTGACTTTAATCACGAATTTTTCTTTAATGTTTTTGGATTGTGTTTTTTATGTTGAATGGTGGTAAAAGAATTTATAGCTCCAGACAGAAAGTTTATATATAGTCTATGAAGGGAACAGTGCTGGCTCATGCATTGGCTATGATGGAAATGCATAGTGAAATCTTACATTCACGGGTCTGATTGAAAGCCTGAACACCTTCACCACCTCTTCGTTGAGTTCTTCCCTACCCCAACCCCTGACAACTAAAGCTGAAAACAATTTAAGCTTAATGTGGTAAAATTCTTGCAGTGTGATGACTCTAGTTATTTTATTTAATTTGTTTATTCATTTTATTTTGAGAGAGGGAGGGAGGAGGGTAGAGGGGGTGAGGGAGAGAGAAAATCTTAAGCAGGCTCCATGCCTAGCATGGAGCCTGGATGAGGGGCTCAATCTCATGACCCTGAGATCATGACCTAAGCATAAATCAAGAGTTAGATGCTTAACTGACTGAATCCAGTGTTTTTTTTTTTTTTTAAAGAGATTTCCTTTATGTTACCTAATAACCTACAGTGTTTTACTCATAGAAACATAACCTAACCAGGTTTGTTGACAATAGCACCTGGAAATGAGATTTAATGACCTGCTAGTATGGATTTTAGATTTTTTTTTGAATACTCAAATTTATTCAACTTTGAAATAAAAGAGTAAATTCTCTGGAAAAAGTGAGGAATTATAAACTAGTGTAATTTTCTGTAATACAGTATCAAATATCCTTCAGTATTTATTTACACGTTTGCTGAGTTCTCTAGAATGTGTCCTTAGACAAGTGATTACTGGAGATCCATACTGAATCCCAGGAGGACGTGTGTTTTATGGCTTCACAAAAAAAATGGTATGATAATAACCCCCAAAATGTCAAGTAATGTTACTGTTGCTAATTAGAGTTCAGCCAAAGATCGATCCCGGTCTCTACATCTCTACATAGTATGCCCATAATTTGCCCTTAGTGCTTGCTTGTGATTTCACATGGTTTTCTGATGAGTACATGTTTTAGTGGTACAAAGAAGAAGTAAAGTTTAAAAAAAAAAAAAGAGAGAGAGAAACAAACCCTAAATTAACTTCCTAGAAGTTAGAATTGCCAAAGTCTTAGGAAGTTGAGGAGGTATGGGTATAATGTCATCCATCCTGTACCTACATTACCCTTGCTAAATAAGCAGCAGTAAAGGGGGAGAAAGTCACTTAAAAAGGGGGGAAGGGGTAGGTAAGTCTTTGTTTAAATGTCACCTGCTCAAACAACTCTTTAAAATAAAATTGCCATCCATCTCCCATTCCCACTGACTTTACCTTTCCCACGTAGTGCTTAGTATCTTATGATACTCTGTATAACAGACTCGTTTATCTCTCATCCTCTCCAACTACAATGTGAGCTCCCAAAGGAGAGGAGCTTGGCTTGGTTATAGTCTGAATGGTAACTGGCAGGTAGTAGGTATGTGAGTTTGTTGATTATATGAACATGTATTTATTTAGTGAATACCTGTGCTAGGCTCCCCCACCTCCCTTGACACTTTCCATAGAGCATTTGTTTCATTCTAAGTATACACCAACCCTCAAGGTGGATGTGGATTTTGTTTACTGGGAAGAAACTGACACCCAAAAGTCTAGGAGGGAACAGTGTCCACATGTCATTTACCCTGCCAGCCTCCATTCATCTCCTTTTTGTACAGTAGTTTAGTTTCTAGTGGTCAACAAATGCATAAATCAAAGGCCTTTTCATAGTTTGGTGATCTAAAATATCACCAGAATTTTCTGCCATTTTGTTCATCATCTTTGTTTTGAACAAAATTTGTTTAATTAAAAAATGAGTTACTTTTATTCTTTTATCAAGTCAGACAAGCATCTCAGCATGTGTACTAGGTTTTATTTATTTATTTATTTATTTATTTATTTTTAATTTTCTGGACTTGGGTTTAATTGGGGATATGGAAATAAATGTCCCTGCCTAGATGGCTTCCAGTGCAGACTGTGGTATAAAGGTCTAGCTTGCAAAGATTCCAATTGCCTTGTGTGTTTATTGCTGTGTTTGATATCTTCATCTGTTCCCATAATACTACTTTCTTCAGGTATGCTGAAGACAAAATGGGATTTGCAGAAGCCCAGACAACTTGCTCTTGGTTCCATGATGACTGTAAAAAAGGACAGTAAGAATCAGGTGCCACGTAGCAACAGAAAGAATTGCCAAGTATCAATTATTGTACTGAACAGCCCAGTATTATAGCTTTTTGTCTGGTAGAATGAAAATACAAAGACAAATAATGGTTGTCTTTTTGTCATAACATTTTTTCCTGATTAGAAAGAGGTTTTAGAACTATGATACCATTACTGGTATGTAGACAGAGTGGTGTCCTTTATGATGAAGCTTGGGAAGCTGGGACCACTTGGCCAGGTGACACCAGGTTGCTTTTGAGTTTACATTGGTGGCATTATTCCAGTATTGGGCATTAATTCTTGCCTAGCACTTGGGTTGTAATGAGCCAAAGGCAGACCTGCAGGGGAAACCTAATGTGCATGGAATTTCAACAAATTGGACTTCTGTTTTTATCAGTATTCCACACAGTTATTTATTCTGCAGTTCAAAAGTAAAAATTATTATAAAAACTACACAAATATTAATTGAAATTACTTGTTGACATTTGCAAATATATTTCTTAAACTTTTTATTGGACTATAATAAACATATTGAAAGGTGTGCTTTGATGTATGTAGCTCACAAAATCATCAACAAACTGAACATGTGTGTATAACTAGCACACAGAGCAAGATGCAGGCCATGACCAGCCTCTCTGAAGTCCCTTTTGTGCCCCCTTCCAGTCACTGTGTTACCTCCAAGATAACTACTCTCCTTAACTTATAAGCACTGATTAGTTGGGCCCTATTTCATGTGCCATCTTTCACCCAGTGTGTTGTAAGACATGCCCCTGTCAGAGTAGTTGTAACTCCTTTTTACTACTGTGCAGTATTGCACTGTGCAAGTACATCATGATTTATCTGTTTTCTTGATTGTTTTCAGACTACTCCAGGTTACTGTGAATAGTGCAGCTGTAACACTCTAGTCCATGTCTGGTGGGTATAGACCCTCATTTCTCTTGAGTATATACACAGGAGTGGAGTTGCTGGGTTATAAAGTATTTGAGTATTTAGCTTTGGCAGAAACTGCCAAGCAGTTTTCCAAAGTGGTTGTACCAGAGTTCAGTAACTCATCCTTGGCAACAGTTGATTTTTTTTTTCCTTTTAATTTTGGCCACCCTGGTGGGTGTATGCAAATAAAATTTTAAAATTCAAAACAAAACTGTTTTCCCCAGGTTTGCAGGTTGGATGTCTGCAACCGCAGCAGGGAGCCCAACTCCTTAGGGGATACTTCCTGTCAGAAAGTAGAACCTAGAACTAGGGAACATGGGTCTGAGAGAGGCCATACAACTGTGGTACTCAGTAGAATAAAACATAAATTTAAGTTTAATAGACTAAAAAACTGTCATAGTTGAACACATCAAAAGGTTTTATTGCACAAGGGGTTTTGAGGGCATAGATGAGCCAGGTTTTAACAAACTATAGTGCTGGGGGAGGGGGTGCAGAGTTATGGTTAATTGAATTTTCTTGTTCATTTGAGTATTAAAGTAGCTTTCCCTTTCTTTTTGCATGACTTTTCTTGAAAATATACCTGCTTTATGTTATAGGCACAATAGACTAGTTTTTTTTTTATTTTTTTAATTTAATTTTATTTTTTCAGTGTTCCAGGATTCACTGCTTATGCACCACATCCAGTGCTCCATGCAGTATGTGCCCTCCTTAATACCCACCACCAGGCTCACCTATCCCCCCACGCCCCCACTTCAGCACCCTCGGCTTGTTTCTCAAGAGTCCACAGCCTTTCATGTTTCATCTTCCTCTCCGATTTCCTCCAATTCACTTTTTCTTTCCTTCTCCTAATGTCTTCCATGTTATTCCTTATGCTCCACAAGTAAATGAAACCATATGATAATTGACTCTCTCTGCTTGACTTATTTCACTTAGCATTATCTCCTCCAGTCCTGTCTATGTTCATATAAAAATCGTGTATTCATCCTTTCTGATTGAGGCCTAATATTCCATTGTATATATGGACCATATCTTCTTTATCCCTTTGAATAGACTAGTTTTTAAAAAAGAATTTCAGTGAGTAACAGTTAAATCAAGAGGTTTCAAGACTTCTACTTTGTGAAGGAAATGACAGTTTTATATTTGGGTCTTTTGCCCCACTTAGATTGTACATGCTGGAGAACAAATCCCCTAAGTCCTACTTCTTAGCATTTACCACTTTCATATTTTATTCTTTGTGTGTGTTGATTTTTTTTTTAAAGATTTTATTTATTTATTTGACAGAGAGAGATTACAAGTAGGCAGAGAGGCAGGCAGAGAGAGAGAGAGAGGAGGAAGCAGGCTCCCCACTGAGCAGAGAGCCCGATGCGGGACTTGATCCCAGGACCCTGGGATCATGACCTGAGCTGAAGGCAGCGGCTTAACCCACTGAGCCACCCAGGCGCCCCTGTGTGTGTTGATTTTAATCTCAGAGGATTTTTAAAACTGTTTTTTCCTGATACATGAGAATTTTCCAAAATTTCTGTATTTCCAAAATTTTCCAAAATTTCACTATTCACAGTGAAAGTTAAAAGTCATCTGGATCTCACAACCCAGAGAGTACACTATTAACTCTTACTGTCACACTTTTTGATAGTTTTTAGTCCATTTCTGTGTCTTCAGTATCCCGTGCATCATTGGCTTGCTGACTCCACAGCACTGTGTTCTTTGTCAACAATTTATTGATCCAGTCCCCTTAAAACACCGCAGTAAACATCATTATAGGTAAAGCTTTGCACAAATCTGGGATGTTTTCCTTAAACTCAGTGCCCAGAACGGAGTTGTGGGTCAAAGAGTAGGTCCAATTTAAAGCATGTTTGCTACACGTTGAAAAATGCCCTCCAGAAAACATGCCCTAAATTATGCTTAATCTGATTTTGTGGGAATTCATCTTTCCTGAACCCTAACTAATGAAGTAGGTCTTTTAGAGCGACTTCTTTTTGTATAAACTATACAGGTTTTCTTTTTCTTTTCTTTCTTTTTTTTTTTTTTAAGTAAAACATGTATAGCTATAATGTATAGTAGCTTATGGACATTGACTGGGACAATACCTGAGATTTCATGTCTTCTGCTATTGGGTGTAACTTCCCCCATAAACTTTGTACTTAGAGATGTGTACAGAATAATTACAGCCCTGTAATTATTACAGGCTCTTTAGGCCTGTGTACTTTTATTTATACTTTCCTCAGCCTTGATTTTGAATGCCTATTTCTGTTTTCCAGACCTTAAGTCTGTTTTTTTGGTTGATGATTATTTTAGAGACTGTGTTCTGGTTTTAACAGCTGCCTCAAGTCCTTATGGATACTGGTGAGACTTGTGTAAATGAGATAAAAAGTTGCTGGTTCCTCTTTTTTTCAAAAATAAATGAAAAATATTACTAGAAGTTATTCCTAATCCAGGGAGCAAAACAAATGAGCACCCCTCAGAGATCTGACTGATGGCTCACAGCCTTCTGGAGCTACATGTGCTTTAAGGAGAGCAGCCTGGGGGTAAAGATGGCCTCAGGTTTGTTGGTTAAGCTTTTTATTTGGTGCTTTGATGTTGAAAAGTCCCTAAACAATAGCAATTTCTTTACTAAAAGTATGGAAGTATAGCAATGGTTAAACTATAGGGAAGGGGAAGGAGACTTAATCACTTTTACTCTATCTTCTATAGTGTTTACAGTTTCTTTGTGTGGATTACTTTTATAATTTTAAGGTTTAAAAAAGCAGAAATTGATACACCACTTTGGTGGGTAAAAAGTTTTGAAAACTAAGCTAAAATGTACCATTTCTTAACCTCTGTTTTACAAACTAATCTTTCAAGATAAGTCTAATTTAAAATCTCGCTGTTTTTCTCTTAATTACTACTTATGGGAATGCATTTTTAACATTTACTAAGAGACTATGAATACAGCGGAAGAGAATACAACAAAACTGAGAACCCCCCAAATTCCAGTTTTTACACCTATCGCTTAAGAGTCTTGTTACTGATGTTGTAAGAAGCCAATCCCTCTAGGTACAGCTGTATTCTTGAAAGGTATAAAAGTAGTAATAACAAGGACAAGAAAAGGTATAGAAGTGGTAATTATAACCTGTCAGAAATAAAACTGAAAGTTCAGATGATGAGAACACATTGTGTAGAATAATAAATAATGAAGTTTGGAGTTGGGAGTCAGAACAGATCTTAGGTGAACTGTCTACCAGCCACCCTAAGTGCTTCTCTTCAGCCTTCAGACTGAAGCAGCCCCTTCCTGAGTAAGCAGGAGGAAAGCCTCTGCCTGTATGGGGAGGGGAAAGCTGTGCAGAAGAAAACCCTGGCCACCTTCATATTCTTACCAGGTACAGGTTTACTGCGTCTGAGACCCAGGCTAACAGACCAATCTTATCTGGCCACAGAAACTCAGGTGGTAAAAGAAAATCAGGAAAATGATAATGATAATTCCTTTAACTTAAGTGCTGTAATTATATATGTATATATTTATATATTACGTCTGTGTGTACGTATATATATATATGCATGCACATGCACACACACACACACACACATTATTTTAAATTAAGTCATATGCCCAACGTGGGCTTGAACTCACAACTCTGAAATCAAGAGTCGCATACTTTACCGACTGAGCCAGCCAGGTGCCCCTATGTGTGTATTTTTTTTTTTTAATAAAACTCTAAATGTATTGACCAAATGGTTTATTTTATCATGGGCTTCACCTTACACTTGGAGCAGCTTGAGGTGCAGGACGTCAACTATGTCTGACAGTAGTGTATATTTCTAAGTGTGTAAACACACTTTAAACATGCAAAACATTGTCCTTATAGGACACTTAGTCCAATTGTTGCGCTCTTTGAGAAGATCGCTTATTCAGCTAACCAGTCCATTCTTTCTTATCCCAGATTTTTGTATGTACTTAATGTCATATTCCTCCATTTGACGTTGTGCTTCAGTTTTCTCATCTATAAAATAAGGACAATAGTAGTACCTACCGCTTGTTATTGTGAAGATTGAACGTTGTAATACATGAAAGCTCTTAGAAGAGTGTGTTAGCAGTAGTAGCATGTGTTTACTAGAGTGTAGCCACTATGAAAGCATTGATTTTCATCTATTTTGTTTACTGCGTATCCTCGGTATCTAATAGAGTGACTGACATAGAGGCAGAGCTGAGTAAATATTTGATAAAAGAATAGCATTGAAATCATTGGCACAAATTTTTCTGTCAATGAGCTGTACACTTCTTGAGGGTTTTTTTTCCCTTCTTAATCCCTCACTGTGCTGGAGCACAGGAGAAGTCAGAACAATTTCTTGAATAAATACTGAAGATCTATGCTTATCACACAGTTGTAGCTAAAATCCTCAACTTGGTGGCCAGGGGGACTGAGCTAGCACTGGTAATAATGGCTGTGATGTTTTGAGCATCTGTTACGGATGTGTCAAGCTTACTATCCACATTCATCCTCCCAACTATTTTTTTATGCACCGCAGTTGCACCAAGCACTGTGGTCACCACTAGGAACCACACTGGAGAAAAAAAACAAACAGTCTGTGCTTTTCTAGAGTTTATAGCTTATGACAGGACAACAATGCCGAGGTTTTAGTCTGTCCAACCTTTCTGCTTTCCCTTGGCTAGCCTGTATCAATTGTGTTTCCTTGCTCCTCTCCCCACCCTCTTCCTCAGAGGGGTCCTGCCTTTACCAGTTCAGTTCTTTGGGCTTTGTTTTGTCTCGCTATTGGAAGAAAGAAAAAAATAAATGTATGTGCAAGTTAAGTTCAAGAGGTTTGTTTTTTTTTTTTTTTTAAGATTTATTTATTTAGTTATTTGACAGAGAGAGAGAGAGATCACAAGTAGGCAGAGAGAGAGAGAGGAAGGGAAGCAGGCTCCCCGCTGAGCAGAGAGCCCGATGTGGGACTCGATCCGAGGACCCAGAAATCATGACCTGAGCCAAAGGCAGCGGCTTAACCCACTGAGCCACCCAGGCGCCCCAGTTCAAGAGGTTTTAAGGCAAGTTGTAAGAAGTCTTTGAAAAATTGAGTAAGAGAGAATCACATGAGAAAAGCAAAAAAAAATTAGAAGTTTTGATTCCCCTTACTGGTATCTGAGAACTAACTATATGTAATGAGCTTGAAGTATTTTTAAATTATTTTAGGTTTCTGAACAATATTTCTCAGTTGCAAGGGCTACAGTTTGGTTTTGTTTTTTTAAGATTTATTTAGAGAGAGTGTGAGTGGGGGGAGGGCAAAGGGAAGGAATCCTAAGTAGGTTCCACACTGAGCATTGGACCCTGGCGCAGGGCTCAATCCCACAACCTTGAGATCATGACCTAAGCCAAATCAAGAGTTGGATGCTGAATGCTTAACTGACTGAGCCACCCAGGTGCCCCAGGGTTGCAGTTTTAATGGAAAACAAAATGACTCATCTCACAGGGTCTGGGTGAGCGAAGTTCAAATAGAATTATTTGAGATATGATGTAAGAACAGTATTTGGAAACAACTAGTGAATTACAAAAATAATGTCACTTGTATATGAAGTCAGCGGTTTACCTTGATCTAGTATAGTTCCTGTTCCCTGTTAAGTACTGTAAGTGCTTTCTAAACAAATACAGCCCAGCACATGAGACATTTTCTCCTGTAATTCATTGCTTGCTTTTTATTCCATGACACACCTTTTAAAAATAGTAAGTAGGCAGGTAGGAACACTCAACCAAATAGTCCAGTGTCCTCTATAGCTTTCTAAGTATTTATCTGTTGACAGCTGATTGAGACCCAGTAACTTAATTGCTGTTCCCTTAATAGATAACCATTTATCTGTGATAAAGTTACATATTTCTTTTTTTTTTAGAAGATTTTATTTATTTGTTTGACAGAGAGATAGCGGGAGAGGGAACACAAGTAGGGGAGTGGGAGAGGGAGAAGCAGGCTTCCCACCAAGCAGGGAGTCCGATGGAGGGCTCAATCCCAGGACCCCAGCCAGGATCCTGACCTGAGCTGAAGGCAGACACTTAACAACTGAGCCACCCAGGTGCCCTAAAGTTATATATTTCTAAGTGATATTCAAGTGATATATATATATATTTTTTAATTTTTAATTTTTTTATAAACATAATGTATTATTAGCCCCAGGGGTACAGGTCTGTGAATCGCCAGGTTTACACACTTCACAGCACTCACCATAGCACATATCCTCCCCAATGTCTATAACCCCACTACCCTGACCCTACCCCCTACCCCCAGCCACCCTCAGTTTGTTTTGTGACATTAAGAGTCTCTTATGGTTTGTCTCCCTCCTGATCCCATGATATTCAAGTAATATTAAAGATGTTTGCATTTCTTATTTTCACCATGTCAGTCTGGATTGCCTTGGTACTTTTTTTTATACCTGTCTCCCTATTAGACCATGCATTTTCAAGGGCTAGAATGGTTTCCTCATTCATCTTTGTGTTCTGTATGTCCAGCATAAGACTGGGTTCACTGTTCACTGTAGGTATGTAATAAAGTTAAACACACATATATATAGTTGTTTGAAAGGCCCAAACATGAGAAGGACTTTACAGAGTTAGTGGAATGAAACTTAAGTACACATTATTTTGTATTTGCTACAATACCCTTCCTGCACCCCCCCATAGGATAATACCAGAAGAGGCCCATTTTCAGATTCCTGTTGAGAGTTATGTGATAGTCCTCTTGGTACTGTAGCTGTAGGGAGAATTGTGTTTCTATTCTTCTAAGTAGGAACATGCATCTTTGGGAACCAAGCAAAAATGGATACAGATTTCATCATAGTTGGAATTTCAGGAAGTGTGGTTTTTACTTCATTCTCCTAAGTACTACTCCCTCTGAAGTGCAAGGTCCAAAAGTTGCTTCAAATCTGGGGCAGGATCCCCAAATCCCTTGTCCAATTGAGGCCAGCGTGGGCCAGACATTGTTACAGTGTCTGATAGCTTGCTAATTGCCAAGGCTAGGAATGCCTGCTTTTAGCCCCAAAAGCTTCCTTGGCATTGCCAAGAAATACGTATCTCTATGGAGTTATATATACATATATATATCACCTGTTGGACCTTGGACCCAGTGTAATTGTCTGCACTTAAACTAGAAGGAAAATGGTTTCAAATAATTCTACAGACAAATGTAAAACTTTTGTCTAGTATTTAAAATAGAAATAAACTACGTAGTGTTGAGCAGGATTTAGGTCATTACTTTTTCTTCAAGTTACTTTAACAAGGATGGTCATGGACTCAGATTGCCTGTAACATGGTTCTCCCTTCATAATTAAAACAAAACAAAACAATTGAGTATCTAGATTCTTACACTATTTACTGGGTGGAATAGTGCTGGGACTTAATTTTCTTGACAGGGTTCAATTTCATGCAAAAGCCTTGAAAATTATAAGAGCACACTTTTTACTTTATCCTGCCAGTGTGGGATCTTTTTGTTTTGCTTAACTTTGCTTTTGCTTCAGAACAATTCCTGCTGCCTAAGTGAGTAGAGACTAGAGAAGTGGAGTTTGTCAAGGAAATCTGAAATAAAAGGTCATGAAGATGTTATTGCTTCTAGTAGTGTATCTTAAGAGGTAGGAATACGTAGTTTTCTGGATGATCATACTGATTCTCATCTCTTGGTTGGTTCTTTTTTTTTTTTTTTTTTTTTTAAGATTTTACTTATTTATTTGGCAGAGAGACAGGCAGAGAGAGAGAGGGAAGCAGTCTCCCTGCTGAGCAGAGAGCCCGATGCGGGGCTCGATCCCAGGACCCTGAGATCATGACCTGAGCCCAAGGCAGAGGCCTAACCCACTGAGCCACCCAGGTACCCTCTCAGTTGGTTCTTAAGGAGCTCATGATCTAGTAGGTGCTTTTAGAACATTCAGAGAATATTCTTTCAGGAGAAGCTAAGCCCAAAGCTAGCCCTGTGTGTTGCTGGTCACTGGCCCAGTGCTCAGGATGTCCCAAGGAATGGAGCCATGTAACTCTGAGGGTGTCATGGCTTCATTTCTGGCATGCCCTTTGCACTCTGAAGGACCATTTTGCAGAAATAATTACTTATAAACCAAAGCTTGGATACGGAGGAAGAGAAGAAAGAAAAGGAAGAATGCAGGCAAGACAACTTTTAAGTCAGAGAGAAACTTTGATGGTGAATTTTCTCTGTGAGCTAAAGATTTCCTATGAAACTATCCTTATAAAAGGACACAGAAACGACTTTCTTTTTTTTCCTGGAGAGACATTTGCCAAACTTTTTCCCCAGTCATAGCTGGAAAGGCAACTGCTAACCCAGCAGGAGATTGTTCTCAGAATAGCTGGGTTATTTACTTCTACTAATGGATCTAATTGATTATCACTCTAGGAGGGGAAGTTGCTGCTAACAGCCACATGGGAAAATGCATGCAGACCAGTAGCACTTTTCTGGATGGTGCTGGGCCAGTGTTCACAAAGCACAGTGCATGACCTGCATCTCAGTACACCTGGCTCTCCGTGGGCAGGCTAGTTGGGAACAACCAAGGAATGAACAAGACACATAACTTTGTGGCATTCAATAGCATTAAGGGTTTAAAGCCTGAGCCCTTTGCAGCCTGGAACGTTAAGAGTCAAGGGCTTTTGTTATAGCTGTTTTTTTCCTTTAAAAAAAAAAAAAACAACAACTACCAAACACACAACTTAATTGAGGTATAATTCAGTAAAAAAATTCACTACTTTTAAGTGTACAATTCCGTGATTTGTTTCAATAAATTTACAGAATTGTGTAACCATCACCACAATCCAGTTTTATAACATTTTCATCATGCCAAAAAGTCCTTTGTGACCGTTGCCATCATTCCTCATTCTCATTCTAAGCCCCAGGCAACCTCTAATATATTTCTGCTCTCTCTAGTTTGTCTTACTAGGTATTTCATATAAATTGAATCATATGTGGTCTTTTGTGACTCTTTCACTTAGCATGGTGTTCATCTGTGTTGTGTGTATTGATACTTTATTCCTTTTTATGGCTGAATAATCACTTATGGATGTACCATGTTCATCTGTTCACCAGTTGGTGGACATTTGAGGTATTTCTAACAAGGTGCTTTTTTTTTTTTTTTTTAAGATTTTATTTTTTTATTTTGGGGGGTGGGGAGGAGCAGAGGGAGAGGGGTGAGCAGAGTTTGCACTGAGCACCAACCTGACGTGGGGGCTGATCCCAGGATCCTGAGATTATGACCTGAGCCAAAACCAAGAGCCAGTTGCTTAGCTGACTAAGCCACCCAAGTGCCCCTAACAAGGTACCTTTTTTTTTTTTTTTAAGACTTTTTATTTATTGGAGAGAGAGAGAGAGACAGAGATAACGAGAGAGGACAGGAGCAGGGAGGAGAGGGAGAAACAGGCTACCCGCTGAGCAGGGAGCCTGATGTGGGACTCGATCCCAGGACTCTGGGATCATGACCTGAGCCAAAGGCAGATGCTTAACCTACCGAGCCACTCAAGTATATTGTGCCCAATAAGGTACTTTTTTAAGGGCCACATTACTGTCTGATACTTAAAAAGTAATTTAAAAATCAACTTGGAGAAACATAGGATTAGGAAGGCAAAATTCCTTCCTATTCCTATTCCTATTCCCTAAAAGGAAAACATTTTCAGATTTTGGAAGTTAATTATGACTTGTAGTTATAGGGCAGAGCCTTACAGCTCTGTTGGAGCTCTGTTTTGACCCTCTGTTGGAGCTGTTACTTTGAGGTAATGAAGTTGCAAGTGGTAGATCACCTCACGGCTGATTTTCGTAGCTAACTGGCCTCCTGGGTCACTGTGTCTGTTGAGTAGGTTCCAATGAGCTGGGGGCACATCATGCAGCCGATTCATCCATGAGCACATATGTGTCTTAAAGAACAACAACAGTACTCAAAAACTGCTGCTGCTGCTGAGTACATTAAATGATCAAGGCACATCCTTGATGGTACAGGTTGTCCTTGGCCTTTTATATGCAGTTCCTACAAAGGCAGCAGTAAACTGATGTGTTGTATCCTGTGAGGTAGCGAACAGCCTTTTGAAGTAAGAGAAGCACAGAGCTGGAGAGAAGGGAAGGCTGGAGGTGCTACCGGACATTAGGAGGCAAGCAGAACAAAGTGTCTCAGAGGTTTGGTGCTGAGACTGGTGGGTGGGTATCCAGGAAGAGAATCTTCAGGCAGAAGGAGAACAAGTACAAAATCCCTGTGGTGAGAATGGGTTTGACCTGTTCTGAGAACAGCCCAGAGGCCATTGTGCCTTGGAGCACAATGATTGGAGGCAGGGGACAGAGTGGCCAGAGTCCAAACCTGGTTCATTATGGGAAGTATCCAGGCTTTTGGTGCCCTATCCTACTGTTAAGGATAATAATCTCTGATAACCTTAATCTATGACAGATAGTTGAGCCTAAAACCATTGTAATATACAGTAAACTACCTTTCATCATTTCTCCTCTCCTACTTAGATATTTACAGTCATGTGTACTTTTTTAATGCTGACAGGGGAGACAGTGAAGGTTTATTTTACAACAGGTACTGTTTTCCACTTATGACGAGTATTGGTTCGAGTGTGGTAGCATAGTCCTTTCATACAGTGGTTGTAGTAGGAGCACATGTTGCAGCCGCTTTCTCCAAAGTATTTGGCGGTGTCTTTTTTTTTTTTTTAAGGTTTTGTTTATTTGAGAGGGAGTGAGCAAGTGAGGGAGAGTGAGAGTCAAGTGTGCAGGGGAAGGGGGGCAGAGGGAGAGGGAGAAGCAGACTTCCCACTGAGCAGGGAGTCCCATGCAGGGCTTGATCCTGGGACCCAAGGATCATGACCTGAGCTGAAGGCAGATGCTTAACCTACTGAGCCACTCAGGTACACCTGTCTGGTGGTATCTAACAAAATTGAAAAATCTGTCACAAACCCTGTGCTTCAGCAATTCTTTGTTTAGGTAATTTCTTCATACCTGTGTACAAGGAGACATGTACAGTCCCTTGCTCCATAGTTCATATTAGCCAGAACTTGTAAACCATCTAAATGCCACTCAGAGGAAGTGAAGAAATTGGCTTACTTGATTGTGAAGGCTGGGAAGTCTGAAATCTGTAGGCAGGTTGGCAGGCTAGAAGCTTATACTGCGGTCCACAGGCAGAATGTCATCTTCCTTAGGAAAACCTTAGTTTTACTCTAAAGGCTTTTTGGCTGATTAAATGAAGCCTACCCAGATTATTGAGGATAATGCTTAAAGTAAACTGGTTGTAGATGTTAACCACATCTGTAGCATTCCTTCACAGCAACACCTACGTTAGTATCTAATTGACTGACTGACTACCATACCCCTGTCGTGCAGACTCCTAACACTAGCCGTCACAATGGGATACCATACAGAGGTTAAAGAGGAACAGACTAGTCTAGATATAACAAGGTGGACAGGTCTCAGGAACGTAACACTGAATTTAAAAAAATGTGGCTGAAATGTATTATGATACCATTTATTAAAATGTACAAACGAAAATTATGTATCATTCATGACTAAATACATGTACATATAAGTATAAAATAGGAGTTAGAAAATGAACAGCTTCTTAATTGATGGCTCCCTAGGGAGAATCGACTGGGGTGGTTAGAGCGTCCTGTGGTTTGGTAATGTTTTTCTGAAGTGTTGTAATTCCTTGATGCTGAAGGAAATCAGTACGGTAGTATTGACCCTTATTCCTATGAGGCCACAGGTAGTTGAGAAATCCTCTTTACTTTTTTTTTTTAAGGGAAATAGAAGAAGAATGCCAAATATTCATTTGCTTGGGTAGAATTGGTCAATATTGTGCTGCCATTAGAAGATGTTATTCATAAAAAGTCAGGAGTACTATTACAAGAAATCGTCTAAAAAGAAAATATTGTAGAGACTCCCATAATTTCTCACACTAGAATAGTGCTCTGTCATACAAGCATTTTCAGTTCACTTGATCCAACAATCTAGTTCGAGGAATTGTATTGAGTCCTGAGGGGTGAGTGCAAAGGTTAGCAGGGAGGCTGCCTGGGCATGACCTGTGGGACCTGATTCAGCAAGATTTTTAAAGTTAGCATCTCAAAGCTTTGGTGTCTCATCCATAAAATGAAGATAATAATAATCATGTTGTTAGGATCTAATGAGACAGCCTATGTAAAATGCTAGGCATAGAGCCTGAAAAATAGTGGTACACCATAAACGTCAAATGTATCCCATAGGGAGAAAAGGAATAAAATGTTCTGAGTAAAAGAAATAACACTTTATATTTCCTTTGTATCCCACACTTTTCTAGAGGTTTTTGTATTCATGGTTTCTCTCATCCTGATGTGATACTTCAAGGTAGAATAGCCAGTATCATTTACTTTCATGGTACAGACAGGAAGTAAGGTATCTGGAGACATCTGTGGAAATGGAAATGTTCATCTGTTT
Organism: Mustela nivalis; assembly: GCF_964662115.1. Classification (NCBI taxonomy): domain Eukaryota; kingdom Metazoa; phylum Chordata; class Mammalia; order Carnivora; family Mustelidae; genus Mustela; species Mustela nivalis. The sequence goes on from NC_139035.1 coordinate 28,473,726, forward strand.
GAAGAGTTGACTAATATTTTAGACTTTTGTCTTGGAATATCAATTATTACAGTTGATTCAGTGTATACTGTCAAGTGCTTGGAAGAGCACATCAGTGTTCATAAATACTTATTATCTCATTGAATCTTTATACTCCTAATGAGATCCAATGATCATTATTTACATTTTATAGAGAAGATTGAAGCTTAGCGAGGTGTTTATGTGATTTTCCCAGGGTTCTCCCCCACCCAGTTTTTTTCATCCCATTACTACTGGGATGGTGGGTTAAAAATGATAGATAATACCAGTTGATAAATACTGCAAGTACTGCAAGTTGGTAGCTAGTAGTGTAGATAGGTAATACAGATTGAAGGAGAACCAAAACACTATTCACATTTGACTGATAAGCATTTTTGTGTTTTATAAATTTGATGCTTGAATATTTCTTCTGTAACTTAATACTTCAAACAAAACGTCTCTGTTGTCTTGTTTTCCTTTACTTGGCTTGTGCTCGCCATTTGAGATGGGTATGAAAAATATAAAACTCTACTAGAGATTCTTAAATAACTTTTAAAAGCTTATTCCAGTGTAAATATTACCCGCATTTTTCAAATGAGGAGTATCAAATAATTTGTCCTTGGTCTTATACAAAATTGAAAAAAGGAATGTAAAGAAACCAATTCTTAGAAGTTTAAATTCAGTTCAGTTTAACTATCTGGCTAGTCATAATTGTATTAATTTATGCTTCATAGTCTATAGTTCCATACTGGTAAAGATAATAATTTTTCAAAAATGAAAGAAAAAATATAAATGGTGAGGAAATTAAAGCCATCCTGAGATTGTATAATTATGTTTAAAATTATAATGTGTTGGTCTGCAGGAGGCAGAGGAAAAAGCATGAGATAAATGGACCAGCTAGAAATCTAGTAGAAAGTGCCTTCTAGGTTCTGAATGGTCTGTTCCTCAACATTTTATTTAGATTAATTTTCTAATCTCGCTGATTGAGTTTCTCCCCTCCACCCGCACTGAGCTTTTATCCCAGAACCAACTCTTCTTCATATGAGACTCAGCACAAGTAGTACAGTGATATCACCAGTTATTTTAGTTTAGACTACCCATATTGCTCTCTGAATGAAAATGAAACTCATTCTGGTTGAAACTGATTTGGCAAATTATCCGCCTTGCCAGGCATTAACAGGTAAAATACATACTAAGCTTTTGTTACTGATTATAACAAAATAGTGTTTCTTGGACCATTAATACCTTTTATAATTTATTTTGTTTTTGTACTTTGTATCTTGAACCTTTTATTCTTAGTGCCAAACCTACATAAAAATGGATTTGTTCATTATTACTGGTGAGTTTCTCAAAATCCTAGGCTATATAAAAAATTTGGGTCTCAACAAGCCTTAACAAAGCATATGATCTTTGACCCAATAGCTGCCCTCTTCAAAAAAAAAAAAAAAAAAAAGAGAGAGAGAGAGACCTATTCAATTGACAAAGATAGCCACTGCTACTTATAAAACTGCAGATTGTGGAATACAAAGGCAGTACTGCTTTTTTGTTCCTAGGATTAAAAATACATGTACTAGGACACCTGGGTGGCTCAGTTGGTTAAGTGGCTGCCTTTGGCTCAGGTCATAATCCCAGTGTCTTGGGATGGATTCCCACATCGGGCTCCTTGCTTGGTGGGGAAGCCTGCTTCTCCCTCTGCCTCTGCTTGCCATTCCATCTGCCCGTTCTCACTCTTTCACTCTCTCACTCTTTCTCACAAGTAAATAAATAAAATCTTAAAAAAAAATACATGTACTTAAGCTAAAATTACTAGATTAATGGCAAGAGCCAGGGTAGAAGTGGATTTTCCACTGTTCAAAGGGGCCAGAGTTCCTGGGGGAAAAATTTCCATAGCTAAAGCTAAATAATAAGGAATTGAAGTATATGTTGAATTTTCAAGCTTAAAAACTTGGATTTTGGAGGCGCCTGGGTGGCTCAGTGGGTTAAGGCTCTGCCTTCAGCTGAGGTCGTGATCCCATGGTCCTGAGATCAAGCTCTGGATTGGGTTCTCTGCTTAGCAGGGAGCCTGCTCCCCCTGCCCCCTGCCTGCCTCCCTGCCTGCTTGTGATATCTCTGTCAAATAAATAAATAAATAAATAAAATTTTAAAAAAAGATTTTATTTATTTATTTGACAGACGGAGATCACAGAGAAGCAGGCAGAGAGAAAGGAGGTTACAGAGAGTTACACAGGTTGGTTAAACTGCTAGTTTCCCTTTCCTACCCCAGTCACCAGTACTACCAGCAGCTCACTCTGCGTGGCAGACTGGAGATTTAATCTTAGGATATATTGAATCAGAGGAGTTCTCCATGTGAAAACACCAGGAGGAAAGAAACCCTGGAGCAGAGAGCAGAGGAATTCAGTAAAAATCAGGTCACTAAACTGTGGAATTCCCAACCCATTCCCCTTTTGTGATGGGGAAAGCTGGCCACCTGGTGATTGCCTCTTCCCCTACCCTTAATAGAAAATGAGAAATTTCTCTGAAGAGACTCTGTGTACCCTGGTTACTGTCACAGGGTCAGTTTCTCTATAGCTGACTTGTCCAGTCACTCCAAATGAAGCCTGCTAGTCAACAACCGCACTGTGTATAGACCCACACCCACAAGCTTCAAACCACCATTCTAGGGCTTTATTCTTTTTTTTTTTTTTTTAAGATTTTATTTATTTATTTGACAGACAGATCACAAGTAGGCAGAGAGGCAGGGAGAGAGAGAGGAGGAAGCAGGCTCCCTGCTGAGCAGAGAGCCCGATGTGGGGCTCAATCCCAGAACCCTGGGATCATTACCTGAGCCAAAGGCAGAGGCTTTAACCTACTGAGCCACTTAGGCGCTCCTCTAGGGCTTTACTCTTAAATACGAACTGGTGATCACGTTTCGTTAGATATTTGATGAAAGTCTCCAACATAAAAGACAGATGGATACCAAACAATGAAAAGAAATAATCAGGAGATAACATGGGGAACTGGAAGAAAATAACAGAAATATTACTTTCAGTCGATTCAAATTAGAGACAAAATTACATTCACAAAACGAGAATGCAATGCTTTTAAAAAGGAATAACCGGGGGTGCCTGGTTGACTTGGTTAAGTGTCCAACTCTCGTTGACTTGGTTAAGCATCCAGCTCTGGGTTTCAGCTTAGGTCATGATCTCATGGGTCATGGGGTTGAGCCCTGTGCTGGGCTCTGCACTCAGTGAGGGAGTCTGCTTGAAGTTTCTTTACTTCTGCCCCTCCCCCTGCTCTCATGCTCACTCACTTGTGCTCTCTCAGATAAATCCTGAAGAGAGACGGGAAGAGGGATGCAGGAGGATAACTAAAGTCTCTGAAAGAGCCCTAGTGGGGACTCAGCTCAAGATTCTGTCTCTCCTCCCTCTGCCCCTCCCTGCTCTTGGGTGCCCTCCCTCCCTCCCTCTCTCCAAAATAAATAAATCTTTAAAAATAAAATAACATAATAAAAGAGTTTAGAACGTGAAGTTGTTATCTGTCAGAAATGGGGAAACAAAAAGTGGAAAACCAGAGAAAAAAGTTAAAATGATTAGAGAAGAAATCAGGATGTGTAAAATACTTGTCGAATTTCAGAAAGTTGGGAGAGATAGGAAACAAAATAGGAACATTTTTCAGACCTAAAGGATGTAATTTTGTATATGGGAGGGGTGAATTAAGTGCCTAGTAAAATAAAAGAAAAAAGTCCCACACAGAGGTAGACCATTACGTAGTATACAGAGTTTCCAGAAATAAGCATCCTCCTACCAAAGTTCTATACAAAGGAAGAAGAAATGACAGCTGACTTCTCAGTAGCAAAACCGGAAGTTAAAAATAGTGGAACAGTATCTTTAAAATTCGAAGGGAGAATCCACTTGAGCTCTGTAATACTCTACCCAGCAAAATATCAATCAAATGTCAAGGTAAAGATAATTTCAGACACATGGGGACTCAGACTTACCTCTTAGGCATCATTTCTTAGGTTGCTCTTGGAAAATGATCTCCAGCAAATAGGATTAAATGAAGAAAGAGGAAGGTGTGGAGTCCAGTTAATGAAAGCTCTAACACAGGGAATCAGAAAGGGACATGCAAGGGTAACAGCATGGCAGGGACAGTCAGGCCAGACTGAGCAAGAGGACAGAGAGTCCTTGGAGGAAGTTCTGGGAGAAAATGGAATGGAAGATTAGCTGACAACTTTGTGCATTTGAAAAATACTGATAGACTTCTGTTAGATGTGATAGAGCATGTGGAAAAATTTAAGGCGGATTCATGGAAAACTAAGCTGGGAGGAGGGGGGATGAGATGATTGTTAATCCCAGGAGAAAGAGAGACTGTATCAAGAAAGGAAACATAATCCTTAGTATATTCCTTGCATTGTATGACGGGTATTTACAGAGTCCTAATAAACACTATCGACTTACTAGGAAATTGCCATTTAATTATATAAGAAGGATTGAAGTAGGGAAAGTGGGGTGGTTTGGAGAGCAGAGCCCTTATGTACTGTAGTAGAAAGCCAGTGGTTGTTTTCCAAAATTGAAAAATCAAGAATATTATTCCAAACTATGGAAATAAGTACAAGAATAACAGCTTAGTTGAAAGTGCTCTTGGGTGTAAGTTCAGGTTTGAGGGATTGTTTTTCATGATAAGCCTTTATCACTGTTTGATAAAATAAAGGTTATTCTCTCTGTACTGTTTTATAAAGGAGAAACTTTTTATCCAGCAGAGCATGTATATCAAGTATCTGCCTCTTTGCATGTTGGTTATTTTTCATTCTTTTTATTGCTTGGTCCTCTACAAATAAGGTTCACATTTTGAGGGGGAGAGTAAGGAGACTTGAATGGTCTGTCTGGAATGATTAATACTGTGAAGCTCATTATTCGTAGGTGGAATGTATTTGTAGATACATTCAGTCACCATGTGTTCTGAGTCAAGAAGTCAGAGCCCCGTAGGAATGATCTATTGTCTCTACTTCGTTTTAGGGTATTTTAAATTGAGGTCAACAGTCTAAATAATTGCCTGTCTCAGTAGTTATCATAGCATTTGTTTCTATGCTTATGACTTTCTATTGCTACAGGACTGACACTTTTAAAAATGAAAACCATAACATTTCCATGCTATGGCATCATGAAATCCATGATAGGGAAGGAAGGGAAGGAAAGGAAGGAAGGAAATCCATGATAGGGAAGGATGCCTTCCCATCTACTATGTGCATAGGACCTACCACTTGATGGTTACTACATGAGTACTTAATGAATAAACAAGATCTCTTAGAAATTTCTGTTCAATTGATAACCAAGACATTGCTCATATAATTAAGTTCCAATCATGTGCACCTGTTTTTAACCTTAGTCTGACAACCATTAACCTACTTAAACTCCAAAGGGAGCATCAGCTTCTGGCCCCATAGCCCCTGTGGGGTGTGCTTTGTAGGTATGCATATCTCCACTTGCTCCACTTACAGTAGGTTCTAGGCAGCCCTTGGGCAATAGAAAACTAGTAGGGTTACACATGCCTTACTGGTGCAAGGACCCTGTTCCATCCGTAAGGAAGTATGTGCTCTCTATTATTTGAAATAAGTGTTCATGGCTTCGTAGACTATACTGGCAAGCATACATAGGTATCCCAGGTTATGTAGTGACCAGATCTAAAGATTATTTGATCTACTGTTTACTTACTTTATTAGTTTGTTTTGTTTATTTGTCAGAATGTTATGGAACAGTTCAATCCTGGGCTATGAAATTTAATAAACCTAGGAAAAAATTATGAAAAAGCTGTTAATGGTAAGTCTCTTTTCTAAATTTATAAATATAGTGCACTAAATATAGTGCTTAATAGTAAATTTTTTAAAGATCTTTAAGTTGGTTGAAATTATTTAATTCTATGGAAGTTTGCAATGATAGGGTATTAGTGTATTTGAAATGAATAAATGGAATCATAGACTGTTATAAGTGATAAATTTAATGATCAGATCATGGTTATTGATGTGACTCAGTATTTTATGTCATTGCTGTCAATATGTTTTCCCACTGTGCAAAACAAATTCCTTGTGAATTAATAACATATGAAATGTGTATTTAAAATATTTGTTAGTTATCTTGTAGCAGAGGAATTGTTCTCTTTATAAAGAAGAATTTCTTGCCTTTGGGTCTATAACTTTTGATAGTGATATGAGCAAGTTTTTAGTCTCAATGGAAAAACATCTAAATTAAAGGTTGAACTTAGATCTCATTTCAAGATGAGTGTTTTCTGTAAAATGAATTCAAGCATTTGCTTTTATCTCTCTGTGTGAACCAGACTTGTTCACTAGTTTCAAGACTTTTTTTTTTCTTTTTTAAAAGCTGACCTGTATCTAGACATGCATTTCCCTACTAGAAGGTGAATGATCACCTTAAAAACTTGGGATGCCAAATCATCAAATTCTAACATGGTCAAAATAATTCTTCTTATGTAATAAGTGTCATCCCCAAAATGTTCAGACCCCAGTTTCACCCTATACCACACTAAGACCACCAAGTAAGTAGAAAATTTAGTTTATAACAGTTTTAGATTTGAAAACTTCAGATCAGGTTATGTGTCTTTTATGTATAGCTTGTTTCTCCCTTTTACCTTGGCCCACCTTTGGCTGCTCCCTCTTGAGATTTTGAGAATAAACCCATGAACTTACACACCCTCAGCATAAGCATGCCCCAGGAAAAGGCGGGTATGGTAGCTAGCCTTTGGATGACAGGTGTCCAGTTGTCATAGTCATGGAAAAGTAAAGTGCTTATTTACTTTCTTCTGCATCTCTGTGCTGTTTGCCAGACATTTGCAGCACTCAGAAATCCTCCCTCATCCCCCAAGCAGTGTCAGTGACTTCTGTAGGTAACCCCTCACCCCTTCAAAGAGCAGGAAGGAGACTTGTTTTAGAATTCTTGCACAGCTGACTCTCCCTTGATGACTGCTTAGTCACAAGGCCACAAAGTCATTGCCTTAGATGCCCATGTGAAGGAAATCACTATGACCCCCAGTGGTTGGTTGGTTGGTTGGTTTCTGGGACTTGTTACCTGTCTGAGGCAGAGTTTTATAAAGTGACTCAGTGACCTGCCAGCAGCTTAGTCTCTTGCTAACAAAGCTTCTCCCTAAAGGGACTATTCTGCACTTTTAAAGTATTTCCAGTTTTTTTGCAGGCCATCTGTTCTTTAACTGAAGCCATTAAGAAATCAAGAAGAATTTGTAAAGTCCTTGGTAAGAATTTGTAGCATAGCTTAGGATGCCAGATGTGCATTTGACACTTGGGTCATAAATCAGGACAACATGTGAAGCTAACAAAGAGCATGGAAAGAGCAGCATCACAGGAATTTGAGTAGTGAAGGCTGGTGGGGAACGGAGCAGGCAGGAGGCGTTGTAGGAGCTGTGCTAACTGACAGATGTTAGGCTTCAGGCAGAAAAGACAGCACCCAAGCCAAGATCTGAGACCCACACTGGCATGGGTGGGAAGCTGTTGGGGAATAGTAAAATACAAGGTGGAGTAGGGTCAGGTTATTAATGCATTTGAATTCAGCATCTGTTACCTATTGTCACCTTATCAAGGGTCCCTAAACTTGGTGGCCTAAGACAATAGTTTATTATTTCTCAAGGTCCTGTAAAGACAGTGCAGTTCTCTAGCCCCCAGGGGCTCAATCCTGCAGCTGCAGTCAGCCAGGGTTCTGGGCTCCTTCCTTCCCTCCCTCCTGGGAACATAGCAGGCTGTTGCAAGAGGGCAGACCTCTGTGGGAATTATGCTTGCTGGCATTCCATTGACCAAGGCAAGTCAGATGACCAAGCCACCCATCGATGTATTGCAACTACAAAGGTTGGGAATTCTGGGAGGTGTGGTTTATTGAAGGCCATTACTGTACAAATCTACCATGAACTCCATGAAGTATGGGCTTACACTTTGGGCAGTAGAGGCCATTACAAGTTTTTGAGCAGAATTGTAGCCTAATGAAATCATATCTTAAGGGAAAATTATCTGGTAGAAGTATATAGATTAGATTGGTAAGTTAGTTGGTCAACCACTAAAATAGAACAAATGTGCTTTGTTTCCTTAAAACAATAAGTGATAGAAACTCTCTTAAACTCTCTTATTCACAAAGCAAATATTGTTTGATTCTTTATTAAGTTCTGGATACATTATATAGTTTTTAAAGTTAGCTCTACTTTATGTAAAAGCAAGTATATTTTGCCATTTTGAAGTTAGGGTTTTTTTTTTTTTTTAAGATTTTATTTATTTAGGGGCACCTGGGTGGCTCAGTGGGTTAAAGCCTCTGCTTTCGGCTGGGGTCATGATCCCAGGGTCCTGGGATCGAGCCCCACATCAGGCTCTCTGCTCAGTGGGATGCCTGCTTCCCCCTCTCTTTCTGCCTGCCTCTCTGCCTGCTTGTGATCTCTGACTGTCAAATAAATAAATAAGATCTTAAAAAAAAAAAAAGACCTTATTTATTTATTTGACAGTCAGCCCGATGCGAGGCTCGATCCTAGGACCCAGGGATCATGACCCCAGCCAAAGCCAGAGGGTTTAACCCACTGAGCCACCCAGGCACCCTCTGCCATTCTGAAGTTAGTTTTAAACATAAGTCATCAGTTAATGAAAAATTTAAAAATAATGTGTGAATGCAAACCAAAAATTTTGTTTCGATATTGTGTAAACCTTCATGCCATTCTTCCACTGCTTTTCAGCTTTATCTGTATCTTAAAATATAAAATCTTCATACTAAAATATTGCATGTATTAGCTTGACAGTTTATTGGATACCAACCTTGTTTTTAGGTGGAGTCCTCTCTTTTTCCATTCTAGCTGAGACCAGAGAAAGCACTATAATTTAGAACTGAGAAGGTTATACCTTAGCTGGAGTTTAATGCACTCACTCTGAGTTGCCACTGACCTTGGGCATGTCCCAGCATATTTCCATTCCACTCTCCTTCATGAAACAGGGTGAAAGACCTCTGACCAACATCTTCATATTCTTGGGTAGATGACCTTAGGTAATGGTGTGGAAAGTCCACATAAATGCTACTTGTCATTCTTTTTTTGCAATTATACTTTAAGGTTATTCTCAAACTTATGAAATAACTGTATAATAGAGCATTACAGATGTTAAACTTGTACACATATAGTAAAAAATACAACTTTTGTAACTTTTTAACTCAAGAAATGCTAAAATGGATGAATTTACCATGAAAATACCACTTTTTTGGCTAGTAATATCTTCAGCTGGACTTGTACATAGTTTGTTCTGTAACTCCCCCTTTTAGACTTGAAATGCCTTTTTAATTCACCATTTTAAAACAATACCCATTATAAAATTGGGGCAAAGCCATTGGAATGGCCTCTGGTTTTCTTCACAGTAAAAGGAAAGGAATCTTAGAGATTCCTAAGTGCTCTTTTAGCTCCAAAATTCTGTATTCTTCAAAGTCAGTCTTTGAAGTAAATTCTCTTCAAAATCACTCTAAATAAGCTAGGTCTTTTTGAAAAGCCTGGTTGTTGTAAAGTGAAAGAGGGAATCTGTATTAATAATTTTCATTTGTTTGTTCAGTGCTCATGCTATTAAGACATTTTCTTGATGACTGTCCTTTGTTTCAGAAAGGATAGCTACCTTTATAAGTAAGGTAGAATTCAAACCCAGGTCTCTCTTGCCCTCAATTCCCCTCCCCAAAGAAAAGAAAGGAAAAGGAAAATGAAAAACAGATTTTTGTACTTTAAAATTTAGTCATCAGGGGGCTCCCGGGTGACTCAGTGGGTTAAAGCCTCTGCCTTCGGCTCGGGTCATGGTCCCAGGGTCCTGGGATGGAGCCCCGCATGGGGCTCTCTGCTTGGTGGGGAGCCTGCTTCCTCCTCTCTCTCTCTGCCTGCCTCTCTGCCTACTTGTGGTCTCTGTCTGTCAAAAAAAAAAAATATTAAAAAAAAATTTAGTCATCAGAATCAATTTGAAAGGAGAGATACTATTTTAAGATGATTAGAATCGGATTTTTATAGCAATGAAAGTTTCCCTTCTCTCTGACAAAAAGGTGGTGGGGGGAGGATAGAACCTTCAGTTACTTTTCAGGTTATTCTGTTGTGTTTCTAGAATGATAATGTATTTCAAATATCATAGATCATCCCTCCCCCCCCCCGACAACAAATGTATTATTGGTTGTGATTCAGAATACCTTTTTCTTTCCTTCTTTCTTTCTTTCTTTTTTTTTTTTTTTGGATATTTTATTTATTTGACACAGAACAAGCAAGAGAGAGGGAGAGAGACACAGAGACAGAGAGCAAGCACAGGTAGGGGGAATGGCAGGCAGGGGAAAAGCAGGCTCCCCAGTGAGCAAGGAGCCTGATATAGGGCTCAATCCCAGGACCCTGGGATCATGATGTGAGCCGAAGGCAGAGGCTTAATGACCGAGCCACCCGGGTAAAAGCCATTGAAAGACCAGGTTCCTGGGGCATCCCATACAAATGTTCTTCTAACTAATAATGTTGCAGACCTGTAGAGCTGTAGAATAACTAGCTGAGGAAAGATTTCTTGCTGGAGTGGATGTGTTTGCAGCCCTAATTTGATGTTGAAAACACATCCACTCTGGAACTGGCATCGTGATGAAGGCAGGATCTTTTCTGGACTTCCAGAGCCTGCTATTAAGGTTCCCCAGGTCTGGTCTAAGGTGAGGATCCTATAGGGTTTTTCACTGAGTGGGGGCCTCTGGAAGTGCAATGGAGGGACCTCTGTCCCTGGCACAGCTATTAAGCACCAGTCCTGCCTTCTGAAAGCCATCCTTGGCACAGCCCAAACCTTCCTGCAGCCTGAAGGAACTGAGATGTATTTGGAAGCAAACCTCCATGGCACTTCCTCTTTCCTTTGTCTAAGTGATGATTTTTTTGTGTTACCTTCCTTGTCTAGCTATGATCCTTGTGGGAATAGCCTACTATGATGGAGTGGCCAAGATTGGTGAGATTGCCACCGGGTCCCCTGTGTCGACAGAGCTGGATGAGCTGACCATCCATTATATACAAACACAAGTTAAGCTGGTTCCAGGGCCTTTCCTCCTGTGAGCCCTTGTAAGAACATAGGAAGTGGCCCAAATCCAGAATAGTAAGAAGAGCTACCCCAGTACTCCAGTGTGTTCACTTCTAGGATGATTGAGTTTGTTGTGGTCTGTTGAAAGTGGAGGCTTAGTTAGAGATGCCACAAGGCCAGTGGCTGGCTTCCCTGTTCCCTAGGAATTGGGCATCTGCCTCTAAACTTAGGGCCCTAGCCCTTCCCCTTGGATCCCTAGAGCATGAAGCCCAGGGAGCTTTGACCTACATACTTAAGGAGATGGGCATGGTAGGCCTCCTGACTGTGGCAGAAGTGTTTCCTGTGACTCACCTAGCACAAAGTCAGACTCCTTTACGTCCTGCTCTTGGCTCTCGCTGCTTCCACAGTTGCTCTCAGTTGTGATTTTGCCGGGTTTGCTGGTGTGAATTGATCTCCAGTGCACACTCAGAAGGCTGTCATACCCTTAGCACTTCCAGCCACCAAGGGAACCTTGGATTCTGTTTACAGAGTCTGTTCACTGTGCCCTCTGCTAAAGGTGGAAAAGTCGCTGTTTTTCCTTTTCTAATAGCCCCACACCTAACCATCATTTTTAAACATTTTAAAATCTTAAATAAAGAATGAATATGTTTTATTTTAAATGAGTATGTTTTATTTTACAAGAGGTAAGATTTCTGGCTTCAAAATGCTTGCCATAATTTGAAATGTTCAGAACCAGAGGAAAATAGTGGAAAAGTGTGTGTATGTAAAGAAAAGTGTTTCTTTAATTAAAAAGCAGAAAGGGAAGCTGGAGGTGGGGGTGGGGGTTATAGGGAACATATACATTTAGGATTCAGATAACTCACATCATTTCTATATAAAGTGCCTTAAGGGTTTTCAAGATTGCTTGGAGAGCTCTTACCTGGCCCATAGAAGTGGAGGAACAGATTGAAGGTGTGATAACAGGGTTGGGGGTGGGGGCTGGGCTGCAGGATGTGAAGTGGAACTGGGGCTCAGGAACATTCTCTGACAACTTCGGTTCTTGAGGAGTTTGTAAAGAGTCTTGAAACCTAAGTCTGAAGTGATGTCATGTGATGAGTACGTCCGCACTTCTCTATTTAATAGACTAGAATAGTTACATGCAGAAATTTTTCAAAGCCCTGACTCGTGTTCTTTTGGTGCCGTCACTTGTGCATGTTTTGGCAAGGTATGGACTCTAGAAACTCTGTCCTCAGAAGAGTCCGTTTAATAAACTACACACTGCTTTGTGTAGACAGAAGCAGGTAGTAAAACTTACTGGGATGATGGAGATGATTAGAGATTTCCAAAAATAGGATTAAATTGAAAAGAAGCATCCTATTTGTGTCAGGTGCCACGGGAAAATGTATGACCCCTACATTAAACCATATGGTGCTCTGATTCACCGTCATTTAGTGTGCCTTTTTAATGTTTTATGGTTCTTGCCACTGTTGAAGATTTCTGTTCCACACCTTTTTTCAGCTTTGAATTCATAATGTTGAATCAGCTATTTCCACAGCAACCATGTTGTTGCAAACACAGGCTGAAAATTTCAGTTTCAACGAGGAAACTATGTTGCAGTGACAAAATTTCTTTCATGTGGATATGCGTTCTGTTTGGAGGGAGTGGAAATAACTTCTGTGTTTTATTTTTGTTTCAAGTTGTCTTTTTGCTTATAGTCACCATGTAGTCTAGTTAGTAATTATCTGCTCACCTGCAGCAATTTTACAATAAAGTGCCGCCCTAGCAAGCTTTGCTTCTGGAGGCCCAGTGTTTTAATTTGTTTTCTCGTGCCTGGTTTTTTGTTTTGTTTAAACTGTAGGCTAAAATACTACCATATGTCTGTTTAAATTCCATGTATGAAAGAATAATCAGATTTCATAGATTCTGTTTCTCTCATTTTTCAAGAAGGTTTTATTGTCTAATTACTGACTTTTGATGATGATATTCATAATATAATGAAACATTGTAAATCCCATCTGATAAGACTGAAGGGGCATTTCATTGTGAAGATCACAAATCAATTCAAAATTTTCATTCCTGAAGAGTATTGTCTCTGAAAAACCTTTGTGGCTGCCCCCCCAACCCCCATCCCCAACAAATCCTAGTTTTAAATTTTTCAGTTAAAAATTTTGCTTAGGAAGGCATTGAAAGGGATGCTGAAGAATTCTTATCCTTTCTAAAACTGAGATTACAGGAGTAGTTTTCATTTTAATATTGAATTCAAATATTTTTTAATGTTGCTATAGGACAACCTTTCTGATTTTATGTACTTTTTTACATGAACTTTTTTAAAAAAAGATTTTATTTATTTATTTGACAGAGAGAAAGATCACAAGCAGGTAGAGCAGCAGGCAGAGAGAGGGGGAGAAGCTGGCTCCCCACTGAGCAGAGAGCCTAATGTGGGACTCGATCCCAGGACCCTGAGATCACCTGAGCCAAAGGCAGAGGCTTAACCCACTGAGCCACCCAGGTGCCCCTACATGGAATTTCTGTTATATTCTGATACTTTTGTACTTTGGGAGGGGTGTGAGGATTCTACTTGGAAAACCTGACCAAGTGTATTAGGAGTGTGAATTAGGAACTGAGCATTTTAGTCTCTCTTCTCACTTTGTCAGGGAGGGTGGGAAAGGAGCTAAAAGCTGGAGGAAAAAGGTAATTCACCTTTTGCTTATTTTATACTTGTCATTTGGATTGGCATCTATTAAGACAGAGCTATAGCCATGCCATTTCTGATTCCTGGCTATGGGTGTTTTTATTTAGATATCCCTCTTAATGCAACAGCTCACCAAATGCTTTGTGAATTACTTTAAGATGCTTTTGCCTAAAAGTAAAAGGACTCAATTATTAGAGGCTTAGGCATAAAAGATGTTCATTAACCCACATGAGAAGGCCAGGGGTAACAAATTCCTAGTTAGGTAATGATTACTAAGAGCTTATGTCCCTTCTCTCTTCCTTCTCATCCTCAAGTCTAACTCTTGGGGCCAAGATGGCTGCCATTGCTAGTCTTAAGCATCACATCCTGTCTCTTCCCATTGTATCCAAAAGCAGGAAGGGGAATTTCTTCTCAGTTGTGTCCTTTACAAAGGAGGAAACCTTTCTCTCGCAGCTACAGCATATACATCCTCTCATGTCTCATGACCCTGCAGCTAGAGAGCATTCTTCAGCATTGTTAGCCAAGGAATACATCTGAGGGGGAGAGGACATAGCGTTTAGGAGGACAGATATCCACCCAGTCGTTCCTAACCCTACTGTCTCGTGTTCCCCCAAACACCTCTCACTTGACAGTACTGGACCTAAAGGACGCCTTTTTCACTGTCCCCTTGTACCCTGATTCCTATTTTCTTTTTGCCTTCACCTGGGAGGATCCAGGCATGTCCAGGCATGCTTCTGGACAACTAACTTGGACTCTCCTACCCTAGGGGTTCAGGGACAGCCCTCACATTTTCAGCCAGGCCTTGACTACAGACTTAACAGCAGTGCGTTCTTAAGGCCAGTACTCTACTACAATATGTGGATGACCTCCTCCTCTGTAGCCCCTCCCTCTCGGTCTCCCAAGACAACACCTCCACCCTACTTAAGTTTCTGGGGGCCAAGGGATATCAAGTTACCCCCTCTAAGGCCCTCAGCATGACCTTAGGGCAGCCCATCACGGTCTACTCTCCCGCAGACTCACAGAGCTCCTTAGCCACCGATCCCTGGCCCATCTGACTCCTCGTCTCCAGCCTCAACATAACCTGGAAACTTCACATCCCATACCACCCACAGTCATCGGGTAAGGTAGAAAAGGCCAACGGGCTGCTCAAATCCCAACTCACCAAACTTACCCTAGAGACCCGTCTTTCCTGGCCCACACTTCTGCCTATGGCTCTCACCAGACTCCTGGCTACGCCCCGTGGGCCTTCGGGCTTAAGCCCATTCGAATTACTATTCGGCCGGCCCTTTCTTATAAATCATAGCCTTCTGGCCATTTCCCCGCCTCTTTTATCCGATCCACCTTACCTCTCTCTACACTGTAGGGATACCCCTCCCTATTGACTGGCCACTCCCCAACTTAAGGACCACAAATAATACGGTCCATATTGGCCCCAGGGGGGGAAACATACCTATTATTAATGTGTCCTCCCCCCTTACCACCGCAGCTGCCATATCACTAAATCCTCCCTCCTGTACTGTACTCCCTCGGGAATATTTCTCTCGTGCCCTCAGCGAAGCTATCGCTGCCTGATCACTAATGACTCCCTGGGATGTATATTCATTCTGCTATCTCCTTCTACCACCATCTACTCTGAATCCCAGCTGCTATCCATCCTATTCCCCCAACACCATGGAGGAAGGGCTGCCTTCTTCCCATTCATAACGGGCAGGAGTAGCCACAGGGGTGGCAACTGGAAGAGTGGGGATAGGAGGGACTTCCATAGATTTTCATGACAGACTCTCCCAAGCCCTGAATGATGACATGGAATGGGTTGCTGACTCCCTCACAGCCCTACAGACGCAAGTCACCAGCCTGGCAGCCTTAGCTCTACAGAACCGACGGGCCTTAGACCTTCTGACCGCCGAAAAAGGGGGGACCTGCCTATTCTTAAATGAAGAATGTTGTTACTTTGTTAACCAATCGTATAGTTACCTCCAGGATCAAAGAGCCCAGGGATCGGATCCAAGCACGGCAGCGAGACACGTCTTAGTGGGGCCTGGACCCCTACAACTGGGTAACCTGACTGCTCCCTCTGGCGGGACCTGTATGCATAATCCTCCTTCTAGTCTCAGTTGCTTCCTGTCTTTTCCGATACTTGCAGGGTCACCTACAAGAACTTGCCTGAGTGTCCATCAATCAACTCCTCCTTCAGCCCTACTCTCGCCTGCCCACTTCCGACTACCCCTATGACGACGCCCCCTGTCAGCAGGAAGTAGCCAGAACTGAGTCGACGCCCCTTACACCATTATATTAAGCAAAAGGTCGGAATGTTGGGCTGGCAGGAAGGGCTACTTAAGATGGCGAAAGTTCCCGCCACAAGACCTGAGCTCCGACAGGAGAACAAAGGCCCAAGCAGGAATCTGAGACCCTCCAGCCCCAGGCTCCCGTGGACCAATGGGACCCTGACAAGCAGGAATCTGAGACCCCTGCCCTGGGCTCCAGTGGACCAATGGGACCCCGACGAGCAGGCGAAATATCCAAATAAGGGAAACTTGCCAAAAGACCCCTGAGCTCTCCCCTCGAGACCCCTTAAAAGCCCCTTCCTCCCTGCCTTGGGCGCGACTTCCGCCACTCTAGGTTCCACTCTAGAGTCGTGGAACCTCCCCCGAGGGTGCCCACCTCCTCCTGGCGCAACTTTCCTGGCTCCCCTTCTCCTGAGCCCTGAAACTTCGCCAGAGAGCATTTTTAATAAATCTTGCCTTGCACCCACTTTGCCTGGTGTTGTGCTTATCTTGCCGGAAAAAACTTTACAAAAACAAAACAAAAAAAACTGGGGGACCAGAGGAAAAAAGTCACCTATAATTTTACCACTTTAACACAAGTACTTTGTCACCACTATATTCTTTTCCGGTCTTTTCTTCCCTTGAGGATGCTCATATACAGCATGTCTCACAGCAGACGTCGGGTGCTCACTGTGCCAGGCATAGGGTGCAGCACCCAGTGGGTGTCATTTCACCTCATCCGCCTAACGGCCCTGACTTGGGTGTAGGCACTTTCACTATCTCTGACTTCGTAGGTGAAACCTGGAAGGGAAGGGTGTGCCTTAGATCACACAGTTGATAATAGGTGGTTCAACCTTAGAATCTGAGTTCTCTCTTTGCACTATACCATACTTCACTGAGGCAAAGGGAAAAAGAGCCAACCAGCCTAGAAGGGGCCATTAAAGAGAAAGAGCATGGGACCCCCATGAACCCCATGATCTCCCTTTTCTAGAGGGAGATGAGCAGGAAGCAGAATGTCAGAGTGTCAGTGGCCAAAGAGAGGCTGGCAGCTGTGGTGATGAGAGCTCACTGGTCCCCTAGGAAAGGGTGGTGATTTCACTAGGGTGCTGACCATAAATGCCAGGTGCTGTGTTACAGGGTTAGGAAGGATGGAAATTACAGAGAAGTTTTATATGTATGTAAAATGTGTGTTAGATAATATAGCATATATGGCTCTTACAGGGACTGCTTTACTTTTGCACTTGTATTGCTGTGCTTCATATAGAAACTCAAATCTCATTAAGTGCGGGCCTGCTGTGTGTCATGTACTTCATTCATTGCCTCCTCTCATCCTCAGGATCCTCATGGATGAATTTTTCCCTTCATGATTTGCAGGATGAGCAATAACCCAGGGTTTCCTTGATGCAGCTAATAAGCCCTAAGGGTAACTTGGTTGTCACCTTCTTCCACTTGGTGGACAACCTATTGGGTCCTTGACTATGTGCCCTTAGGCAAGCGAGACAGAATAAGAGTTATAAGAGTTGGTGACCCCTAGAGAGTATGGTAGGTGGTGTCAGTGTCAGCATGGATCATAGAGCTTCCTCCCTCCCCAACTGAAGCACAGGAAAGATCCTATGACCTAGGACAAGGAGGCCAGGCTAAATTTTATTTTCCCTTGAGACCCTGGCAGATAGCAGGCTGTCCAGCACCTCAGTGTGCTGCTGTCAACTTGTTTGACTTTGGGCGATGTTTATGTCTGTGAGCCAGTTGGCATGCTAAAGGGGATGATGACAACACCTTCTGAACTGTTTTGACAATGCAGTGAGATAATGTGTCTTGTGGACTCTAAAGTTTTGAAGACCAGAAAGATGCCTCTCTGTTGCCGCTTATTATGCTCAAATATTTGAGAACTCAAAAATTTTAAGTACAGTTTTTTCATTGACATTATTCTCCTCTTTAGAGTAGGTGATGTAAGTGTGTAAGCACATACATTTTCCTTGATTATTCCTGATTAGTCATGAACCAGTTTTTCAGTTCTCTCCATTGTATCTTTGTTTTCAATTTCATGAATCTGCACTCTTACCTTTATTTTCTTCTTTCTGCTATCTTTGGGTTTACTCTGTTGTTATTTTCCTGAATTCTGAAATGGTACATTTAATTCATTAATTTTACAAACAGAGCTCATTTTGTTTTTTATTTTTATTTTTTTCTTTTAAGATTTTATTTATTTGAGGCAGATCAGGGAGGGAGAAACTGGCCACTGAGCAGAAAGCCTGATCCTGGGTTCAATCCCGGGACTTTGAGATCATGACTTGAGCTCAAGGCAGACACTTAACTGACTGAGCCACCCAGGCACCCTGCAGACCTCCTTTTAGACCACAGTGCAGGACCATAAAAATGACCATGCAAGTTAAAACCATTGGAGGCCTTCTTAATAATCAATGGGGAAAATTAGGATTTTCCCATAACCTTTATTTTTTTCCCATTTTTATTTTTTAAATTATTTTTATTATATTTTTTAAATTTTATTTTTTCCATGTTCCAAGATTCATTGTTTATGCACCACACCTGGTGCTCCATGCAATTTGTGCCCTCCTCAATACCCACCACCAGGCTCACCCATCCCTCCACCCTCTTCCCTTCCCAAACCCTCAGTTTGTTTCTCAGAGTGTACAGTCTCTCATGCTTCCTCTCCCCTTCCGATTTCTCCCAATTCACTTTCCCTTCCCTTCTCCTAATGCTCAGATATGCTCCATGTTGTTCCTTATGCTCCACAAGTAAGGGAAACCATACCATAATTGACTCTCTCTGCTTGACTTATTTCACTCAGCATAATCCCCTCCAGTCCCGTCCATGTTGATATAAAAGTTGGGTATTCATCCTTTCTGATGGAGGCATAATATTCCATTGCATATATGGACCATATCTTCTTTATCTGTTCATCTGTGAAGGGCATCTCAGCTGGAAAGAGAAAATCTTAAGCAGGGCTTTGATCTCAAAACCCTGAGATCATGACTTAAGCTGAAATCAAGTTGGACACTTCACATGTCCACCTGTTTTGGTATTTTTAAGTACTTTAAAAAATTTCAAATGTGGCATTTTTTAGGCTTGCATGAAAATGTCGATAGTTAATTAGTGATCCTATATGGAATAACTAGTTGTCAGCTTCATTCATTATTGATAATACAACTGCTTTCATTTTTGTTAGCATCAAAATGGTTATATTTTAGCATTAATCTACTAATTGATGAAAAAGGAAGATGAATAGAAAACTTTTAATCTTCTGATGCTGATGCTGTTTTTTACATTCACATGTAAAGAAAAAAATTGCTTATAATCTGTATATGAACGTAAAATTAAATTATTTCTTTGTATTACATAATTGATAAGCTTGAATAAATTAATGTCAACCTTTTAGCTAAAATAAGAGTGGCACATTAAAACCCACCTTGGACACATGAAAAAGTGCTCCATATCACTCGGCGTCAGGGAAATACGAATCAAAATTACAATGAGATACCACCTCACACCTATCGGAATGGCTAAAATTAACAAGTCAGGAAACGACACAGATGCTGGCAAGGATGCGGAGAAAGGGGAACCCTCCTACACTGTTGGTGGGAATGCAAGCTGGTACAGCCATTCTGGAAAACAGCATGGAGGTTCCTCAAAAAGTTGAAAATAGAGCGGCATGCCCTATGACCCAGCAATTGCACTCCTGCATATTTACCCTAAAGATACAAATGTAGTGATCCGAAGGGGCATGTGCACCCAAATATTTATAGCAGCAATGTCCACAGTAGCCAAATTATGAAAAGAACCAAGATGTCCATCAACAGATGAATAGATAAAGAGGATGTGGTGTATATACACAATGGAATACTATGCAGCCATCAAAAGAAATGAAATCTTGCATTTGCAATGATATGGATGGAACTAGAGTGTGTTATGCTGAGCTAAATAAGTCAGAGAAAGACAACTATCATATGATCTCCCTGATATGAGGATTTTGAGAGGCAAAGTGGTGGTTTAGGGGGTAGGGAAGGAAAAAATGAAACAAGATGGGATTGAGAGGGAGACAAATCATAAGAGACTCTTAATCTCACAAAACAAACTGATGGTTGCAGGGGGGAGAGGGGTATGGAGAGGGTGGTTGGGTTATGGACATCAGGAGGGTATGTGCTATGGTGAGTGCTGTGAAGTGTGTAAGCCTGATGATTCACAGACTTGCACCCCTAGGGCAAATAATACATTATATGCTAATTTAAAAATAATTTTTAAAAACCCACCTTGGGAAATATTTTTCCTTCCTTGCAAATCCTGTGCCTTACCTTGACGGCGCTTATGTACAGAAGGTGGGCTAAATTAGTTTAACTGCTAATCAAAAATGAAGTGGGTAAACATTTAATTTGCTCCTTGAATCAGTTTATCAATCCTAATGACAGAATTAGCACCTAAGCTCTGAATCTTCCCAGACCTTTACATAATATTTGGTTATAATTTTCAGAGAGGACATCTCTGCCAGGTCCTACCTTAGGTGTTGACAGACTGGATTGTGATATTATTGTTCTCTGCCTCACTGAAAAGACTTGAGTTTAAAATATCTAGAATGTTTTCTTTTTGAAAATTTTTTTATTTTAAAGATTTTTATTTACTTGAGAGGGACAAAGAGAGCATGAGATGGGGACGGGGTACAGGAAGAGGGGGAAGCAGACTCACTATGGAGCAGGGAGCCTGATGCAGGCTCAATCCCAGGACCCTGGCATCATGACCTGAGCTGAAGGCAGACACTTAACTAACTGAGCCACTCAGGGACCCCTCTAGAATGTTTTCTAATGATAATTCCATTGAGATTTTAAGACCTTGTGCAAGGTAACAGTAATATTTTCTTTTTAAAGCATTTTTGTATATAAATTAAGAATTCATATGTCATACAGGGTTTATTAGTTTCCATTTATCTTCAAATCTTATTATTAGTTATCCCTTTTCTTTTTTTTTTTTTTTAAGATTTTATTTATTTATTTGACAGAGATCACAAGTAGGCAGAGAGGCAGGAGGGGAAGCAGGCTCCCTGCTGAGCAGGGAGCCCCATGTGGGGCTTGATCCCAGGACCCTGGGATCATGACCTGAGCTGAAAGCAGAGGCTTTAACCCACTGAGCCACCTAGGTGCCCCAGTTATCCCCTTCCTTAAAAAAGAAAAAAATTGTTTAGTCTGGCTGTTTCTAACTACCTTCATAGTTCACTTTTCTTTTATTCCAAACTTCCAAAGTAAGTGGTTTGTACCAACTTCTTCTCTTCTGCATTATCTTTCCTTTCTTACTTTTTACCAGAAATCAGGAAGCTGAAAGGAAGCTGACACTGAGTGTTCAGCCTGCGTCTTGCTCTTGGCACTTTTCCCTGGGTAGGACACTTAATCCTCACAACCTGGGTTGCCAGGTGTCCAGCACTGAACCCACATACTCTGGTATTGTAGTTTCTTGTTTGGCAGAATAAAAATTTTATAAACAAAAATGTCCCTTGTTTTGTTTTTTTTTTTTTTGGTGGGGGGTCCCTTAATGGGTTATTTATGACTCAGGATTCTCTGAGACCAGATCTTGGTGTTACTAAACCTTGGTGATAGAAAACAAAAGCTGCCAGGAATTTGCTCCTGGAGACTCTAAGGATGAAACCCGTCTGTGTGGGTGCCAGCCCTGCCAGAGAAAGCTTGTTCTTCCAGGGTTTAGCCTGGACATGAATGCTGGTGCTCACACTCTAGATACAGCCGGGGTCTCTACTGCCACAACAGAAGCCTCTTCATCTAAAACCAGTTATTGAGTGGGGGTGGGGAGAGGTGGAGGGGAAGGAGAGGGCAAGTTGGGAACCAGGCATAAAGGTTCAACAAAAATCATTCTTCCTGAGGGAATTTCTGTAACACCTATGTGTCCAGCAATAAATTCAAATGCTACAGCTACCACCTCATGATGGGTCAAACTTGCCAGAGTTTTTCTTCCCTGCCCACACTGTACTTCTTTATATTCTCTTTCACTGCAATTACCTTTCATTCATTTGTTCAGTGTATTTATTTATTGATCAGACTTTTAAGGACTATTATGTGCCAGGTAGGCACTGGCATCACATAGGTGACTAGGATCAGAAAATGAAGTTCTTGTCCACGAGTAACTTCCAGAAATATTCAGAAAGTGCCTGTGTTTTCCTCCGAACAGGGTACTAGTTCCTAATTACTGCTAGTTCCAGATGTTCTATTGTTTTGTGTTACTTTGTTTTTGATAGATTTCTTTTTTTTTTTTTTTTAAGATTTTATTTATTTATTTGACAGAGAGAGATCACAAGCAGGCAGAGAGGCAGGCAGAGAGAGAGGAGGAAGCAGGCTCCCCGCTGAGCAGACAGCCTGATGCGGGCCTCGATCTCAGGACCCTGAAATCATGACCTGAGCCAAAGGCAGCGGCTTAACCCACTGAGCCACCCAGGCGCCTGATAGATTTCTTTTTTTAGAGAGTTTTAAGTTTATAGAAAATTGAGCAGATCTTACCTGGACTTCCTACAGACTCCTCTTTCCCCCACTCAATGATGAACCAGTATCAATACATTGTTATCAACTAAAGTCCATAGAAGGTTTACTGTTTGTATTTACATGAGTTTTGACAAATGTTTAATGGCATATGTCTACCATTACGGTATCCACCCCACACATACCCTCTTTGGCAACCACTGATTGTCTTACTGTCTGTGTAGTTTTGCCTTTTCCAGAATGTAATTTAGTTGGGATTTAATAGTACAAAGTCTTTTCAGACTGGCTTCTTTCACTAAGCAGTATGCATTTAAGCTTGCTCCATGTCTTTTTGTGGCTTAATAGCTTGTTTCTTTTTTATCACCATATAATACTCAGTTGTACACATGCACTACAGTTTATTCATTCATTTTGGTTGCTTCCAAGTTTCAGCACTGTGAAAAAGCTGCTATTAACATTTGTATACTGGTTTTTTCTGTGGACAAAAGATTTCAATTCATTTGGGTAAATACCTAGAAGCATAATTACTGGATTGAATGGTAAGACTGTATACCTTTGTAAGAAACTGCCACACTGTCTGGCAAAGTGGCTGTGCCATTCTGCTTCCTACCATAATGAATGAAAGTTCCTGTTACTCCACATTCTCAGCATTTGGTGTTGTCAGTTTGCTGGATTTTAGCCATTTTGATAGGTGTGTGGTGGTGTCTCATTTTAATTTGCAATGGTATATGATGTGAAGCATCTTTATTTACCATCTTTTTCTTTTTTGATAAGACCTTTTTTGATAAGGTCTGTTTAGATCTTTGTTCATATTTTAATTGAGTTTGTTTTCTTTTTGTTTTCATAGTTCTTTATGTATATTTTGAATACAAGTTCTTTATTAGATATGTGTGTTGTAGATGTTTTCTCCCAGTCTGGCTTGGCGAAGTTTCTATTTTAAGAGTTTTTATTTTAAGAGTGTCCTTTACAGACCAGTTTATAATTTTAGAGAGGTGGGAGGAGGGACAGAGGAAGATAGACTTTTAAACAGACTCCACGCCCAGCACGGAGTCCCACATGGGGCTCAGTCTCACAACCCTGAGATTATGTCCTGAGCTGGAATCAAGAGTTAGATCCTTAACTAACTGAGCCACCCAGGTGCCCCACAGATTGGTTTTTAATTTTTTTTAACTTTTGTTTTTTTAAGATTTTATTTATTTATTTGACAGACAGAGATCACAAGTAGGCAGAGAGGCAAGCAGAGAGAGGAGGAAGCAGGCTCTTTGCAAAGCAGAGAGCACCATGCGGGGCTTGATCCCAAGATCTTGGGATTGTGACCTGAGCTGAAGGCAGAGGCTTTAACCCACTGAGTCACCCAGGTGCCCTGTGGTTTTTAATTTTTTTTAAAAAGATTTTATTTACTTATTTGACAGAGAGATCACAAATAGGCAGAGAGGCAGGCAGAGAGAGAGGAGGAAGCAGGCCCCCCACCGAGCAGAGAGCCTGACTCGGTGCTCGATCCCAGGACACTGAGATCATGACCTCAGCCAAAGGCAGAGGTTTAACCCACTGAGCCACCCAGGTGCCCCTGGTTTTTAATTTTAATGAAGTCCAACTTACCAGTTTTTTTTTTCTTTCATGGATCATGCTTTTGATGTTGTCTCTAAAAACTTACTGCTAAACTAAGGTCATATAGATTTTCTCTGATGTTTTATGGTTTTTCATTTTGCATTTAAGGCTATGATGGATTTTGAGTGTAATCTTTGGGAAGGTGGAAGGTGAGTGATAGAATCACATGATTTTTCTTCTCTGCTTTAGCCTGTTGATGTGATGAATTGCCTTGATTGACATTTGAATGTTGAACCAGTGTTACACACAAAGGATAAGTTCCATTGGTCACGGTGTATAATTCTTTTCATACATTACTGGAAATGGTTTGCTAATACCTTATTGAGGATTTTTAAAAATTTTTTATTATTTATAAACATATATTTTTATCCCCAGGAGTACAGGTCTGTGAATCACCAGGTTTACACACTTCACAGCACTCACCAAAGCACATACTCTCCCCAATGTCCATAATCCCACCCCCTTCTCCCAAACCACCTCCCCCCAGCAACCCTCAGTTTGTTTTGTGAGATTAAGAGTCACTTATGGTTTGTCTCCCTCCCATTCTCATCTTGTTTCATTTATTCTTCTCCTACTCACTTAAGCCCCCATGTTGCATCACCACTTCCTCATATCAGGGAGATCATATGATAGTTGTCTTTCTCTGCTTGACTTATTTCGCTAAGCATGATACGCTCTAGTTCCATCCATGTTGTCGCAAATGGCAAGATTTCATTTCTTTTGATGGCTGCATAGTATTCCATTGTGTATATCTACCACATCTTCTTGATCCATTCATCTGTTGATGGACATCTAGGTTCTTTCCATAGTTTGGCTATTGTGGACATTACTGCTATAAACATTCGGGTGCACGTGCCCCTTTGGATCACTACGTTTGTATCTTTAGGGTAAATACCCAGTAGTGCAATTGCTGGGTCATAGGGCAGTTCTATTTTCAACATTTTGAGGAACCTCCATGCTGTTTTCCAGAGTGGCTGCACCAGCTTGCATTCCCACCAACAGTGTAGGAGGATTCCCCTTTCTCTGCATCCTCGCCAGCATCTGTCATTTCCTGACTTGTTTATTTTAGCCATTCTGACTGGTGTGAGGCGATATCTCATTGTGGTTTTGATTTGTATTTCCCTGATGCCGAGTGATATGGAGCACTTTTTCATGTGTCTATTGGCCATCTGGATGTCTTCTTTGCAGAAATATCTGTTCATGTCCTCTGCCCATTTCTTGATTGGATTATTTGTTCTTTGGGTGTTGAGTTTGCTAAGTTCTTTATAGATTCTGGACACTAGTCCTTTATCTGATATGTTGTTTGCAAATATCTTCTCCCATTCTGTCAGTTGTCTTTTGATTTTGTTAACTGTTTCCTTTGCTGTGCAAAAGGTTTTGATCTTGATGAAATCCCAATAGTTCATTTTTGCCCTTGCTTCCCTTGCCTTTGGCGTTGTTCCTAGGAAGATGTTGCTGCGGCTGAGGTCGAAGAGGTTGCTGCCTGTGTTCTCCTCAAGGATTTTGATGGATTCCTTTCTCACATTGAGGTCCTTCATCCATTTTGAGTCTATTTTTGTGTGTGGTGTAAGGAAATGGTCCAATTTCATTTTTCTGCATGTGGCTGTCCAGTTTTCCCAGCACCATTTGTTGAAGAGGCTGTCTTTTTTTCCATTGGACATTCTTTCCTGCTTTGTCGAAGATTAGTTGACTGTAGAGTTGAGGGTCAATTTCTGGGCTCTCTATTCTGTTCCATTGATCTATGTGTCTGTTTTTGTGCCAGTACCATGCTGTCTTGATGATGACAGCTTTGTAATAGAGCTTGAAGTCCGGA
This sequence comes from Mustela nivalis, assembly GCF_964662115.1. Lineage (NCBI taxonomy): Eukaryota > Metazoa > Chordata > Mammalia > Carnivora > Mustelidae > Mustela > Mustela nivalis. The sequence goes on from NC_139035.1 coordinate 28,499,593, forward strand.
ATTGTGATGCCACCAACGTTGGCTTTCTTTTTCAATATCCCTTTGGCTATTCGAGGTCTTTTCTGGTTCCATATAAATTTTAGAATTATTTGTTCCATTTTTTTGAAAAAGATGGATGGTACTTTGATAGGAATTGCATTAAATGTGTAGATTGCTTTAGGTAGCATAGACATTTTCACAATATTTATTCTTCCAATCCAGGAGCATGGAACATTTTTTCATTTCTTTGTGTCTTCCTCAATTTCTTTCATGAGTACTTTATAGTTTTCTGAGTATAGATTCTGTGCCTCTTTGGTTAGGTTTATTCCTAGGTATCTTATGGTTTTGGGTGCAATTGTAAATGGGATTGACTCCTTAATTTCTCTTTATTCTATCTTGCTGTTGGTGTAGAGAAATGCAACTGACTTCTGTGCATTGATTTTATATCCTGACACTTTACTGAATTCCTGTACAAGTTCTAGCAGTTTTGGAGTGGAGTCCTTTGGGTTTTCCACATATAGTATCATATCATCTGTGAAGAGTGATAATTTGACTTCTTCTTTGCCGATTTGGATGCCTTTAATTTCCTTTTGTTGTTTGATTGCTGAGGCTAGGACCTCTAGTACTATGTTGAATAGCAGTGGTGATAATGGACATCCCTGCCGTGTTCCTGACCTTAGCGGAAAAGCTTTCAGTTTTTCTCCATTGAGAATGATATTTGCGGTGGGTTTTTCATAGATGGCTTTGATGATATTGAGGTATGTGCCCTCTATCCCTACACTTTGAAGAGTTTTGATCAGGAAGGGATTCTGTACTTTGTCAAATGCGTTTTCAGCATCTATTGAGAGTATCATATGGTTCTTGTTCTTTCTTTAATTGATGTGTTGTATCACATTGACTGATTTGCGGATGTTGAACCAACCTTGCAGCCCTGGAATAAATCCCACTTGGTCCTGGTGAATAATCCTTTTAATGTACTGTTGAATCCTATTGGCTAGTATTTTGTTGAGTATTTTCACATCTGTGTTCATCAAGGATATTTTGTTTCTATTTCATTGATTTCTGCTCTGATCTTTATGATTTCTCTGCTCCTGCGGGGTTAGGGTTTCTTTCTTGTTTTTTCTCCAGCTCCTTTAGGTGTAGGGTTAGTTTGTGTACCTGAGACTTTTCTTGTTTCTTGAGAAAGGCTTGTACCGCTATATATTTTCCTCTCAGGACTGCCTTTGTTGTGTCCCACAGATTTTGAACCATTGTATTTTCATTATCATTTGTTTTCATGATTTTTTTCAATTCTTCTTAATGTCCCGGTTGACCCATTCATTCTTTGAAAGAATGCTGTTTATTTTTTTTTTTTTAAAGATTTATTTATTTGTCAGAGAGAGAGCGAGTGAGAGCGAGCACAGGCAGACACAGTGGAAGGCAGAGTCAGAGGGAGAAGCAGGCTCCCTGCAGAGCAAGGAGCCCGATGTGGGACTCGATCCCAGGATGCTGGGATCATGACCTGAGCCGAAGGCAGCTGCTTAACCAACTGAGCCACCCAGGCGTCCCGAAAGAATGCTGTTTAGTCTCCATGTATTTGGGTTCTTTCCAAACTTCCTCTTGTGGTTGAGTTCTAGCTTCAGAGCATTGTGGTCTGAAAATATGCAGGGAATGATCCCAATCTTTTGATACCAGTTGAGTCCTGATTTAGGACCGAGGATGTGATCTATTCTGGAGAATGTTCCATGTGCACTAGAGAAGAATGTGTATTCTGTTGCTTTGGGATGAAATGTTCTGAATATATCTGTGATGGCCATCTGGTCCAGTGTGTCGTTTAAGGCCTTTATTTCCTTGCTGATCTTTTGCTTGGATGATCTGTCCATTTCAGTGAGGGGAGTGTTAAAGTCCCCTACTATTATTGTATTATTCTTTGATTTTGTTATTAATTGGTTAATATAGTTGGCTGCTCCCACATTGGGGGCATAGATATTTAAAATTGCTAGATCTTCTTGTTGGACAGACCCTTTGAGTATGATATACAGTCCTTCCTCATCTCTTATTATAGTCCTTGGCTTAAAATCTAATTGATCTGATATAAGGATTGCCACTCCTGCTTTCTTCTGTTGTCCATTAGCATGGTAAATTCTTTTCCACCCCCTCACTTTAAATCTGGAGGTGTGTTCGAGCTTAAAATGAGTTTCTTGGAGGCAACATATAGATGTTTTTTTTTTTTTCAAGATTTTATTTATTTATTTGACAGAGAGAAATCACAAGCAGGCAGAGAGGCAGGCAGAGAGAGAGAGAGAGGAGGAAGCAGGCTCCCTGCTGAGCAGAGAGCCCGATGCGGGACTCGATCCCAGGACCCTGAGATCATGACCTGAGCCGAAGGCAGCGGCTTAACCACTGAGCCACCCAGGCGCCCGGGTTTTGTTTTTTTATCCATTCTGATACCCTGTGTCTTGATTGGGGCATTTAGCCCATTAACATTCAGGGTAACTATTGAGAGATATGAATTTAGTGCCATTGTATTGCCTGTAAGGTGACTGTTACTGTATATTGTCTCTGTTCCTTACTGACCTACCACTTGTAGGCTCTCTCTTTGCTTAGGGGACCCCTTTCAATATTTCCTGTAGAGCTGGTTTGGTGTTTGCAAATTCTTTCAGTTTTTGTTTGTCCTGGAAGCTTTTAATCTCTCCTTCTATTTTCAATGATAGCCTAGCTGGATATAGTATTCTTGGCTGCATGTTTTTCTCGTTTAGTGCTCTAAAAATATCATGCCAGCTCTTTCTGGCCTGCCAGGTCTCTGTGGATAAGTCAGCTGCCAATCTAATATTTTTACCATTGTATGTTACAGACTTCTTTTCCCGGGCTGCTTTCAGGATTTTCTCTTTGTCACTGAGACTTGTAAATTTTACTATTAGGTAACGGGGTGTGGGCCTATTTTTATTGATTTTGAGGGGCGTTCTCTGAACCTCCTGAATTTTGATGCTCGTTCCCTTTGCCATATTGGGGAAATTCTCCCCAATAATTCTCTCCAGTATACCTTCTGCTCCCCTCTCTCTTTCTTCTTCTTCTGGAATCCCAATTATTCTAATATTGTTTCATCTTATGGTGTCACTTATCTCTCGAATTCTCCCCTCGTGGTCCAGTAGCTGTTTGTCCCTCTTTTGCTCAGCTTCTTTATTCTCTGTCATTTGGTCGTCTATATCACTAATTCTTTCTTCTGCCTCATTTATCCTAGCAGTGAGAGCCTCCATTTTTTATTGCACCTCATTAATAGCTTTTTTAATTTCAACTTGGTTAGATTTTAGTTCTTTTATTTCTCCAGAAAGGGCTTTATATCTCTCGAGAGGGTTTCTCTAATATCTTCCATGCCTTTTTGGAGCCTGGCTAGAACCTTGAGAATTGTCATTCTGAACTCTAGATCTGACATATTACCAATGTCTGTATTGATTACGTCCCTAGCCTTCGGTACTGCCTCTTGTTCTTTTTTTTTGTGTTGAATTTTTCCGTCTTGTCATTTTATCCAGCTAAGAGTATATGAAGGAGCAAGCAAAATACTAAAAGGGTGGCAACAACCCCAGGAAAATATGCTTTAACCAAATAAGAAGAGATCCCAAATTGTGAGGGGGGAGAAAGGGGATAAAAAGAGGTTCAAAAAGGAAGAAAGAAAGAAAAAGAAAAAAGAAAAAAAAAAGAAAAGAAAAGAATTAAAAAAAAGAAAACAAATAACGAAAAATATAAAAAAGAAAAAATATATATATTAGATAAACTAGTTAAAAAACGTTAAAAAAGAAAAAGGTAAAAGTTAAAAAAAAAATTTTACCAGAAGGCGAGAAAAAAAAAAATGAAAAAGAAAAAAATTAAATTAACTGCAAGACTAAAAAAAATCACGGGGAAAAAGCCATGAGTTCCTTGCTTTGCTTTCACCTCCTCTGGAATTTGCTGTTCTCCTTGGTATTGAAACCGCACTCCTTGGTAGGTGAACTTGGTCTCGGCTGGATTTCTTGTTGATCTTCTGGGGGAGGGGCCTGTTGTAGTGATTCTCAAGTGTCTTTGCCCCAGGTGGAATTGCACTGCCCTTACCAGGGGCCGGGCTGAGTAATCCGCTTGGGTTTGCTTTCAGGAGCTTTTGTTCCCTGAGCGCTTTCCGTAGAGTTCCGGAGGACGGGAATACAAATGGCAGCCTCCTGTTCTCCGGCCCAGAGGAGCTGAGAGCCCAGGGCCCCACTCCTCAGTGCGCCCTCAGAGAACAGCGCCCAGTTACTCCCATCTGCCTGACCTCCGGCCGTGCTCCGAGCTCACCGAGCCTGCGACCGGTTCAAGGTAACACCGAGCTGTGAGCTTACTGTCAGCTCTGTCTCTGTAGCCGGCTTTCCCGTTCCAATACCCGCAAGCTCTGCGACACTCAGACACCCCCGATCCTTCTGTGATCCTGCGGGACCTGAGGCCACGCTGACCCCGCGTGGGCTTTGCCTCGGTTTAGCCTCTGAGGCGATGTCCCTCAGCGGAACAGACTTTTAAAAGTCCTGATTTTGTGCGCCGTTGCTCCGGGAGCCGGCCCCTCCCCCCGGGGTCTATCTTCCCGTCGCTTTGGATTCACTTCTCCGCCGGTCCTACCTTTCAGAAAGTGGTTGTTTTTCTGTTTCCAGAATTGCTGTTGTTCTTCTCTTCAATCCGCCGATGGATTTTCAGGTGTTTGCAATCTTTAGATAAGCTATCTAGCTGATCTCCGGCTAGCTGAAGTAGTCTCAGCCTGCTACTTCTCCGCCATCTTGACTCCTCCCTTATTGAGGATTTTTGCATCTCTCTTTATGAGAGATATTGGTTCATAGTTTTTCTTTCTTTATCTTTTTAAAAAGATTTTATTTATTCATTTGAGAGAGAGGGAGCATGAGCTGGGGGACAGGGAGGGAGAGAGACAAGCAGACTCCTCACTGAGTGTGAAGCCTGGCATGGGGCTCAATCCCAGGACCCCAAGATCGTGACTTGAACTAAAGTCTGATGCTTAATCAACTGAGCTACCCAGGCACTCCTTCCTTGCTATACCCTTATCTGGTTTTGGTATTAGGTTAATGGTGGCCTCATAGAATAAATTAGAAAGTGTTCCCTTTGCTTCTGTTTCCTGGAAGAGATTGTAGAGAACTGGTATCATTTCTCCAAATATGTAAATATTTGGTAGAATGCACCAGTGAAACCATCTGGTCCTGTTGCTTTCTGTTTTTGGATGATTGTGTTTGTTTGTTTGTTTGTTTGTTTGTTTTAATTATTTTTTAAAAAAGATTTTATTTGGGCTCCTGGGTGGCTCAGTGGGCTAAAGCCTCTGCCTTTGGCTCAGGTCATGATCTCAGGGTCCTGGGATCGAGCCCTGCACTGGGCTCTCTGCTCAGTGGGGAGCCTTCTTCCCTCTCTCCCTGCCTACTTGTCTCTCTTCCCTGCCTCTCTGCCTACTTGTGAGCTCTCTCTCTGTCAAATAAATAAATTAAAGCTTTTAAAAAAATAATAATAAATAATAATTTTAAAAATATTTTATTTGTTTGTTAGAAAGAGCGAGTGAACACAAGCAGGGAGAGCAGCAGGCAGAGGGAGAAGCAGGCTCCCCGCTGAGCTGGGAGCCCAGTATGGGACTTGATCCCAGGACCCTGGGATCATGAGCTGAGCCAAAGGCAGCTGCTTAACCGACTGAGCCACCCAGGTGTCCCATGGATGATTGTTAATTGTTGATTTGATTCCTTTATTAGACCTAGGTCTATTCAGATTATCTGTTTCTTGTGCGTGTTTTGATAGATTGTGTCTTTCAAGAACTTGGTCTGTTTTATCTAAGTTATCAAATTTGTGGCATAGAGTTTATATTCTTTTAATGTCTAGGAGATCAAAAGTGATGGCTACTCTTTCATTTCTGATATTAGTAGGTTTGGTTCTAAATATTGTCGGTTTGGTTCTAGACTACCACAATGAAGCCAGTCAAATAAATTTTTTGGTATCCCAGTACATATAAAGGTTATGTTTATACTATACTTTGGTCTGTTAAGTGTACAATAACATAATGTCTAGAAAAACAAAATACATACCTTAATTTAAAAGTATTGCTTTAAAAAATGCTAACCATCATGTGAATTTTCAGTGAGTTGTAATCTTTTTGCTGGAGCAGGGTTTTGCCTCAATGTTGATGGCTGCTGACTGATCAGGGGGTTGGCTACTGAAGGTTCAGGTGGTTGTGGTGAGTTCATAAAATAAGGCAACAGTGAAGCTTACCACATCAATTAACTCTTTCACAAATGATTTCTCTGTAGCATGTAGTGCTGTTTGATAGCATTTTGCCCACAGTAGAACTTCTTTCAAAATTGAAGTCAGTCCTTTAATCCCTGCTTCTCCTTTGTCAGCTTAGTTTATGTGATACTCTAAATCCTTTGTTGTCATTTCAACAGTCTTCACAGCATCTTCCCCAGGAGTAAATTCCATCTCAAGAAACTACTCTTTGCTCATTCACAAGAAGTAGATCCTCATCCATTCAAATTTTATCACAAGATTGTAGCAATTCAGTCCCACCATCATATTCCACTCTTGATTCCACTTCTCTTGCTGTCTCCACCACATCTTCCGCGATGTCTTCCAAGGTCCTGTTAATGATATTTTGACCTTTTCCCATGAATCACAAATGTTCTTAATGGTATCTAAGAGGGGAATCCTTTCCAGAAGGCTTTCAATTTACTTTTCCCAGATCCATTAAAGGAATCACTGTTTATGGCAGCAATAACCTTATAAAATATATTTCTTAAATGATAAGACTTGAAAGTTGAAATGACTCCTTGATCCGTGGGCTGCGGAATGGAATTTTGGGCTAGGAGGCAGGAAAACAGCATTAATGTCATGGTACCTCTCTATCAGAACTCCTGGGAAACAAGACGCCTTGTCAATGAAAAGTAATATTTTGAAAGGAACCTTTTTCTCTGAGCAGTAGATCTCAACAGTAGGCTTAAAATATTGAGTAAACAATAGTGTACATAGATGTGGTGTCATCCAGGCTTTGTTGTTGCATTTACAGAACACAAGCAGAGTTGACTTAGCATAATTCTTAAGGGCCTTAGGATTTGGGGAATGGTAAATGAGCATTGGCTTCAACGTGGTTACCAGCTGCATTATCCCTTGACAAGAGAATCAGCCTGTCCCTTTGAAGTTTTGAAGCCAGGGATTGACATCTCTTTAGCTATGAAGATCCTGAAAATCCTAAAAGGCATCTTTCTTCTAATATTGGGCTGTTTCATCTACACTGAAAATCTGTTGTTTAGCATAGACACCTTCATGAATGATCTGCCTGATCTTCTGGATAACTTGCTCAGCTTCTGTATCAGCACTTGTATTTCTACATTGCTGTGTACTTTCATGTTATGGAAAGAGTTTCTTTGCTTAAACTTCATGAACCAGCCCATGCTAGCTTCAAACTTTTCTTCTGCGACTTCCTCATCTCTCAGCCTTCATGGGCTTGGGGAGAGTTAGTGTCTTGCTCTGGATTGGGCTTTTGCTTAGGGGAATGTTGTGACTAGTTTGTTCTTCTGTCCAGACCTCTAAAGCTGTCTCCATATCAGCAGTCAGATTGTTTTGCTTTCTTATCATTTGTTCACTGGAGTGGTACTTTTATTTATTTATTTATTTATTAAAATTTTATTTTTTCAGTGGCACTTTTAATTTTCTTCAAGAACCTTTCCTTTGCATTCACCACTCAGATAACTGTTTTGGTACAAGAGGGCCTCACTTTCAGCCTGTCATGGCTTTTGACATGCTTTCCTCACTAAACTTAATCACATCTAATTTTTTTATTTAAAGTGAGAGATTATTTATTTATTTATTTTATTTTCACTTGAACACTTTAAGGCCATTATAGGGTTATTAATTAGCCTAATTTCAATATCGTGTATCTCAGGGTATAGAGAAGCCTGAGCAGAGGAAGTGAGGCAGGGAAGCTGTTGGTTTGTGGACTAGTGAGAGCACAACATTTATTAAGTTTGCAGTCTTATATGGTGAGGTTCATGGTGCCCCAGAACAATTATAATAGTAACCAAGGGTCATTGGTCACAGATTACCATAACAAATATAATACTAATGAGAAAGTTCACGTAATTTTGAGAGTCACTAAAATGTGAGTCACAAAGTGAGAAGATGTTGGAAAATGGCACTGATAGACTTACTTCACATGAGGTTGTCACAGACCTTCCAATTTATAAAAAATGCAGTATCTGGAAAGTGATAAGGCGGAGCATAATAAAACAAGTTATTCCTATGATTTGTGTCTTCTCTCTTTTTCTCTAGGTTATCCCAGCTGGAGGTTTACCAGGAGCATTTTAAAGAGCTAGCTTTTGATTTCATTGACTTTCTTTATTGTTTTCCTATTTTCATTTGTTTATGCTTTAACTTTTATTAGTTCTTTTCTTCTGCTTGCTTTAGTTTAAATTGTTTTTTCTCTGGTTTCCTAAATTGGAAGTTCAGATGATTGACTTTACATGTTTCTCTTCTAATATACATATTGAATGCTATTAATTTTCCTCTAAGTACTGCTTTTGCTGCATTGCACAAATTTTGATGTGTTATATTTTCATTCAAATATTTTTACATTTCTCTTAATTTCCTCTTTGACCCCAGTGTTATTTAGAAGTTGTTGTTTCATCTCCAAATATTTTGGGATTTTTTTTCCAACCAGCTTCCTATTACTGATTTCTAGTTTAATCCCATTGTGGTCTGGGGGGCATTCTTTGTATGATTCCCATTCTTGTAAATTTGCTGAGGTATGTTTTATGACCCAGAATATGGTATGTCCTAGGGAATGTTTTATGCGCACTTAAAGAGAATGCATGTGTGATGAGCACTGGGTGTGATGTGCAACAATGAACTAAAGAACACTACATCAGAAACTAAGGATGTGGGGCACCTAGGTGGCTCAGTGGGTTAAAGCCTCTGCCTTTGGCTCAGGTCATGATCGTAGGGTCCTGGGATGGAGCCCCGCATCAGGCTCTCTGCTCAGCAGGGAGCCTGCTTCCTCATCTCTCTCTCTGTCTGCCTCTCTGCCTACTTGTGATCTCTATCAAATAAGTAAATAAAATCTTAAAAAAAAAAACCCTAAGTATGTAGTATATGTTGGCTGACTGGCCATTTAATAAAAGGAATGTACATTCTGTTGTTAGATGAAATATTCTGTCGTTTAGAATCAGTTGATTGACGGTGCTGTTCAGTTTTGTTATCCTGCTGTTATTCTGCTGGCTGGATCAGTTACTGAGAGAGAGTACTGAAGTCTCTAGCCAGTATGGTTGGTTCATCTGTTTCCTCAGGCATTTCAGCTCTCTCTCAGGAGCACATACACATGAAGTATTGCTATGGCTTCTGGGAGAATTGACTCCTTTTTTCCAGTGTTACGCTCCTCTTTATCCTGGATAATTTTTGGTCTTGAAGTCTGCTCTTAATGAAATTACTATAGCTATTTTATCTTTCTTTTGGGATTAGTGTTAGCTTGGCATATCTTCTCCATCCCTTTACTGTTGATATTATATGTTTCTTTATATTTAAAAGTGGCTTTTTTGTAAACAGAATATATTTGGGTCTTGTCTCTTTTGCTGGTCTTTTAATTGGTACATTTAAGCCATTTATATTTAAAATGATTAGCGATATGATTAGATTAATATCACCATACTTGTAATTGTTTTGTATTCTTTGCACTTGTTCATTTTCTTTTTAAAAAATCGTCTCCATTTTCTGTCCTTATGGCTTTTTTTTTTTAAGATTTATTTATTTATTTATTTATTTGACAGAGAGAGAGATCACAAGTAGGTAGAGAGGTAGGCAGAGAGAGAGATGAGGAAGCAGGCTCCCCGCTGAGCAGAGAGCCCGATGTGGGGCTCCATCCCAGGACCCTACGATCATGACCTGAGCCAAAGGCAGAGGCTCAACCCACTGAGCCACCCAGGTGCCCCTGTCCTTTATGGTTTTAATTGAGCATTTTATGTTCTATTGTCTTTCCTCTCTTAGCATGTTGATTATACTTAAAAAAAAATAGTTATTCTAGTGGTTGCCCTCAGGTTTGGTAGTATGTATTTACAACCATTTAGGTTCACTTTCAGATTCCACCATATACTTCATGGGGGAGAGGGGGCACAGGTTCCTTGTGGCTAAGTATTACTCTTCTTCCCTCCTGCTCTCTGTAGCACTATTGTCATTTATTGAACTTAATCCACAAGCTTGAACCACTCCATACGTTGTTGTTATTATGACTTTGAATAAAGAGTTATCTGTTATATTAATTAAGAATAAGAAATACAAGATTTAGTTATCTTCATTTATTCTTTAATGCTCTTCATTTCTGTCAACCTTAAAAGTAAAATAGCCAGCTAATGGACCAGCAAAATTAGTTTATTTGGGAATTGCAATTAGGGGTGTACAAACTGTAACAAACTATAGGGAAGTGCAGAAAACAAAGGAGGGGAGCTTGCTTTTATAGAGGAAAGGAGGAAGTTAGGGGCTGTGTGGAATGAAAGCCTACTGGAGGAGGGAGAGAGTTCAGGGTTGTGGGGACTTCTCATGGCTGAGCTCTTGCTGGGCTGGAGGACATTTTTCCCTCCTCCTGGGGTGGTAAGTGTAAGGGCCTATTTAGCCAGAGCGGCCCCACCTTGGTTGAACAGCCCGTTTTGTTGTTTATGCAGTAAAACTTAAATTGATCCTGCCTGCCCCCCACCCCCAGGGGAACTTATTTAAAAGCAAGTCTGGGAAACCAGTCCTGGGTAACAAAGCCCAAATACAAGGGTGGGTCAGGTCAGGTAGAGATAACAGCCCGAATGCAGGGATGAGTCCAGTCGGGTGGAGACATCCAATCAGTAAAACGCACATACTGTCTCCCTAGCTACCAAGGAGTGTGGGCCCTGCCTTTTGGGTGCCAATTCTCACCAAGGTGATAGGCTAGTGCAAATGTCTACTATAGGGTAAATTGTAATTCAATTGGTCACTTATGTATGATCTAGCATGACTGTGCAGCTTTCTCTGTGTGTTACAATCTCATTCGCCACCTGTGTGTGGCCAGGCCCAACCACATGGCCTTTGCTTTATAAAACTTAGTCTGTGAGGCAGGGTGGGATCCCGCTCTCTGTAAGAGGCTTGGCCCTGGCTGGGGTTTGATCTCGATGCTTGGCATGAAATAAAGCTTTGCCTGACCTTCGCTTTGTATCAGCCTTGCTCCCTTAATCACAGACCCATTATTGGGGGACCCAACATTGGGGACCCAACAGTAAGCTGCTTCCTGTTGGGAAATGCAGATATACTGCTTTTTTCCTGCTGAGATCTTTAGGGGTTAAAAGTGTTGGTCTGCAGAACTCCCCCTTCAGGGCTTACTGATTCCCTTTGAAATGAGGCTTCTTTTGTTCTTTTTCATTTTTATATGGTGACCCAAGTTTCTGGCCTATATGATTTTCTCTGGAAGAACCTGACTTCAGTTTTCCTCTGATGCCCTTGTTTTTATTTCCCTCTACCACCTTTTGTCTTTAGGTTTCTTTCAGAAATCCTTCCAAATGAAGTCAGATGTAAACCCTGTTGATGGGTGATATAAATAGTAAAGTAATTGAGGAGGGGGATAATTCTATAATTTTATATTTAAATCTCCATTTTTTGTTCTGTGGGGTGTTCATAGTTTTTAATGAGTCAAAGTGCCTAGGATATGTAGCCTTCATTCCCTCCCCGCCCCCTTACTTACTTGAGACAGGAAGGCTAGAGGCCTGGATTTAGCTAATTGTCCTTCCTCAGGTCAGATAAGGCTTTAGTAAACCAGTTTCTCTTCAGGGCTAGTCTTCCTTGTACAGGACAAAACAAGAACAGAGCAACACTGGGCAGATTTCAAAGTGGTTATTTTCCCCCTCCCCTGCCAGAAGCCCCAGGGGGATTTTCTCCAGTCTAAATAGTAAGAACTCTTGGGGACTTCTAGCAGTAATAATCATGAAAGTGTGAGACTCCCCTGTAAGACTGAGCCCCCTGGAGTTTTTAAAACTCAAGCTGCTCCAGGATGAGCCTCCAGCAACCATCAGTTACCGTTGAAAAGTTTAGCGGTACTGGCCCTGCATTGGTTTCTGTTGCCAGTCAACTATGATTCTCCATATTGCCTAACTCTGGTTTTCGGGGCAGATCTTTACCTGTGAGCTTAATTCTCTAATGAATCTAAGAAGCACTGTTGTTTTTCTATTTGTTTAGCTTGTTTCTTGATGTGAGTAAGAGACTGATGATTTCCAAGCTTTTTACGTTTGGAGCAGAAACCAGAAGTACCCTCAGCAGTTTATTTCTAACCAACTGTGGTCAGTCACATATGTCTGTTCTCTAATGGTCATTCCTGTTACAATTTAGCTATAGATTGTCAATACTTAAAACTGAGGTGGAGGAAAGTAGAGTATACTGTGTGTGTTCTTTTTTGATAATAGCAGATGGACAGTTTCTCTTTTGGGGACCCTAGGAATGGGGGAAGAAACATAAGAGGAGCACTGAGCTCAGTTTAGGAGAGGTAGGTGTCCATTTGTCTTTTTTTGTAAGTTTTAATTTGAGGTCATTTAAGTTTAAGATGTTTAAGTCTGAAACATTTTAAGCATATTAAAGTATTTGAAAGAGTATATAGGGGTGTGTATACACACATAGAAACAAATGCAGTAACTAGTTCTAAGTTGATGCCTTGTATGTGGACTTTATTTCCAGAAAACAAGTACTCACCCAAAAAGAAAGCCATATGGGTCTGTTGTTGGGTATCATGCTTTATTGAACAGATTTGCTACTCATGTCTGGATGCACACACCTTACCAGCCAGTATTTCTCTTCAGAGCACAGGAAGGCATTATACTCACCAACCCTGTGAAGTAGATATTCTAGTTATCACCATACAGCTGAGAGTACAGATGGTCCTTGAGGTTACCTGGAGAAAGGAGGTGAAGAAACTTACCAGAGGCTTGTTTGAAACCATTGCATCTTCTGCAGATGCTCTGACCTTTGCCCAAATCTTTGTTCCCCTTGAGTTGTCTGTGGGTGATTACAGTCCAGAGCACCCCACTATCTGAAAATGCTTCCAGTCTTTTTGCTTTCACAGCACCCCATTCTTTTCCAGCCTCCTTGACCAGCCTTTCATCTTCATGAGTTCTTCTTCCTAAACATCTTGAGTTCTGTTGCTGAGAGATCAGCAGTAGCTCCTGGCCTTTTATTACAAAAGAACAATGTCCTTTGAGCAATCTATTCTAGACCAATATATAAAAGTTCGTTTGTTCTGTGTCTAAAGGGACTCCACTCCTCTCCAAGAGGGAAGAAATGTTTAGGTTTATAGCTACAACTTCTGTTTGGCTCAGAGAATTCAACATACTTCTTCATCAACCAGCACGGGATTGACCACCAAAGGAAGGTGAAATCATTTTATTCTTCGTCAAAAATAAATAAATAAATAAACTTGAATACCGGCTGAAGAATTGGTAGGTAAAGAACCTGTATCAGAAACCCTAAAAGGGGATGAATGATCAGGAACACAAGATCTTACCTCTGAAATGCCATGTCTTTGTGATTAGATCTAGGTGGTACATTCTTGGCTAGAATGCTAAGTCATTTTGTGTCCTGTAGTATCAAATCTGGGCATAAAGTGTTCATCTGCCTCTCATTTGTGACACTAATTTTGATTGCCCAGTGAAGAGTTTATCTCATTTCTCCACTGTAAAGTTAATATTTTTTTTCTACTACTGCTACTAATAAGCTATCTAGGGGGGAACACTTTCAGACTATGTAAATATCTTATTCCTCATTAATATTTGTTCCTTAGATTTAGTATCTATTAATGAATTTTGCCTGGGGCCAGTGCTTGCTTGTTGCTGAGTGATGATTTTCTAACACTTAACGCTCCCTCCATGTTTACCAGTTGGCACTTGGCATTTTACTTTTAGCAGGAACCCTGCTTTCTTGCTTCTTTATCTATTTATTGTTGTGGACCTATGGATTCCAAGATTTTTTCAATGTTTTATAACTTATTACTGTCTTAATTACTTTGGTGCTCAAACTTTCCTTTATTTGGCCAGTAGGAGCTCCTTCAGGCTCATTCTCATCTCTGTTCACTCATTCATTCATTTATTCTTGTATACTGCCTCACTTTCTTGCATAATAGTATGTTCCAGGCTCATCTTGTCTCTTCTCAGTTGTGGAATCAATGGCCATTTTTTTTCTGAGGAGTGATACTTCCTTTTATAGTGGGGAATGATATTAGAAGGTAAAATTTTAATATTAGGTATGCTCATTGCTATTGAGGTATCATCTTGGTCTTTCCAGCAAACAGAGCTAGGAAATATACACACATATATAGTGTATATTATAAATATAGACAAAAACAGACCTATGTATATACATATATATGCATATATACACTTGGACATATAAAAATAAGCATATACACTTACATATTTTGGATATGTGTGTGAACATTGGCTCCCAATAACCTTAACATATTTATATATTTTCTCAATCTATGGTAGATCTAAAATAGTTCTAGAATTATTTAAAATTGTTATCAATTTAATGTTACATTGTATATTAATTATACTTAAATTCAAAAAAATAAAAAGAAAGTCTTGGGTGCCTGGGTGGCTCAGTGGTTTAAGCATCTGCCTTCAGCCCAGGTCAGGATCTCAGGGTCCTGGGATATAGTCCCTCATTGGGCTCCCTGTTCAGTAAGGAGTCTGCTTCTCCCTCTCCCTCTGCCCCTACTCCTTGCTTGTGCTCTTGCTCTCTCTGTCTCTCCCTCTGTGTCAAAAAAGTAAATAAAATCTCTAACAAAATAAAAATAAAATAAAAAAATAAAAAGAAAGTCCTGAAGAGACATCTGCACACCCATGTTTTTATAGAAGCATTACTCACAATAGCCAAGAGGTGGAAAGAACTCAGGTGTCCATGAACATTTTTTCCCAAGTGATGAATGGATAAATAAAATGTGGAATATCCGTACATGGGATATTATTCAGTTTTAAAAAGAAAGGAAATTCTGACACATTCTGTAAAATGGATGAAACTTGAGGACATGGTATTAAGTGAACCAGTTATAAAAGGAAAAAAATTTTATCAATTTATACTACACAATTTAGACTATATTACAAATTATATTAAATAAATTTTTATTAAATTCTTATTTTTATTATAATTATAAAATAATATATTTTGGAATAAAAAAAAACACTAAAAGTTCAGAATTTGTAGGATTGCCATTCACCCTCTCTCCTGATTTTTTTTTCCCTATGCTGAATATTGTGATAAAATGTGTAGAGACACTTGTTATCTTCCTCTTAAGATTGTGATGTTTTATTCTGGCAGGCAGTTAAATTACTAGTGGATAACTCTGATTTGTAGAGGCTTGATTATAGATTTTTTCTGGTGTTTCTATTTTGGTGTTGCCCTTAGTCCTATGATTTAGTCTTATTCCCAATGCATGTCCCTACTGGATGTCAGTGGGAAGCCTATGGTATTTACCAAGGCTTTCTCACTTGGTGGGACTTGAATTCCCAACTCTATATCTCCAGTACTGTACCTATAATTATATAACCTCATGAGGATATTCTCTGTCCCCACAATGCCGTGGTTATTTTAAGCAGCATTGTTCACAGTAGCCTTTATCCTGAAGAGTGGGGTTTATCTTGGACACTCTGGAGGCTGGGGGAATGATCTGGTACAGTTGATTTTCAGGGATCCCTGGCACCTCTGAGGAAGAGGGTTTGGAAGAGTACAAGCTGGGAGTCAAGAGAAATGATAAGAGCTTGAGGGGCAAGACCTAAGAGGTCCAAGTGGTAGGTTGGACTAGGGATACTCTTCCCCCACCCCTCATGGAACAGATGATTGGGCCCACAGAGACATCACAAGTCATTCCCACATACATTCTCTCCCGGGGAGGGAAGGGCTGGCACATTTGTTGCCCAAGGAACCAAGGTGAGTAAAGGGGCATGATTTCACCCTATAGGCTGGCCTAAATGATGACACATATGCACAAGGGAACGAGTCTTTGTCATTGAGTGTGACATATGGGTAAAGTGTCAACTCCATGTGACTGGCTGTGAGCTAGCAGCCAAGACCTGGGATTGGAGACTCTGGGGTGAATTCACTTTTAGACATGTTGAATGTGGGTTAACCTAATGAGACATCCAGTTGGACATGTTCAGGAAGGAGCTGAATTTCTTAGTCTGAAGATGGAGTAGGGGGACTAGAGTGGCCATTTGAGAGTCACATGTCTTTATTATTATTATTATTATTTTAGATTTATATTTATTTGACAGAGAGTAAGAGGAGGAACACAGGCAGGGGGAGTGGGAGAGGAAGTAGGCTTCCTGACAAGCAGGGAGACCGATACAGGGCTCGATCCTAGGACCCTGGGATCATGACCTGAACTGAAGGCAGACGCTTAACAACTGAGCCACCCAGGTGCCCTGAGAATCACGTCTTAATACTTTCTAAAACAGGGCACTGTAGTATCATTTGTGTAAAGGTGATAGCTGAAGTCGTACTCGTTGGTATTCTTTCTCTTTCTCTGTATCTACCACAGTCTTAATTTTAGTTCTCCTTCATCTGCAGCCTTTCAATTTTCCCAAGGAATTCCTACCAACTGTGGGAAGATCTACCCAACATATTTTGTTATTGTTTATTATGGTCTGGTGGTTGTTCAAAATGATTCTGTTTTTTTTCAGTTCTTAGATATCAGACCTTTTTGGTTCCTATAGGTAAGTGAACAGGGAGAGGCTCTTGTTCATTTTATCAGAGTTTAGTAGCAGAGATGCATCACACTGCCTCAAACTGCAAGAGGGGTACTTTGCAAATCAAGTGGTTGTCTTGCTACTTTTGGAGTAATGCTCAGTTCTGGAACATTTTCCATGTGGCTGTACTTGTTTTGAAGAATGGATGTAGTCCCTAGAGATGTGAGGCAGAGCACTGTCCTTCCTGCATTTTCCATTGGTATTAATATTTTCCAAAATGATACAAGAACTAATATGAGAAAAAGTAACCTTTATCTTTTATGCTTGACAGATAATCAGATTATTCTGGGGATTAGATAAAAATAAGTCATTTGTTCTTATAGTTAATTGTAATGGCCATGATAATCTTGCATAATTTAAAAGTTAAATCAGATAAATAAGATTCGGCTTAGGGAATGAGAAAATATAGAAAGCATGATGTGAATTTGAAGACAAATTTAGCATTCTTTGGATGAAGGGTGTTGTAGAGTAACTTTCCTAGGGCCTGTCTCCCTCTGGCACCAACCCTGCCACAGGCACAGTCTGTGTTTCCGACATGCCACAGGGCCTGATGCTTCCAGGCACCAGAGGGCAGTGGTAGATTGTGCTTCATTCCATTATTTTACTTTATTTAATATCTTTACAAAATCCACAGAGTGACTTTTCCCCCCTTAACATCTGGTTTTATTCACAGGCCATGTTCTCATAGAGATTTTAAGTACCCACAAGAAACTCAATGAGAGTCTTGATGAAAATGTATGTAAACTATTCATGTACTTATAAAAATAAAATGTATTTTATTTCTAAACTTCATGTTGCTTAATGTCTCAAATCTGGTATGAGTTTTTAATCCCCTTTGTTAACAGTTTAAAAAATTCCCTAAAGAGATTACACATGAGCTGGAGAAGAAGATGGAACTTGATGGAAAATACATGAATGTGAGTACACGTTTTTCTCTACCTCCATGGTTGGAGGTGGGTATGGGCATAGGGGCCTGGTGTTCTGGGAGGCTGCACTTGCCTGATCTCTGAGCCAGAGGAGAACTTTCTCTCACTGTTTATCCAGCAGCAGAGAACATGGACAGAGCTTAGTGTTGAGTATATACACAGGTGCATGAAACTGAAAAGGTCTCTTGGAGCTGGGTGCCCTGTTTGCTTTAACACCTGAGATGTTTATTTAAAAGCAGAGAGGAAAATATTGCAAGGAATCCTCCTGCTTCTCCAAAGCATTGTTTTCAAAGAACATGTATATGGGAACAACATCTACATTTGTATGAGTGCAGCTGTTGCTTTTAAACCAGCACTTTAGGATGTGAGACGTGGGTGGGAGAACTCACCTAGGTCTCCCTGGGAACCCCAGGTCCGTTTGTCAGAGAGTGCTCCTGTATGGTGTCCCTTGCCTGTCACCTGGTATTGATGACTCCAGCAGTTTTCTCCTGCCTGACCCTCCAGCCCTGTCACATGGCTCTTGCCATCTCCCTTATATGCTATGAAATAGCTGTTTTCCTTGGCATTCAAAGTCCCCTTCTCACCAAGACCCTACATGGTAGTAAGCAGTGTAGTTACCCTGAAATCACCTCACTGCTTCTATGTGCGTGTGCTCTGTGCACTGTGGAGGAAGGCGGCCGGACCATGGACAATAGCTGAGGGGGATGTAATGGCAGGCATTTTGCATACATTATGAGATCTTTATCCCTACAGAAACTCCATAATGTAGCTACTCTTACCCTCACTGTACAGATTAAAGGGAAACCATGAATTTTAGAGAAATTAAGTAGTTGCTGAGATCACACAGGAAGTGAAGGATTTCATCAGAATTCTAACCCAGGACTGTGAAGCTCCCAAAACACTGCGACACAGCACCCAAAATAATCTGAAGTGCTTGTACTTGTTCATTCTTTTTTAAAAAATTATAAGTCATAAAATAGGAGCATGTGAGTTAATATTATTTATTTATTCACCAAAGCACTTAACACTCAGTGTCCTAAAAAATTTGAGAAAACAAGGAACAAAAGACAAGACATTGTTGTCTTTTAAGAGCTTCCCTTGGGGTCAGTAGCCCCTTGTATGAACAGGGAAGTTTAGGTCAGACAAAGCTACATGTTGAAGGGAGGGAGCAGTGTAAGGTGAGGGTGTGCAGGGCGGCGCCCAGTGGAAATGTTCGCAGGTGTAACTGCCCAACAGCTGGGATGGTGCTGCACTCAAATCAGCACAACATTTAACTTACACGCAACTCTCAAAAGATGCCAAACAGAAATCTCAAGCTGAGTTGAAGATGAGAAGGAAAAGTCAAGGAGGATGAAATGTACTCAGATACAAACACAGAGACATGGAGATGAACTGTTCAGCACTATTTTATTTTGTTGTTGACAATTTGTACAATTTACAGGGCTGCTTACTTAGCTCAGTCAGCCTACACTATACTATACATCCACTCACTGCTGTGCTGCTGTTGAGGTTAAAAAGGAGCATTTTTGACTTGGTGTGAGCTGAAGGCTACAGAGTTTTCCAGAGTTAAAAATAATTAGTAGCCTCCTAAAAACACTGGCATTTTCTCCTGATTTGGGGGTGGCAGCGGGTGTTGTTAAGAGATGTTCCATGATTAGCATTACTCTCCCATGTTACAGATGAAGAAAATGGGGCTTAGGCCAAGTCACATAGTTGTTAATTAGAACTAGGGTTTAAATTTGAACTTTCTGGTTTCAAAGCCCTTGATTTTCCAGTAGAACACAATCTTATCCCTGCAGTATGAAGTAATATTTTGTGCAGATCGCCCTGCACAGAATATAAGGCCCTTGGGCAACGTCCTTCTACACATGAGTCAGGGATCTTAAAGAGAATGATGATACCTGCTCAGGTCAGTTTACAACTTTGTTAAGTGTAAAGACGGCACAAAATAAATGTTTGGCTGTTCAGCTTTCATTCCTCATGACATACTTGTATAATTATTTATTTTCCTAGTATATAGAAACCATTACATCTCGCCAGAGCGAAATCCAGAAATTTATTGCAGATGATTGCAAAGAAGCTCTCCTTGAAGAGAAAAGGCACTTCTGCTTTCTGGTTGACAAACACTGTAGCTTTGCAAATAACTTACATTATTATCATTTACAGGTGGGTTTGTGATACTGTTTTGTTATTATTAACAATTCAATTTCATATTCAAATGCTCTTGGAATGCCTCACCTTCTACATGTGCCTCAATGTAAAGCGGTGGGCCTAGTTTACGGATGAGAAGAGATGCCAGAGAAACACCGCTTGGTCCACTTGTTTATGTAAACTTTCAGAAATGTGGATGAAATGGTTAAATATTGCTTATAAGATTAATTTAGTAGTATGTCCATATTTAAAATCTTTCATTAAATAATGCTTAATGATCAAGAATTAGTACTTTTTTTCTTTTCTCGCCTCTGAGTCAACTTTTCTCAGACTATTTCTGATGCATCCTCAGCTCAGTGCCTTTACCAGAGCCATGGGATGAGTCCCAGTGGGTCCCAGGGCCACCCCACCTGGGTAGTTTGAGTGTTCACCTTGTGAGTCCATGCAGAGAGGTGTCCTGGAAGTTCTGTCCCAGCCACAGACCCATTCACAATATCAGGGCAGTTGTGGTTCCTTTTTCATTCCTCTTCAAGGTGTTTCCTCATGATCTCATCACCTATGGAGCTGGCTTTACTGACCTCCTTCCAGCACACATAGTTGTGAGGTTTTACCTCTAGAAATCATTACAAAATATATGTTACTTTCCTTTCCTTTTTTTTAATATAAATTTTATTGGGCCTGTATAAGCATCTAAAACTAGCATTGAATGAAGTCAAATATTCATTGTTATATATAATAATTTAGAGAGTGCTCCATGGTAGAAGCTTTGTAAGAGCTTGAAAATAAGGCAACTTCTTCTTTTTCAGGGGGAACAACTTGGCCTTTTGTGTATGCATAGGTCATATGTTACACATTCCATAGTTTTTGCAACTTGAAGGACCATTCATCTACTAAATCTAAAGCCCTAAGATCTAACATTGTTACAGGAAAGGAAAGAATTGCAGTATTAGATGATCACTTTGTACTTAGTTCAGCAGTGTCTGTTTCCATGGTGTAGGTGTCCTGCTGGGGCAGGGTCATAAGCCAAGTGACCCTGAAGCTCTGCCTGTGGCCTAGCTCTGCCAGTGATGGGGTACTCACTATGTCACAAGGCAATCTGGCCTATCTGCAGAGAGCTCTAGTTGGTGGCAGACTCTTATGCTTAACCTTGGATCCCAGCTATGCTTTTTAGCATGAAGGAAGCCCACTTCTTTTCTCCACTGGAAGTCTCTTCACCTCTCTGAAAACCACTTCTGTGCCTTCCCTTTTTCTGACTCCAGCATCCCAGTCCTTTCAGTAGCTTCTTGGACAAAGTAGGCCCAAGTAGTCAGCATGTCAGGGCTATAGTCTGAGGCCATAGGTTGTTTGAGGTGAGGGTTTTGCCCTCTGTTAGGAGTGGGAGGAAGAAAGCACTGATTGGTATTTCTGGGACCACTTGGGAAAACAGGGCTTAATGAGATTGCTCAACCATTCCCTTTTCATGTTTGAGCATGTTTTGCATCAGTCTTCAACTCTGCCTTCACACTGAGGGAGAGGGCAAACTCATGTAGAACAGGGGCCCACAGCGCTTGCAGCAAATAAACAGCTGAACACAACACAAATAACATAGCTCATAGATGGTTAAGTGCTCATTGAATTTGGCACAGAGCTCTCACACTTCTGGTGGTAAGTCAGTAAAACATTATCACTAATATTTGATTTGACTTTTCTCAGCTCTTTGAATAGTACACGTTTTTGTTTTGTTGTGTTGTGTTTCTCTCTGATTCACCGTCTGCAGAATTACTCAATTCCAAGCTTCCCTGGTGGCAGGAAACCTGTTGTGATGCTACCAAAGTGCCCAAGAAGATCATGAATATGATGGAGGAAATAAGGACCCCAAGTTCTGACCCCGTGTCCAGGATGCCTCAGCCCTCACTGATGATTGAGAGAAGCAGCGTGGTAGGGATGGGTTCTCTGCAAGATTTCAGTTGTGTATTTACTGATAGGACTTGGGCCAAATTTGCATGAAGGAAGAAAGCCTTTGGTGGTGGCAGTCACAGGTACTCCCCTCTTCTAGGTCCTCCCTTGTCTCACTCTGACCCTCTTACCTTCAGACTTGACATTAGCTGTGCAGTGCTCAGCACTGTGTAGTGCTGTATTCAGTCCATTATCTTTGCTTTAAAAGTGTTTTTGTTACTGTTTTTAATTGTAATGATTCAACTTTGTAAGTTTATTCCCAGTGAAGGAGGCGTAGGTGCCTTAGGGAATAATTAGCAAAGCTCTGGTGGCATTCATCACAACATAAGGTATTTCAGAAAAAAAATAGCTACTGAAGTATTCAAGGTAATGAAATCAGGCATTGCAGTTTGCCATCCCTTGAGCCTCAGCTTTATTACTTTTCACAAACATAGAAATTTGGATTCTGTGGATAGTTTATACACATGGGTCCACCCTAACCTCTGAAATGAAAGCAAAGATGCTAAAGGCCAGTTGATGACCTACAGAATAGATCCAAAACTGCATAGGGAATAAGAGAAGGTGCTGTCAGTGGGCCAGAAACACTAAAGGAGTCTCAAAGAGAGAAAGGCAAGATCTGTGTGTGGAGAATCAAGAGAAGAAAATCTTGGCCTTGAGCACATGCAGGGCAAGACTGCAGTAGACGGCAGAGCAGTGAGCTCAAAGCCAGCGGGTATAAGAGGAGGTGGAGAATGGCATGTGGTGTTCCTGTATGTGGTCAGTTCTAGACGATTTGCATCCTCTAAGCTGGTTGGTTTCTAACCTGTGTCCCACTTGTACTAACCAGTAGGCAACAGGGGCTTTTGTCCACTGGCTGAAAATGTGTGTTTCCACAGAAGAGGCCAGACACCCTCCCTGCTGTGTCTTCCCTGTCCCCACCTCACTGTGGGTAGTCTGTGGCGACGAGGATGGGCAAAATACAGACTAGGATAAATAGGCAGAAGAATAGGGAATGCTGTACAATACAGAGATGGACAGAAAACCAGGAATTCCTGAACAAGTGAGGAAAACCAGTATCATGAAAAGACACACTGAAAGAAAAAACAAGAGTAACCAATATTGGAGGCAACAGAGACATAGGGCAGAGGAGAAATCTTTAGAAAGAAATGAAAAGATACTACATCCCCAGGGGAACTCAATTAAGATTTTAGAAACTAAAAATGGATTATTATTCATAAATGAAATGTCTGGGATTTGCTTCAGCGTATTCCAGGCACAGGGGAAGATAGGTGTAGCATATATGAAACAATACTGGCCTTGAATTCTTAATTGTTGAAGCTGGGTGTTGGATACAGGGAGATTTATCGTGCTGTTCTTTCTCCTATATATGCTTGAAATTTTTCTAAAATAGCTTTTTAAATTTTTCCCTCCCCTTCCCCTCTTCCACAAAGAACATAAACAAGAAAACCCCCACACCAGTGGATGGGCTCATTAATAGAATGGAACTGCTTGGGAAATTAATCCAAAGAGCTCTCCCAAAACACAGAACGAAAACGGAGAGAGGATGTAAACATAATGTTAGGTTGGAGATACCCAATTGCCTTCTCAAAATCATCACCAGATATCTAATGGGGATCTCAAATTCAACTTGTCTAATACCAGATGACTGATTTTCTCACTCTAAATGGTCTTCTCTAGTCTTCCCCATCCAGAAGATGGCAGCTCCATCCTTTCAGTAGCTTGGGCACAAGTGTGAACTTCTCTCCCTCTCTCTCCCCACTCCTTCCCTCCTCCCCGCCCTTCCCAGCCAACCCCTGGGCATGCCCTATTGTTTCCACCTTGAAAGCATATCCAAGTCCAGCCACTTCTCAACCCTCCAGTGCCCTGACTATAGTCTGCAGAGATTACTGTAGTTGGCTCTGCCTAGTCTTTAACAAGGCAGCCACAGTGAGCCTGGACAAATGGAAAAAAAAGAAATCCTTGATAGACTGTGGTCAAGCTGGAGAAGGGGATAGAGAGAAAATTCTAAATACCTACAGAGAGAGGGGGAAATAGATAGAAAAGAGAACTCCACTGGTACCAGACTTCTTATTATTAAAACAAGATGTTAGAAATCGATGGTGCAATGCACGTAAAATGTTTGAAATTTATTTTATTTTATTTTATTTTATTTATTTATTTTTTTAAGATTTTATTTGTTTATTTGACAGAGAGAGACAGAGAGGTCACAAGTAGGCAGATAGAGAGAGGGAGAAGCAGGCTCCCCGCCAAGGAGAGAGCCCGATGTGGGGCTCGATCCCAGGACCCTGGGATCATGACCTGGGCCGAAGGCAGAGGCTTAACCCACTGAGCCACCCAGGCGCCCCTGAAATTTATTTTAAACATAGAATCCTAGGGCACCTGGATGGCTCATTTGGTTAAGTACTGGCCATCAGCTCAGGTCATGATCCCAGGGTCCAGGGTCCTGTTTTGCAGGGAGTCTGCTTCTCACTCTGCCCCTCCTTTCACTCGTTCTCTCAATCTCTCAAATAAATAAAATCTTCTTTAAAAATAAATAAATATAGAATCCTATAGCTAAGTAGCATCTAGGAGGGACCCTAAAATCCATAGAGACAGAAAGTAAATCAGTGGTTGCCAGGAGGTGGTAGGAAATGGGGAAGTAAATGCCTTAAAAAAATGACAAAAATAAGAAAAAGAATGTTACATTCATGAAATAATTCAGAATGGGGCATTGCTATCCAACCAAGAGAACTTTGGGAAGAAAGTAGAATTTAAAGCATGGTAAAATAACCCTGGGAATCTGTAATTCCATCACTTGTGCTACACTAATACTAAACTAATGAGGAATTTTTCACAGATTGGGAAAGATTATGACACTCCTAAATATTCACCAAAGGGGCCCCAGTTCCTTCAGCCAGAGTGTATCCTAGTCCTTTGATTGATAGATATGTTTAATAAACCAGCAACACATGGACAGAATTCAGAAAGGATAAGGAATTCAACAGGTAGGATATTTATTTTGATTTCTTTAAAAATACTGTTTTAGGGGTGCCTGGGTGATGCAGGCAGTTGGGTATCTGACTCTTGGTTTTAGGTCGTGATCTTTGGCTTGGATAGTGACCTCAGCGTCCTGGGAACAAGACTTCACTCATTCTCTGGACTCAGCAGGAAGTTGGCTTGAGATTCTCTTTCCCTCTGCCTCTCCCTGTTTGCATCCCCCCCACAATAAAGAAAGTCTATAAAATTAGCTTGGTTAAAAAATTGAAAAAGCTTTTTAAATTTTTAAAATATTTTGCATAACTGTTACCCTGAGGTAAAGATAAACAAACATATGTGGTAGCACACATTTAACATTGCCTTGTTGAAAAAACATTTTTTTCCAAGATTTTATTTATTTATTTGGGAGAGCACGAACAGGGAGGAGGGGCAGAGGGAGAGGGAGCCTGATGTGGGGCTCAATCCCAGGACCCCAGGATCATGACCTGAGCTGAAGGCAGAAGCTTAACTGACTGAGCCACCCAGACATCCCTGCCTTATTGGAGCTTATACTTCAAAATCAGTAAAGGTCTGGGTGTATTATAAAACCGTAAGACATTTTATAAGTGACCCATTTCTTTGACAAATTCTAATTCCATGTACCAATTGATGTTTATAAGAAGGAAACTTACTATGGAAAGGCACCAGAAAATCAGACCTGCCATGCCCCTAGGCCCTAACCCCAGCCTTAGGTTGGACTTTGAGGCTTCTGTCCCCAGAGGCCTGGTAGCTGACCTCTACACATTGGGGATACTGAAAAATACCAGAGGACTCGCCTGGCATCCAGAAAGAAATCTTGGCATTTGGAACTGTGGAAAGGATTCAGAGCAGGAGAAATCTGCATGCCCACATGAGGCCACCCCCAAGTTTATTGGCCCCCTGCACTTGATCTAGAAGCCAGCCACTCACCCTGACCCAAGCCCTCAACTCAGCCTCCAGGAAGTTGTTTGCCTCAACTCTGGCTGATTTGGTCTGCCATGTCCCTAGGCTCTCACCCTAACCCTCAGTTGGATTTGAGGCTTCTGTCCCCAGAGGCCTGGTAGCCAAGTGCTACACATTGGGGATACCTAAAAAAATGCCATAGGACTCTGTCACCCAGAAGGAAACCCTGCCATTTGGATCTCCGGAAAGGATTCAGAACAGGACCAATGTGCATTCCCACTTGAATCCGTCCCACATTCAGGGGTCCCTGGACACAACAGGGGAGACTGACACTCCCCTGACCTATGCCCTGATTCAGCCCCCTGGAAAGTTTGCTTCAAGGTGTGCTTTTATATATCTCTGCTGTGCCTCTAGGCCCTAAACCTAAAAATAGTTTTAGCCTGGAGTCTTCTGTCCCAAGAGGCCTGGCTTTCAAGCCTTAGGGATTGTGGACACCTGAGCAATACAAGAGGACTCCTTCTGCCACTCAGAAGTAACCACCATTTGGAACACCAGAAAGGATTCAGAGCAAGAGAAATCTGCATGCCTACCTCAGGCCATGCCCATATTTAGTGGACCTCTGGACACAAACCCAGAGCCAGCAGTCACCCTGACCCATGCCCTTAACTCATCCCTCAGAACACTCCCCAAAGCACCTTTAGATCAGCCCCTCCATACCTCTAAGCCCTAATCCTCCTAACCCTTGGTTGGGTTCTGAGTAGTCCATCCCCAGTAGTCCATCCCCAGTAGTCCATCCCCAGTGGCCGTGCCCCAAAGAGCAGGAGTTCAAGACACCTGGGCAATAGCCTCTTTGAAGGAAATTTTGGCTGTTGGAACTCTGGAAAAGATTCAGTGCTGGAGAAATCTGCATGGCCATCTGAGGCCACCACCCCACGTTCAGCAGCCCTCTGGACACAAAGCTGGAGTCTGACACCCTGACATTCTGTGTCAGCTCACCCCCAAAGCAGAGAGAGAAACTGGAAAGTTCATGCCCAACATGCCCCTAGGCCCTAATCTTAACCATAGGCTGGGTTTTCAGGGTTCTGTCCCCAGAGTCCTGGGATGTATGCCCCACATGTTGGGGAGACATGAACAATACCAGAGAACTGTGCCTGTCACCCAGAAAGAACCCGTGCCAATTGGAAATCTGATAAGGATTCAGAGTAGGAGAAATCTGCATGTCCACCTGAGGCCACGCCCACATTTAGTTCATGCCTGGACACAGATCCAGATCCTGACACTCATCCTGACCCACGCCCTCATCTCAGCCCCTAGAAGCTCGCTGATGCACCTTCAGTTCGGTCCTGCCGTGCTCTAGGCCCTAACACTTACACTAGGTTGTGTTCTGAGAGGTCCGTCTCCAAATGTCTGCCTCTAATGCCCCAGGGAGTGCAGACAGCTAAGCAACAGCTAAGGCTCCAACACAGAAGAAAATGCTGCCATTTGGAACACTGGAAAGGTTTCAGGGCAGGAGAAATCTGAAGGCAAAGCTGGGCCCATCCCAGAAATCCCTCACTTTCATCAATCCCCTGAACACAAACTCTGAACCTGACCCTCACCTTATCCCTAAACTAACCCCAATCCTAAATCCTAAACAATAACTGTAACTCCTAATCTCTAATGCCTAACCCTCACCCTAACCAGAAGCAGCAGTCTGGAAAATGGTAAAAGACATTTCAGACAGTCAGACAGGTGGACACAGTTGAAATGGGCCTGTGGTCTTTTTCAGAAGGCGGAACCTGTAACGATCTCCTCCTTTCAGGTTACGTGGTGGTTCCTCGGGACAGTGTTCCTCTGTGGGGTGAAATGCACTGAATTAGTCCATATGAAGTGGCAAACATGGTAAGAAACGACAGCTGGGGAGTCTGAGTGTGGAGAGGAAGTGTGTTTGTGTTGCTGTGATAAGTTAATGCAAATTTGAAATCACCGGAGAGTAAATGACTCTTCCAAACATCCACATTAGCACAATGTCACAGAAGCAGAGAGGACGTCAGACTTTGGAATGGAGGCCAAGCCCTCCCAGATCCAGTTCACCCACCATATGTGAACTGCTTGCCCTTATAGGAGGCCACATGTTAGCAGGAGACTCATGGGAGGTTTAAATCGGGGCCCCCCATGTCTCTGGTGCAGTAGAAGCAGTGGGATTTGGAATTCCAATTCTCCACAACGCTTTACCACAAGCTGCTTAGAACTATGAAAAAGCAGGAAGGGAAGCCTCACTAAAGTGGACTTGGGACCCCAGATGGGGAGGCTGGAAGGGGGCCCCAGGCACTCAGTGCCCATTGCAGACCCCACATTACAATCCCCCACAGGAGAAACTAATCCATTCCAGGCCCTGCAGGGGAAGCGGGAGGGTCCATCTCCTACAAGAAATCACCATCCCTACAGCTCAACCTGTGAGAATCCTCCATCACCTTTCTCCAGGGGACTTTCCTTCCAAGCAACCCTCCCAACTTCTTCCTCCTCCTCCACGAAATAGTGGTCCCCTCCTTTGTTTCTTGCACTTGCCTGTGATGAGACCGTAGCTTGCTCAGCCCAGATTGCCATTCTCTGCTCTTCCCCAATAAACCCATTTTACTGGTCAAATAACTGGGCATTTGAGTTTAAGGTGAACAGAACTAATAAACTCAAGAAACTTGCAAGGAACAAAATCAATACACACAAATCAATTGCATTTCTACATGCTGGGAAGGAACCATCAGAGCGAGGCTATGGAGAACAATCTCATTTACAATTGCATCCAAAGGAACAAGACAGCTAGGAGTTCTCTGAACCAAGGAGGGGACCGATCTGTCCACTGACAGCCATGACACACTGATGACAGACATGGAGGGAGACCCATGGAAACAGGAAGACACTGTGCTCAGGGAAGAACCAACACTGGGAAAATACCTACTCTCCCCAAAGCTGTCTACAGAGTCTGTGTTGTTGCTCTCGAACTTCCAGACACCAGAACGACCTTGAAACAGGTGTGGATGTGGGAAGGACACTGCAGGGCCGAGGTTGGGGGAGGATGAGCACTGAGCCAGGCAGCCACTCCCTGATTGCAGACTGAGGAGCCCCAGGAACAAAATTCATGTGCACACACAAGATGTGGGACCCAGAGCATGCATCCAAGCCCAGAAAGAGGAAACCCCACAGCCCCATGCACAGCACCATGGGTGGCCACGTCACCACACACAAAATGATGGAAACTCCAGTGTATACACAGCACGCCATTCCTCCATGGGATTCTGAGAACACACACCCCCTCGCCAGTTCCCACTCAGGCAACTTCCTCTCACCTCCAGAGGCCGGTCCTAAGGGGGCTGGATGGCTGTCAGTGTGGATGCAGCCCCACGTCCTCCACAACGGGTCCTGTCAGTGTGGATGTGGACACACCTCTTCCCCGCTTGACCTGTCAGGGTGGGAGTGGCCCCACATCCTCCAGAAGTCTCCACCGCAGATCCTGAGGAAGCTGGGCTCCTGTCCCAGCTGCAGCTGCACAGCCCCCCCCCCCCCCCCCCCCCCCCCCCCCCGCTCAGGGCGGGAGCTGGGTGTGGGTGTGTCCTGCGCTCTCTTCAGGCAGGGGAAGCAAGTGCAGGACAAGGGCAGCTCACCCTTCAGTGGAAGCACCTGCTCTCTCCCAGGTTTCAGCTGAAGCCATTTCATTCTGGAAATTCAAGCAGCATGGAGCCCAGTATTCCCCAACTTCTCCAAAATTACCTAAGGAACAGTGAATTGGAAACAAAGTGGAATGACAACAGTCCCTGCACCAAACAGTGGCAACAAACATGACCCTGGTCCTGACACAGACTCACACGGACCTCAAGTTGCTTTCAAGCTTGGCCCTGACCTCAATCCAAGAACCTAACCCTAGTGCCCAACCCAAACAGTGTTCACAAGAATCAAACCACTGGTATCCATCAGTGGTGAATGCATAAGCAAAGTGTGGTAAAGGGTTTGAATTTGGGTTCAGTTTTAGGTTTCATCAGAGTTCTGGATTAGGCTTTGGGTTTAGGGTAAGGGTAAGGATTTGCAGTGGAGGGGTAAGGGAACAGAGTTAAGAGCTTTAGGTTTATTATTTAGGGTTTAAGACTCGGGACTTCTGCGATAAAGTTCAAGGTCAAATTTGGGGTTTGGGTTCATGCTGGATTTGGATTCAGGGTTCATGACTCAGAGTTCTGGTTTAGGGTTTGGGTTCAGGGTATGGATCCAGGGCTTATGTTCAGAGTCCAAATTTCAGGTTCAATTTCAGGTTTGGGATTCAGGGTTCCAGTTTGGGCTTTAAGGTCGGTAGTTAGGTTGGAGCATTCAAGTTAGGGATTAAGGTTAGGTTTAGGGATGACACATTTTCTTCCGTTGTTGTCATGGACACAAAGTTTCACCTGAACTTTCTAAATCTGAAATGTATTTCATCTGGGCATCAGGAGCTTGTTTAGAATTTAAGATCTCGGGCGCCTGGGTGGCTCAGTGGGTTAAATCCTCTGCCTTCGGCTCAGATCATGATCTCAGGGTCCTGGGATCAAGTCCCACATTGGGCTCTCCACTCAGCGGGGAGCCTGCTTCCCTTCCTCTCTCTCTGCCTGCCTCTCTGCCTACTTGTGATCTCTGTCTGTTAAATAAATAAAAATATTTTTAAAAATGTAAGATCTCAGTAATTCCCTATTGATTCTGCCCTCAGATACCCACAATTCACTTTGTCTTGGCTCAAACAAACCCTTGGCATAGAAGGGAAAGCTGCTGTCGAAGTTGGGGTGACTTCACAGTGTTAGAGGTGTGAAACCAAATATTGTGGAACTGTTCATGGAAAATGAAACAGGAGACAAATAACTGGTTGACTCCTGATTCTTCCACAATAACAAAGACCAAATTTCCAATAGAATCTGATAATGTCCCCGAGGAAGGCCTATGGTACTCTTTACCAGTACCAAAAGGGGGCCCCCTCCCCTGGCTTAAACTACGAATCGCAGCAGGATACTTCTTACTTTGTATCAAAAATAAAATTTTATTATTTGGCTGTTCTAGTGTACAATTTGTAGAAGCATTGACAACATTTTCTTTTCTCAAATCCTCATCAACACAGGGGTAAAATGCAAGCAATGTTGTAATGCACTGCTCACTGGAATACCAAGTACAAGGAGCACTATTAGAGGTAACAAAAAAAACATTTAATATGAAACTCAGAAAAAGCACCCTTTGTGGGCACATAATGAGGATCCCTAACCATAAAATCTAACCTCTCATCCTATGGAATTCATCCATAAAAATTATCAATAGCGGGCGCCTGGGTGGCTCAATGGGTTAAGCCGCTGCCTTCAGCTCAGGTCATGATCTCAGGGTCCTGGGATTGAGTCCCGCATCGGGCTCTCTGCTCAGCAGGGAGCCTGCTTCCCTCTCTCTCTCTGCCTGCCTCTCCATCTACCTGTGATTTCTCTCTGTCAAATAAATAAATAAAATCTTTAAAAAAAATTATCAATAGCAATAACCTGCTGACCACTGGAACCACCTCACCATTGATCTCTAGGCTTATAATTCACACTCCAAGCGCTAGAGACACACTTGTCAGCAGCAGAACACGACTTGCCCACTCCTGGTGGACCAACTTTTACAGTGAAGCCAAAAATCCCCCTCCTTGGAAATCCCAGCCACTAGGACACAGTCACAGAAACCACACCCAGAACAATAAAGGACAGCCATCTCTTGAAGCGGTTGCTGCAGATCGCCCCCACTCCCACAAAGTAGCTGTACAGCGGCCTCCGCAGCTGTCCTCTTCCCGGGATTGCACAGGGCACCGCATTCTCCCAATGTTCCACCCTCAGAAGAAAACCGTGACTGTCCTCGTCAGTCTTGTGTGCAGGCTCACCATGAGCCCTGCGAAAGCCAGACACCTTCTTGAGGGCACTCAGCCTCTCATGCCTATCCTAGCAGATGGAGGGTGCTGTTCTCCCCAACTTCCGTATCAACTAGAGTACACTTGAAATGAGTCTCGCCATACTCCATGCAAAAGGCATATTCTTTATCTGCAAAATGATGGATGGTGTAATACCATGGATTCCCCATACCTTCTTGAAGCTAGGTAAGTTGGAGCTACAGCTGGCCAGAGCCATTATCCCCAATTCCCTACACACACACACCCTTCCCTTGTGCACTCCAGACCAGTTTCCATCTGCCTTGCTCATTCTCAGCCATTGTCTCTGCAGAGCAGTACAGTAGTACCGAGGTGGTAGGTGAGGTGCACTTAGCACCTTCAATCCACTTACTATCAGAAATTAATATTTATTTTATTAACAGATGCATCCCAGATCTTGCCACCACGGAATTAGAAAAGTCATTACTACAGAGGTCCTAACAACCTGTGTCAGTCTCCATGGCTTCACTTCCTAGCTCCAGGGAGTGGCTCATCCATGGGTCCCAGCCAATGTGGTGGCAGGAACCTTGGGTCCCAACCTGCAGAGCCAAGCATGGGGTGAACCACCCAGGCCAGGGGCTTTTCCATCATGACTGCAGGAGTGGCTCGGCCAGGACTGTGCCACTGCCACAGAGGGCCCATGAAGCCAGGTGCTCCATAACATTGCTGATGGCTGAATTGGACTCATCCTAAAGCCCACACTTGCTAGATCCTCTGCGTACTCATGAGAACCCTACATGTGCTCATGGTCTTGTCCTGAACAAGATACACCCACCAGGCAATGGGGACATACTCAGCCAAACAATACCTACATGGAATTCAACCACAGACAACCTGTTGTGGGAAGCTCAAGGCCTGCAGAGAAAGGGGAATTCCTGAGGCCTTAGTTATTGGCCAATCATCTTTTTTTTTTTTTTCCCCTCTCAGGTGAAGGGGCCAGGGTCAGGCCGGATAGATCCCAGTGTGCTCCCACTCTGCCACTGGAAAAGAAGAGCCCTCTCCCCCTCATCCCTCATGTTGCACATTTGGGGTGTGGGAAACTAGCACACATGGGCCAAATGGGACTGCCCCTTGTCTTCTGTCAATCACGTGTGGCTGGGACTTTAGTTATGCACGGTCTGTGGCTGCTTTCAAGCCACAGTGCAAGAGTGCAGTCCTGGTCAGAGAGACCACATGGACTGCAACACCTAACAGAAAATCTTTACAGAAAAGTGTGCTGATCCCTGGTCTCAAAGATCCTAGGATCTTGTCACTTCTTTGAGTAGAACATAGTGCCTTCTGGATCAAATCTAATTTCCTCACCCCCAGAGGCAAGGACTTCCAAAGCCAGAACTCCATCTCCATCCTCTTCTACTGACACCTTGAATGGCACGTCCACGTGTCTGCAGCCCAACGGGAATTCTCTGTCATTTACAGGGTAGTGAAGCTCAGAGATGGAGGTGTAAGTATGAACTTGTGAGTGTGAGCGTGTGCTTCCTCTTTGTTAGCCGCAGTGTGCAAGGAGAATACAGTACAGTAGTATGCTTTCTGTCCCACAGCAACATCCACACAGTGGTTCCATAATGATCTCAGAAGGAAGCCCCCTTCATAGAACAAACTTCATCAGGGAGGACTCCCAAACCACTTGTCCTGGGTACTAGGTTCCAGGGAGGCTAGGAGCACATGGAGGGACAGAGACTCCTCTGCCCATCAGAGTTTTGAAGGATGCCTGTTTGTCCAGGACAAAAGATCCCCAAACCATTCATCCACCTGTCATCCAGCCAGGTGTCTGTGAGAGAGATCTACTCCAAGCAGAAAGGAGGATTGAGAGGCAACAAATGAAAGCCTTGTGTGGCAAGTGCCATGACAGAGGACACTCAGGAGGACTGGGGATATGTAGAGTTGGCCAGACCGGGAGGCAGGAGGACCAGGGGTGCTCCAGGAGGGTGTCACACATGTGTGTGGCTACATGTGTAAGGGTGGCCAGTGTCAGCTCAGAGAAATGCCAGGGCAGGCAAGGGGCAGTGTCCCTAAACTCTCTTAAAAGGCAGAAGTTCAGTAACGGAATTTCTTTCAGTACAATTTCATTTCACACGTATCTATGAGTCCCTAAAGCTGATGGTTTAGAACACGAAGTACGTAGTTTGCCATTGCTTTCAAGCCTGAGGTGCTGGGGGCAGAGCACACTGGATATTTCTTTTTGTTGCTTTCAAAGTATAAGGACTTTTCCCACCTTCATCTCTGACCCAACGACTGGGAACAAAGGCAACACAGATCTATGCTTTGAAATGTCAACATATATCTGCAAACCCAAGTTCTCACAGGAGCTAAAGGTTCAGGACCAGGGTGACAGAAAGGGGAGGCAGATAGCAAGGAACCAAAAGAACACACCAGGTGCATGGGAGCTGGCCCACTTCTCTACCTGTTGGAAGTAGCCATGCCTGACGGGAGGGAGTCCCACCTGCACTGGTCCATCTGTTTGCTGCCCTTGAGCAGAGCAGAGGATGTGCAGAGCTGGGTATGGGTGTCATGGGGGAGATGGGCAGCTGGCCACAGATGCTACCTGCCAAGTACCTGTAGGGCCAGCTCCTGGTCCTCAGCTATGATGAAACAATAATTATGTTTAGTTACCCATTTCCCAGGATATGTAATGTGCTCAATGATTTCGTGACTATATCCTCTCCCATATTATTTTTTAAAAACACTTTAGGCAGGTAAGATATACATTAAAAAGCTCTTCATAGTTAATGTATGCAACTTGACCCTGACCCCAACCCCAAGATCTAATTAAGATATACTCGATTTAGAATATTGCTCATAAAGTAGAGGATGGTTTTTAGGAGCTAAGGAATTCAGGGACCAACCTTTTGTCTTATTTTCCCTTGAATCTAAATTTAAACACATTCGGCAATGTGCTGTCTGGAGAGTGGCCACACAGGGGAACAGTGAGTAAACTGGTGCAAACCCCACTTAAAAGCCAATTCTTCCATCATCCTGTCAAATCTTGTTCATTCACTGTTTGCAGATTATTTTACAGATTATGAAAATTGTGAATTTGATGAAATTTTTATTTTTTAAAAATTTTTTTAATTTATTTGGCACACAGAGATCACAAGCAGGCAGAGGCAGGCAGACACAGAGGGGGAAGCAAGCTCCCTGCTGAGCAGAGAGCCCAACCTGGGGCTCTATCCCAGGACCCCAGGATCATGACCTGAGCCAAAGGCAGAGTCTTTAACCCAATGAGCCACCCAGGCGCCCCTTGTTGAACTTCTTAAGAGCCGAAGTCATTCTTTCAACCTGTTAAAATAGATGTTCTCAAAAATCTTGCAGTGGTGAGCAGAGGAAGGCCCAGGGGGCTGGGAAAAGGCTATTACTATTGACTCTATTCAGGTCTACTTAGGAAACAAGGGTGACTTCTATTCCACTTCTTTTCAGGAAGAATTTGTGTCAACTAACAGCCCTAGATCCAGACAAAATAGTGTAGCTCAGAGGAAACAAAAGGTGAATCAACAGTTCCCAGAAGGAGGGAAGGAGTCGCACCCAGGAACCAAGAAGACAGACCATGGAGGCTCTGCTCAGGCCCATTCGCAGTCTGTAAATCCTCTGGGTCTAGAATGCCCCAGTGCCCCCGGGGTTCGTGGGTCAGGCAGAGAGCACACCCTGATGCTGCCCTGCTGGAACCCATGACAAGCCTCCTGGTCTCTTCCTCCATGAGACACCCGCATCCCCTGATGACTCCAACCTGCTTCTCGGAATTCCCATTCCCTTTTCTGACCCCATCGTTCTCGTTTCCTGTCACTGCCATAGTACAGAGTACGTTTAACTATATGCTATTCTGTCATTTAAATGGTTTTTGGTCATGTTTACTGTGAAACTACCTTGCACCATCTAGTGTGATGTAGAGTCACTTGAACCCACATGGCAACTTTCTGTTAGAGAAGGCCACCCCTGCACCTCCTACAAAATGTTTCTAACAAAGTACAAGTCCATCAGGAGTAGTGTGAATTGTGGTACACAGCCTGCATGGTAGGAGTCAGTAATTTTAACAAGGGTTGATCACCACCCCAGTCTCATGAAACCTTCCTCTGTCCCCATGGAAGTCATGATTTCCCCTCAGAAAATACCCCAAGAAACTAAACTTTAAACTGAATGCTCCCTTCATGCTCTGGTTCAAATTTTGTTCAGCCACAATCGTATGAAAGTAGAAATCAGTCACAAGAAGAATATGGGACAGTCAAAAATATGTAGAAATTTAACAACATGCTAGTTAAGAACCAATGGTCAAAGAAGAAATCAAAAGAAAATTCAAAAGTACCTGGAGAGAAATGAAAAAGAGAACCTATTCAAAGTTATGCAGCAAAAGTAGCTCTAAGGAGGAAGTTCATCAGTATTTGAAAAAACTGACAAACTTTTAGCTAGACTCACCAAGAAAGAGAGAGGGCTCAAATACAATCAGGAAGGAAGGATAATTGATTCCTGTCTCACATCAGATTCCTAGAGGAAAACACAGGCAAAAACCTCTTCATCCTTGGGCACTGCAACTTCTTGCAAGAAATGTCTCTAAAGTCCAGGGAAACAAAAGCAGAAATGAACTGTTGGGACTCCATCAAAGTAAAAATCTTCTGTGCAGCAAAGGAATCAATTAACAAAACTAAAAGGCAACCTACAGAATGGGAGAAGATATTTGCCAATGACATTACAGATAAAGGTCTGGTATCCAAGATCTACAAAGAGCTTCTCAAACTCAACACCCAGGAAACAAAGAATCCACTCAGGAAATGGGCAGAAGACAGGAAGAGACAATTCTCCAAAGAAAACACACAAATGGCCAACAGACCATAAAAATATGCTCCACATCACTTGTCATCAGTGAATTCAAAACTATAATTTGATACCACCTTCCAGCTGGTAGAATGGCTAAAATTAACAAGACAGGGGGAGGAGTCAAAATGGCAGAGAGGAATAGCAGGCTCACATGACATCAGGTCATGGGAGTTCAATTAGATAGTTACCAAACCATTCTAAACACTTACAAATCCAACAGGATATTGAAGAGAAGAGCAGCAATTCTAGAAACAAAATCAACTGCTTTCCGAAAGATAGTATGTTTGGAGAAGTGAATCCGAAGTGACGGGAAGATAGACCATGGGGGGAGGGCCTGGTTCCTGGCAAGCAGCAGAGCAACGGAGCACAAAATCAGAACTTTTAAAAGTCTGCTCCACTGAGGGACATCACTCCAGAGGCTAAGTGGGGGTGGAGTTTGCACAGGGACAGCATGGTCTCAGGTCCCGCGAGGTCACAGAGGGATCAGTGGTGTCTAAATATAGCAGAGCTCACAGGTATTAGAGCAGTGAAGCCGGCTACAGAGACAGAGCGGAGGAGTGAGCTCTCAACTCGGGGTTACCTTAAATTGTGATCCGTGACATAGACCACTGCTTTTTGAGCAGGGACCCCCCTGGAAGGGCAGAACAGCAGGAATCTGCTGAGTTTGGATACTCCAAATGGGCCTGTGTGCCAGAGATAGAAATGCTTGGTCACAGGCTGGGTGAGCTTGGAGCACGGCCAGAGACCAGGGAGACGGGAGTGATTGTTTTTCTCTGAGGGTGCACTGAAGAGTGGGGCCCCAAACTCTTGATTCCTCTGGGCCAGAGATTGGAAGGCCACCATTTTCATTCCCGTCCTCCAGAGCTCTATGGAAAGTGTTCAGGGAGCAAAAGCTCCTGAGAGCAAACCCAAGCATTTTACTTAGCCCAGCCCCTGGTAAGGGCAGTGCAATTCCGCCTCAGGCAAGACACTTGGGAATCACTAAAACAGGCCCCTCCCCCAGAAGATCAGGAAGAACATTCAGCCAAGACCAAGCTCATTGGTCAAGGAGAACAGTGGAATTCCAGAGGAGGGGAAAGAAAAGCATGGAATTCATGGCTTTCTCCCCATGGTTCTTTAATCTTGCTAAATTAATTACATTTTTTAATTTTATTTTTTTTCTTATTCTAATATTTAAAACTTTTGCTATTTCCTCTTTTAAGGTATTTTAACTAGTTTATCTTAACAATACCTTTCCTGCCCCAAAAATCTTTAATATAGTCATATTTTATCCTTCATTGTACCTAACTTTATTTTTTTATACATGTAGGGTTTTTTCTTCTAAAAATTTTGGGATACAACTTCTTCTAATAGATCAAAATATACCCTAAGTCTAGCACAGGGCTTTTTTCTAGTCTCCCTCCTGAACAAATTTTCTCCACTTTCTTTTTATTTCTTTTCCCAACCAACTTATCTTATCAACTCCTTTTTTAGATTTTTTAAAAAATTTTCATATTTCAGTCATATTCCATTCCTTCATTGTGTTTACCCTTATTTTTGTATTTTTGTTTACCCTTATTTTGTATTTTAAAATTTTGGAAGGTAGTTTCTTTTAAGAGATCAAAACACACCCCAAATCAAGTTGGTGGCTCTGTTCTATTCACCAGTCTAATATATATATATATATATATATATATATATATATATATATATATATATATATATATTTTTAAACTCTCTTAACTGCAGGAGTCATTCTTTTTTTTTTAAATATTTTATTTATTTATTTGACAGACAGAGATCACAAGTAGGCAGAGAGGCAGGCAGAGAGAGAAGAGGAAGCAGGCTCCCCGCTGAGCAGAGAGCCCAATGTGGGGCTCGATCCCAGGACCCTGGGATCATGACCTGAGCTGAAAGCAGAGGCTTTAACCCACTGAGCCACCCAGGCGCCCCATATATTTTTTTTAATTAAAAAAAAATTTTAACTTCTTTTTACCCTCTTTCTTCTCTCCACAATTTGGGGTCTCTTCTGATTAGGTTAATACATGTTTTTCTGGTGTCTTTACCACCCTTTTAGTATTTTATTCTCTCCTTCATATATTCTTATCTGGATAAAATGATAAGGCAGAGAAACTCACCACAAAAAGAACAAGAGGCAGTACCAAAGGCTAGGGACTAATCAATACAGACATGGGTAATATGTCCGATCTGGGGTTCAGAATGACGATGCTCAAGGTGCTAGCTGGGCTTGAAAAAGGCATGGAAAATATTAGAGAAACCCTTTCTGGAGAAGTAAATTCCTCTCTGGAGAAATAAAAGAACTAAAATCTAACAAAGCTGAAATCAAAAAAGCTATTAATGAGGTGCAATAAAAAATGGAGGCTCTCACCACTAGGATAAATGAAGCAGAAGAGAAAATTAGTGATATAGAGGACCAAATGACAGAGAATAAAGAAGCTGAGCAAAAGAGAGACAAACAACTACTGGACCATGAGGGGGAGAATTCGAGAGATAAGTGATACCATAAGATGAAACAATATTAGAATAATTGGGATTCCAGAAGAAGAAGAGAGAGGGGACAGAAGGTATATTGGAGTGAATTATTGTAGAGAATTTCCCTAATATGGCAAAGGGAACAAGCATCAAAACCCAGGAGATGCAGAGAACCACCCTCAAAATCAATAAGAATAGGTCCACAACCTGTCATCTAATAGTAAAACTTAAAAGTCTTAGCGACAAAGAGAAAATCCTGAAAGCAGCCCAGGACAAAAAGTCTATAACATACAGTGGTAAAAATATTAGATAGGCAGGATACTTATCCACATAGACCTCGCAGGCCAGAAAGAACTGGCATGATATAGTCAGAGCACTAAATGAGAAAGACATGCAGCCAAGAATGCTATATCCAGCTAGGCTATCCTTGAAAATAGGAGAGATAAAAAGCTTCCAGGACAAACAAAAACTAAAAGAATTTGTAAACACCAAACCAGCTCTACAGGAAATATTGAAAGGGGTCCTCTAAGCAAAGAGAGAGCCTAAAAGTAGTAGACCAGAAAGGAACAGAGACAATATACAGTAACAGTCACCTTACAGGCAATACAATGGCACTAAATTCCTATCTCTCAATAGTTACCCTGAATGTAAATGGGCTAAATGCCCCAATCAAAAGACACAGGTTATTAGAATGGATTTTTAAAAAAGCAAAACCCATCAAAATGCTATCTATAAGAAACTCATTTTAGACCCAAAGACACCTCCAGATTTAAAGTGAGGTGGTGGAAAACAATTTACCATGCTAATCAACATCTAAACAATGCTGGCATGGCAATCCTTATATCAGATCAATTAGATTTTAAGCCAAAGCC
Source organism: Mustela nivalis (assembly GCF_964662115.1). NCBI lineage: Eukaryota > Metazoa > Chordata > Mammalia > Carnivora > Mustelidae > Mustela > Mustela nivalis. Next base: position 28,539,305 of record NC_139035.1, read on the forward strand.
TATAATAAGAGATGGGGAAGGACACTGTATCATATTCAAATGGTCTTGTTAGGGCTGATTCCATGTTAAAACCTGCTAAACCACGATGGCCTGCCTGGGCCTGCTTAGCCAGAGTGACTCCATGTTGCCTAGGTAGCCATTTTGTTGTTTAATAAACACCTCAGCAGTTAGTGATATCAGTTCCAGGTAACCGTTGCTAAAACACACTTCTAAAATAAGACCAGACAGGTAAAATACATCTAACAGCCAAAGCCACATATGTAGAGGTCTGCAGTTATGTCCTATAAAAACTAGCCTGTAAGACCAAGGGGGGTCGCTCTCTTCGGAGGCGGCCCTGGCCAGTCAGTCTAACTTCTAATGCTTGGCCTAGAATAAAGCTTTACATAACTTTCACTTTGTCTCACTCTCGTTCCCCTGGCCAGTCAGTCTAACTTCTAATGCTTGGCATAAAATAAGGCTTTGCATAATTTTCACTTTGTCTTGGCCTCGTTCCTTTAATAACAGACCCAACAGTCTGTGCAACAAAAGATCTAACAATTTTATTTTTTTTTTAAGATTTTATTCATTTATTTGGCAGATGGAGATCACAGGTAGGCAGAGAGGCAGGCAGAGAGAGAGGAGAAAGCAGGCTCCCTTGCTTCCTGAGCATAGAGCCCAGTGTGGGACTTGATCCCAGGACCTTGGGATCATGACCAGAGCCGAAGGCAGAGGCTTTAACCCACTGAGCCACCCAGGAACCCCCTAATAATTTTAAGTATCTATGCCCCTAACATGGGAGCAGCCAACTATATAAACCAATTAATAACAAAATCAAAGAAACACATTGACAATAATACAATAAGAGTAGGGGACTTTAACAACCCCCCCTCACTGAAATGGACAGATCATCCAAGCAAAAGATCAACAAGGAATAAAGGCCTTAAATCACACACTGGACCAGACGGCCATCACAGATATATTCAGAACATTCCATCCCAAAGCAACAGAATACACATTCTTCTCTAGTGCACATGGAACATTCTCCAGAATAGATCACATCCTGGGTCACAAGTCAGGTCTCAATCGGTATCAAAAGATTGGGATCATTCCCTGCATATTTTCAGACCACAATGCTCTAAAGCTAGAACTAAATCACAAGAGTAAAGTTTGGAAAGAGCCCAAATACATGGAGGCTAAAGAGCATCCTACTAAAGAATGAATGGGTCAACCAAATAATTAAAGAAGAATTGAAAAAAAATCATGGAAACAAATGATAAAACACAGTGGTTCACAATGGATCACAACCAACACCAAAGAAATACAATTATAAGAACATATTATGAGCAACTGTACACCAGCAAATTTGACAATCTGGAAGAATTGGATGCATTCCTAGAGACATATAAACTACCAAAAGTGAACCAGGAAGAAATAGAAAACCTGTGGGACACACCAAAGGCAGTCCTGAGAGGAAAATATACAGTGATACAAGTCTTTCTCAAGAAACAAGGAAAGTCTCAAATACACAGCCATAAGGTCTCAAAATACACAGCCCTACACCTAAAGGAGCTGGAGAAAGAATAGCAAAGAAAGCTTAAACCCATCAGGAGAAGAGAAATAATAAAGATCAGAGCAGACATCAATGAAATAGAAACAACAACAAAAACAACAAAAACCAATAGAACAAATCAACGAAACTAGGAGCTGGTTCTTTGAAAGAATTGATAAGGTAGATAAACCCTTGGCCAGAGTTATCCAAAAGAAAAGAGAAAGGACCCAAATAAATAAAATCATGAATGAAAGAGGAGAGATCACAACCAACACCAAAGAAATACAATTATAAGAACATATTATGAGCAACTGTACACCAGCAAATTTGACAATCTGGAAGAATTGGATGCATTCCTAGAGACATATAAACTACCAAAAGTGAACCAGGAAGAAATAGAAAACCTGAACAGACCCATAACCTGTAAGGAGATTGAAGCAGTCAGCAAAAATCTCCAAACAGGAGCCCAGGGGCAGATGGCTTCCCAGGGGAATTCTACTAAACATTTAAAGAAGAATTAATTCCTATTCTTCTGAAAGTGCTCCAAAAAATAGAAATGGAAGGGAAACTTCCAAACTCATTTTATGAGGCCAGCATGACCTTGGTCCCCAAACCAGACAAAGACCTCATCAAAAGGAGAATTACAGACCAATATCCTTAATGAACAGAGATGTAAAACTTCTCACCAAAATACTAGCCAATAGGATCCAACAGTACATTAAAAGGATTATTCACCACAACCACATGGGATTTATTCCTGGGCTGCAAGTTTGGTTCAACATCCGCAAATCAATCAATGTGATACAATACATTAATGAAAGAAAGAACAAGAACCATATGATACTCCCAGTAGATGATGAAAAAGCATTTGATAAAGTACAGCATCCTTTCTTGACCAAAATTCTTCACGGTGTAGGGATAGAGGGTACATACCTCAATATCATAAAATTCATCTATGAAAAACCCACAGTGAATATCATTCTCAATGGGGAAATGGATAAAGAAGATGTGGTATGTACATACCATAGAATATTACTAAGCCATCAGAAGGGATGAATGCCCACCATTTGCATCAACATGAATGGAACAGTTTGTCTCATGGGAGACAAACTGGAGTAGAGGTACTTTGAGGTGTGTGGGATAATTGGGTGATGGGTATTAAGGAGGGGACAAGTGATGATGAGCCGGGGGTTATATGCAATGAATGAATCATTGACCATTACATCAAAAACTATACCTTGGCTAACTGAATTTAAATAAAAATTGTGAAAAACTTAAAAGAAAGAAAGAAACATGAGCTATTACAATGAATACCACAGAAATACAAAAACATTTAGAATACAAATGTAAACTAAGAAAAGGTAAATAAATAAATCTCATTGATAGAAAGGAAAAAAAAGAGAGAGAGAGAGAAAGAAGAAAGAAAGGCGACTAAGTAACCTGGAATCACCACACTAAAATTTCAAGCTAGATTTCAAAGCCATTGTCATCAAAACAGTATGGTACTGACCTAAGAACAGACACACAGGTCAATAGAACACAATAGAAAGCTCAGAAACTTATAATCATAGCACTTTTGCAAAGTTTACTCATTAGTATATTAAAGGTATATTTAAACTTAGCGCTGACAGAATTATTACCTCTAAATGGGAATTAATAATATTTATGTCCTGTTCCAACTATTCTTCCAATAAATGCATTTCTTTAAACATGCTGTGTTATATAAATATATATTATAGAATAAGGACGACTTAGAATTCACACTTTTAAGAGAAATTCAATTCACTTTAATAAACCTACCACAGAAAAGGAAATATAGATATCCAACACCACAACTGAGAACATCACAAAAGAAGACAATCAGACACAATCTGGTATCTGATGGAAGATATAATACTACTTAAGTAGTTCTGCCCAAATGTTTAACCTGTTGAAAGCTATAGAGTCAGTGACTCATTTATAAAAACACAGATGGCAGAAAAGAGTCCTAACAAAGAATATGAAGATGTCATCAATGAAGTCCACACTGCATATATTTTGCCAGGAAAAATATTTTCCTAACAAATCAAGTGTAAGATCAGAAAAAGAGAGAGAGAGAAAGACATCTGAGAAACTCAGAAACTAACTGACACATGTATGGTCATAACTTATAATACAGCAGCAGAAAAGATACAATGGAGAAAGGACTGTCTGCTCAGTGAATGGTACTAGGAAAACTGGACACTAAATGCAGAAGAATGTGACTAGATCACTTTCTTACACTGCACATACAAATTATGAATGGATGAATGACTTTAACTTAAGAGCCGAATCCATAAACCTCCAAGAAGAAAACACACATAGTAAGTTTCTCAATACTGGTTTTGGGGAAGAGTCTTTTACATCAGACACTAAAAGCGAAGACAACAAAAGCAAAAATAAACATGTGGAAGGACATCAAACTGAAATTTCTGCATGACAAAAGAAAGCAACAAACCCTTAAAGGCACCCTACCCAATGAGAAAAAACAACGGCAAATCCTATGTGTGAGAAGAGACTAATAGCCAAAATACACAAAATACTCCTTCAAATCCAAATAAAAACTGGGGAAAATGTGTGACTGTTTTCCAAAGATGGCATCCAGGTGGCCAACAGGCATGGTAAAAGTTGTTCAACATCACTAATTGTCATCACGTAAACATTAGTCAAAACCACAATCCGCTATCACCTCACGACTGTTGGAACAGCAATCATCCCAGAGACAGACAGCAGGCGTGGTAAAGGGTGTGTATACAAAAGAACCCTGTGCACTGCTGACGGGAATGGAAATTGGTGCAGCTACTGACAAACGCTATGGAGGTTCCAGAAAAAATGAATACAAGTACCACACGACCCAGTCAGTGCTCTACTGAGTATTTCTTCGGAGAACACTAAAACACTCCCTCCAAAAGAGAGATGCACTCCCATGTTCACTGCAGCATAATTCACAATAAGCAGACATGGAAACATCAACCTTGGGAGCCTTATGCTAAGTCACTCAAAGACAAAAACAAACACCAGAGATGCTCATGGACATTCCACGTGGAATCCAAAGAGTACTGAATGCATACATACTGAGAACAGATTCATGGTTGCCAGATTCAGGAAAGGAGGGAAAGGGGTGAAGGTGGTCCAAGGTGCCATGTTTGCGTGATAAAATCCATAAGTCACAGAATGTTCTGTGCAGCATGGAGACTAAGGCTAACCCTGCAGGATGCGGTACAGCCTCCCCTGCTATTTGAAAGTACAGTGGTCCTAGGAAACCTTTCACAGCAGAAATGGTGTAAACTGAAAAGGGAATGACCATTAATTTCTACAGAAAAATGAGTAAGCATGCTCAGACACCAAACATTCCTTCTTTTTGGCCCTTCTTAGGACTCAGGACACAACATCCTAAGGGATGCCCAAAGTAAATGGAGATGAAGCACAGCAGATGCTCACAGACACAATTCAAAGTACTGGTGGCTGGACATGGAGAGCAGTGCCCAGGAAGGAGCTGGTTGAGGTGCACGCCACCTCTGTTGTGGTTCCCCACAAAACAGATGCTGAATGTGATGCACAGTTTTTTACTTTTTTCACGAGAGGGAAATCCTCTTTAGGTTTTTTCCTGCTACTAGAGCCAGGTAATGTAAATCTTTCCAAAAACCAAGTGTCTTACCATTGAACTTTGAGAAAAGTGGGGAGACTTGTGCTTGAAAGTTGCTGAGGGGATAGAATTTCAACGTTCTCCTGGACACAAACATCAGCAGATCCAGTGTGATAGGCACCTTCCTCAGCAGGTGGAACATGCACTACCTCCTACCCCCAGAAACCTTCTACTTCTCCTTGTTCAGGACAGCCAACCAGAGCTGGAAGTTACTTCAGTTTCCTCCTTTCTCCTATTCCCAATATGAAACCCATTGGCAAATCCTGTGAGCTCCATCTTCAGTAGGTACCCAGACTCACCCCTTCTTGCAGCACCACCTGTCTGGTCCACAATGGAGGCCATCTCTTGCCCGAGTTCCTGGAAAAGTTTTATCATTGAACTCCCTTGCCATCCTCAACCCTGTGTCATCTGTTCTCAACACTGTAGCCAGGATGGCCCAGTGAAACAGGGTCCCATGGGGTTACAGCTCTGCAATGGCTTTCTGTCATCCTACTGTCACCCTACTGTCCCCTAAGGTCATCTCCTAAGCTGTCTCCTGTGGTCACTGGGTCTTCTTGCTGCTCCTGGACATACCTGGTATGCTTCTGTCCCAGGGCCTTTGCATATGCTTTCCCTTCCATTTAAAAGACTCTCGATGTGATATCACTCACCTTCTTTAGAACTGACTCAAAGGGAGGGGCAAGATGGAGCAAAAGTAGGAGACCCTGTTTCAACCAATTCCCTTAAGTGAGCTAAATATCTACCAGAACACTCTGAACACCCATGAAATCAGCCTGAGATGTAAGATTACACACTTCTGGATCTCTCTGGGGACAGAAGACATCAGTGGAGAGGTAAAGCGGAATGGGAACACTTGGACTGGTATCGGAGGATAAACAGAAGGGTGGGGGGAGCCACCAGAAGTGACCCATTGCAAAGTAATACTCCAATATGAAAGTGCCCTGTGATTGGGGACCAGCATTAGCTTAGAGTCTGGTTGAAAGCACTCAAAAAGAGCAAAAGAGGCTGCCTGGGTGGCTCAGTGGGTTAAAGCCTCTGCCTTTAGCTCAGGTCATGATCCCAGGGTCCTGGGATTGAGCCCCACATCAGGCTCTCTGCTCAGCAGGGAGCCTGCTTCCTTTTCTCTCTCTGCCTGCCTCTCTGTCTACTTGTAATCTCTGTCAAATAAATAAATAAAATCTTAAAAAAAAAAGAGCAAAAGATCTTAAGGGGGGAACTTGTGGAATTGGGAGGTCATGGGCACAGGCCTAAGCCCATGTTCCCAAGATGGTCACCGCCAGCCACCACCCATTCCAGAGAGTCCAGTGGGGTCTCCAGTCCATGATTCCTGTGCCTACAGCTTTCCACTACTTGCTCCACCACTCAGGTGTGGCACACTCCCACTCATGCCTGAGAGAACCGAAGTAATCTCTGGTGCGGGATCCCTCAGTGGCAGCCATCCAAGACCTGCACGACCACAGTGTCTGAGCATACATGGTGTGGGTCTGGACTCCAGATAGGAGTCCTGGCAATGGCAGCCACCAGAAGTAGGCTCCCTGGACAAATATAGCTCGTGGTTTTAGTGGCACAGGGGTGCAGAAAGAAGCAGGGGCCTCAGGTGACTACTGGGATGGTGGCTGGGGGTTTGCACCATCTGTGGGAGGTTGCACTGTTCAGCGGAGTTTGCAGAGGGGAAGTCTGTGTGTTCTGGACCACCTCGAGGGAAACAGTCTGAGGCTTCTCTCTGAGGTGGAGATCTGGGTGAGACAGATTTTCTTTGCTCTGACCCTCTGGAAAGCCACAAAAAACCACCACAGAACAAAAGCCTCCAAAGAACAAAAGCCTGAAAAACCAGTTTCCACAGAGCCCAGCCTCTTAACAGTGGGCAGGGTGACTCAACCCAAGTAAGACTGATGGGAAAACAATACATCAGGCCCCTCCCCCAGAAGACAAGCCAAAAGAACAAGAGGGCAACCACCACAGGGTTCCCATAAAATTATAAAACCCCCAACATCAGGGAAAAACAATTTATTAAGCTCCCGGGTACACCTTTCCTGGATCGTGGTTCATATATTCAGTTATACATCCCGTCAACCACCTCTCACCAAAATGACTAGGAGAAGGAACACCCAACAGAGGAAAAATTCAGAGACTGAGCCCCCTGCCACAGAACTATTGTATATGGACATAAATAGTATGTTGGAAAGGGAATTCAGGGTAACAATTATCCAGGCATTGGCTAGGTTGGAGAAAACCATTAGTGACAACATAGAATCTCTAAGGGTGGAAGTGACAGCCGATCTGGCAGAAGTTTAAAATTCTATTAATGAGGTCCAATCTAATCTAAATACTCTAATAGCTAGGTTAACTGAGGCAGAAGATAGAATTAGTGATCTAGAAGACAAACTGCTAGAAAGGAAGCATCAGGAGGAGGCCTGAAGCAAACAGCTTAGAAGCCATGAAAACAGAATTAGGGAAATAAATGATACCATGAAATGTTCCAAAGTCAGAATTATTGGGATTCCTGAGGGAGTGGAAAAAGAGAAGACTAGAAGATATAGTTGAACAAATTCTGGATGAAAATTTCCCCAAACTGGGGAATGGAACAAATGTTCATGTCCTAGAGGCAGAAGGTCACCCCCCAAGATCAACAATTCTAGAAAGACCTCCACTGAATTGTGAAATTTACAAATCATAGTTTTAGACAAGAGGTCCTAAGGGCAACTAGGGGGAAGAGAGAAGAGATTCCTTACCTACAGAGGAAGGTCCATCAGAATAATAGACCTGTCCACAGAAACCTGGAAAGCCAGAAGGGCTGGCAAGATGTATTTAGGGCACTAAATGAGAAGAACATGCAGCCAAGAATACTTTATCCAGCAAGGCTGACATTCAAAATGAATGGAGAGATAAAAAGCTTCCAAGACCATCAAGGTTTAAAAGAGTATGTGACTACCAGGCCAGCATTACGAAAAATATTAAGGGGTGTTCTATAAAAGAAGAAAGAACCCAAGAGTAACATAGAACAGAAATTTACAGAGACAATCTATAGAAACAAGAACTTCACAGGCAACATGATGTCAATAAAAACTTACCTTTCAATAATCACTCTTAAGGTGAATGGCCTAAATGCTCCCATAAAATGGCACAGGGTTGCAGATTGGATAAAACAACAGGACTCCATCCATGGTGTCTACAAGAGACACATTTGGAATCTAAAGATACATCCAGACTGAAAGTGAAGGGATAGAGAGCCAGCTTTCATGTCAATGGGTCTCAAAAGAAATCTGGGGTAGAAATTCTCATATCAGATAAATTGATTTTAAGCTAAAGACTGTAGTCAGAGATACAGAAGGACACTACATCATTCTTTTTTTGTTTAAGATTTTATTTATTTATTTGAGAGAGAGCATGAGAGAAGAGAGGTCCGTGGGAGAAGTAGACTTCCTGTAGAGCCCAATTCGGGGACTCAATCCTGGGTCTCCAGGATCATGACCTGAGCTGAAGGCAGTTGCTTAACCAACTGAGCCACCCAGGCACCCAACTTCTTAAAGGGCCTATCCAGAAGGAAGGTCTAACAATTGTAAATATTTATGCCCCCAACATGGGCGTAGCCAACTACATAAGCCAACTGTTAATTAAAATAGAGAGTCATATTGATATGAATACATTAACTGTAGGGGATCTTAACATGCTACTATCAGAAATAGACAGATCATCCAAGCAGAAAATCAATAAGGAAACAGGAACTTTGAATGACACATTGGACCAGATGGACCTCATAGGTATATAAAGAACATTCCACCCTAAAACCACAGAATACTCATTCTTCTTAGGTACACATGGAACTTTCTCCAGAAGAGACCACATACAGGGTCACAAATCAGGGCTCAACCAATGCCAAAAGATTGAGGTTATTCCCTGCATATTCTCAGACCACAATGCTTTGAAACTGGAACTCAACACAAGAAAAAGTTTGGAAGGAATTCAAACACTTGGAAACTAAAGACCATCCACTCAAGAATGTTTGGATCAACCAGGAAATCAAAGGAGAACTTATATAATTCATGGAAACCAATGAAAAGGAAGACATATCGGTCCCAAACCTATGAGATATGGCAAAGGCATTCCTAAGGGGGAAATACATAGCCATCCAAGGCTCACTCAAAAAAAAAAAAAAAAAAAAAAGAACTGAAAGGGGACGCCTGGGTGGCTCAGAGGGTTAAAGCCTCTGCCTTCAGCTCGGGTCATGATCTCAGGGTCCTGAGATCGAGCCCTGCATCAGGCTCTCTGCTCAGTGGGGAGCCTGCTTCCTCCTCCCTCTCTGCCTGCCTGCTCATGATCTCTGTCTATCAAATAAATAAATAAAAATCTTAAAAAAAAAAAAACCTTGAAAAATCCTGAATACACCAGCTATCTTTACACCTTAAAGAACTGGAAAACCAACAACAAATTAAGCCAACCCCACACACAAGAAGGGAAATAATAAAGATTAGAGCAGAGATTAATGAGTTAGAAACTAGAAATACAGTAGAACACATCAATGAAACTAGAAGCTGGTTCTTTGAAAGAATAAGATCAACAAACCAGTGGCCAAACTAATCCAAAAAGAGAGAGAGAGAGAACCCAAATTAATAAAATTATGAACAAAAGGGGAGAGATCACAATTAACACCAAGGAAATAGAAACAATCATCAGAAATTATTATGAACAGTTAGTTATATGCCAATAATTTAAGCAACCTAGATGAAATGGATGCATTCCTGGAAACCTAAAACTTCCAAAACTGAAACAGGAAGAAATTGACAACATGAATAGACCAATAATTGCAACAAGATTAAAGCAGTGATCATAAACCTCCCAAAAAACAAGAGCCCAGGACCTGATGGATTCTCTGGGGAATTACACCAAACATTCAAAGAAGAAATAATACCTGTTCTCCTGAAGCTGTTTCAAAAAATAGAAACAGAAGGAAAACTTCCAGACTCTTTCTATGAAGCCAGCATTACCCTGTTCCCCAAACCAGGAAAAGACCCCATCAAAAAGGAGAATTTCAGACCAATTTCTCTGATGAATAGGCATGCCAAGATTCTCAACAAGATCCTAGCTAATAGGATCCAAGAGTACATTAAAAAGCTTATCCACCATGACCAGGTGGGATTTTTCCCTGGGATGCAAAATAGTTCAACATTCCCAAATCAATCAATCTGATAGAACAAATCAATAAAAGAGAGAAGAACCACATGGTCCTCTCAATGCAGAAAAGGGATGACAAAATACAGCATCTGTTTCTGATCAAAACTTTTCAAAGTATAGGGATAGAGAGAACATTCTTCAACTTCATAAAATCTATCTATGAAAAACCTGCACCAATATCATTCTCAATGGGGACAAGCTGATGGCCTTCACTTTGAGATCAGGAACACGACAAGGATGCCCACTCTCGCCACTGTTGTTCAACATAGTACTAGAAGTCCTAGCAACAGCAAACAGAAAACAAAAAGAAATAAAAGGTACTCAAATTGGCAAAGAAGAAGTCAAACTCTCTCTCTTTGCAGATGACATGATACTTCATATGGAAAACCCAGAAGACTCCACCCCCAAACTACTAGAACTTATACAGCAATTCGGTAATGTGGAAGGATAGAAAATCAAGACACAGAAATCAGTTGTTTTCTTATACACTATCAATGAAAATTTAGAAAGGGAAATTAGAGAATCGATTCCATTTATTATAGCACCAAGAACCATAAGATACCTGGGAATAAACCTAACCAAAGAGGTAAAGGAGATGTACTTGAGGAACTAAGAACATTCATGAAAGAAATTGAAGAAGACACAAAAAGATGGGAAAACATCCCATGCTCATGGATCTGAAGAATAAACGTTAAAATGTCTCTGTTGCCCAGGTCAATCTATACTTTCAATGCCATCCCAATCAAAATTCGATCAGCATTTTTCAAAGTGCTGCAACAAAAAATCCTAAAATTTGTATGGAACCAGAAAAGACCCCAAATTGCTAAGGAAATGCTGAAAAAGAAAAACAAAACTGGGGGCATCACGTTGCCTGATTTCAAGCTTTACAACAAAGCTGTGATCACTAAGATGGCATGGTACTAGCACAGAAACAGATACATAGACCAGTGGAACAGAATGGAGAGTCCAGATATGAACCCGCAACTCTATGGTCAAATAATCTTCGACAAATCAGGAAAAAAATACCAGTGGAAAAAAGTCTCTTCAATAAACGTTGCTGGGAAAATTGGACAGCTATGTATAGAAGAATGAAACTTGGACCATTCTCTTATACCAACACAAAGATAAACTCGAAATGGATAGAAGACCTCAATGTGAGGCAGGACTCTATCAAAATCCTGGAGGAAACATAAGCAGTCACCTCTTCGGTATTGAAGCAACTTCTTTCAAAACGTGTTTCCAAAGGCAAAGGAAACAAAAGCGAAAATGAACTTTTGGGACTTCACCAAGATCTAAAGCTTCTGTGCAGCAAAGGAAACAGTCAACAAAACAAAAGGCAACCCACATAATGAGGGAAGGTATTTGCAAATGACACTACAGACAAAGTGCTGATATCCAAGATCTGTAAAGAACTCCTCAAACTCAACACTCAAAAAACAGATAATAAAAGGACCAAAGCTATATATAATTAGTCAATATGGGAAGGAAAAAGCAAATTTGTGTATTCTGAAGGAGTGTAGTATGGCATATTAGGGTTAGTGTAAATCTTAAATTATGGGTCACTTAACCCAGCCTCAACTTACCATATGGGATATCAAAGATCTGTAAAGAACTCCTCAAACTCAACACTCAAAAAACAGATAATCACATCAAAAAATTGGCAGAAGACATGAGCAGATACATCTCCAAAGAAGACATACAAATGGCTAACAGAGAAATGAAAAAATATTCATCATCGTTAGCCATCAGAGAGATTCAAATCAAAACCACATTGAGATACCATCTTATACCTGTTAGAATGGCCAAAATTAACAGGACAGGAAGCAACAGGTATTGGAAAGGATATGGAGAAAGGGGAAACCCTCTTACACTGTTGGTGGGAATGCAAGTTGGTGTAGCCATTGTGGAGAATAGTGTGGAGATTCCTTAAAAAATTAAAGATAGAAATACCCTATGATGATGCAATTGTACTCCTGGGTATTTACCCCAAAGATACAGATGCAGTGAAAAGATGTACCCCATCTGTACCCCAATGTTCATAGCAGCAATGGTCACAATTACCACACTGTGGAAAGAGCCAAGATGCCCTTCAACAGATGAATGGATAAAGAAGATATGGTCCATTTATACAATGGAATATTACACTTCCATCAGAAAAGATGAATACCCAACTTTTGCATCAGCATGGATGGGACTGGAGGAGATTATGCTGAGTGAAATAAGTCAAGCAGAGAGAATTATCACATGGTTTCACTTACTTGTGGAACATAAGGAATAGCAGGACATATGAGGACATCAAGGAGGACATTAGGAGAAGGAAGGGAAAAATGGAGAGGGGGAAATTGGAGGGAGAGATGAACCATTAGAGATTGTGGATTCTTGAGAAAGAAACTGAGGATTATGGAGGGGAGGTGGCGGGGGGATAGGGACAGAGCCTCTTGGTGGTTATTGAGGAGGGCATGTATTGCATGGAGCACTGGGTATGGTGCATAAATGAATATTGGAATGTCAAAAAAATAAAATTTAATTTAAAAAAAGAGAACTTGACTCAAGCATCACCTTCCTAGTGAAGACCCACCTGGCCCCTATGTGAATAGCAACACCGCCACCTCCCCTTCAGCATCCAGCCCTGTCTCCTGCTTTATATTCCCGGAGCAGTTTTCACAGTCACCAGGCCATCTCATTAAGGGAGAAATGGAGGCCTACTCGGATGGTTTCACCACTGACTCCCTCTGACTTCCAGACCAGAGCCCTGGTGGAAAAAGGTGAACAGAGCTCTTGCACAGCCATGATTCCTGCCCGGGACAATGGGTCCCCCTACAGCACCCTGAAGACCATCAGGAAAGTGAGCCATAAGAGGAATCCACTTGCACATGAAACCTGAAACCAGACACCTTCCTCGATTCCAGGTGAGCACACATACTTCCTCCCCTTGCCTGATGTGCTCATCTGAGAAAGCTGAGCAGAGAAGCAGCCCAGGGTCCAAATATCCCTCTGGCCAAGGTCCTGGGAAACAGACATCTCTCCTCCTTGCACCAGCCACCTGTGGTTGATGTCTGGCATCCTCCTGTGCTGGGCCAGAATGGTGCACCTGTCCTTCTTTCCTGGGATGTCATCACAAACCAGGCTGTGCTGCACAGTTTTCAGGAAGGAACCTGCAGCAGCAGGCTGCCCAGGTTGGGCCTCAGTCCTGCACATCAGGCCCCATGTGGAACTAGAGCTTCAAGGAGACTGGTGTGCTGTTGGTCTTGGAACCCAATGCAGAAGCTGAGATTTCTGCTGCACTTACCTTCCTATCTGGGCAAACTGTAAGTAACATATCAATGGAACATGAACGTGCTCTGAGATCTGAATCTTTCATTGCAGCTTTCCAAGGACTCCTTATGCAGTAAGAATCTGACCACAGTGTGTTTGAAAACTATCATCTACAGAATAGGAGAGTGAAAATCACTCCATTTTTACCTCACTCTTCATGAAGCAGAACATGGTCTTCTTTTACTTTTTGACTTCAGTTCCAGTTAGTTTCCATGAAGGGTTCATTCCTTTGCTTCAGCGGTAGGATTTAGTGACTCCCCACCTGCATACAACAGCCCGAGCTCATCACACGTACCCTCCCTAATCGCCGTCACCCTTCTACCCTTGCCCCGCACGCACCTGCCTTCAGCAACCCTCGGTTTGTGCTCTGAGGTTGAGTCTGCTTCCTCGTTTGCCTAGCTTCCTCCCCCCACTATGTTCATCTGTGTTCTCTCTGAAATTCCACAGGAGTGAAGTAGTGGGTATTTGTCTTTCCTTACAGATTTTGTTTAGCTTAATCATGGTGCTTGTATCCACTCAATGTGCACTTTTGTGTAGTTTGGGTAATACCTAGGAGTGCAATTGCTGGATCCTAGGTTTGTTCAATTCTTAGCTTTTGGAGGAACCATGATACTCTGTTCCAGAGTGGCTGCAGCAGCTCGCATGCCCAGCGACAGTGCATGAGGGTTCTGCTTTAAGCACAACATTACCTGCTAGCAATTTCCTAAGGAGGAAATGGAAAACCTGGGGGATAACCTGACTCACCAACACGTCAGTTCCAGATATTCACCGCAGGGATCCTGATGCCAAGCCCCTTGAAGCCACCAGCATGCCTCCATCCAGGAGAATTCCTGAAGACTCTCCTTCTGACTTCGTCACAAATGAAACTACAGAGAAAATACGGCATGTCCGAATATCTAGATGATCCGTTGAGTGAAACCAGAAAGTCAAGCTTCACTTTTAAATCGTCAAAGGCTCCTTGGAATCATTTTGAATTTTCCCTCTACCCTCATTGTAACTCTTTGTATGAATAAACTAATTAATTAAGAGATATCACCTTTAACAAATGACAAGACATTATCCAAGTCTCTATCTGACCACAGCCACCTAACTCTAGATGCTGGCCACTCCGCCACAGCCTAGGCCCAATGGAATAAACACTGTTAGGTGAAGGAACAGATTCTATGTTAAAAACACACACAGAGTAAATCTCGTCTTTCCTTTCTAATCAAAGTGATTGCCTAGGAAACAGACGTTCCAAATACCTCCGAAAGCCAGAAATGAGCAGAGAAAATGGGATTCCCTGCCATGTTCTACCTGCAGGGAAAGTAAGGAACCCTTGCCCCCACTCTGGATTGCTGACAGCTGCTTCAGTTTGACTTTGTGGCGCCACTAGAGACAAGAGAAAAGCCCAGGAGGTTTGGGGTTAAAGAAACTTTACCTCCAGTCCTAACATGTAGGTGACATTGCGCCCAATGTACCTGCTGCTTTCTCTGAATGCTGACGTCCTGTGACAAGCTGCATGGCTGATTCAGATGCTGATTTCAAAACTTTGGGTCTCATGGAGCCAGAGTGGAAAAGTGTTGTCAGGTAGGGATAAGAAGGCACCTCCCGGGGTGCCTGGGTGGCTCCGTTGGTTAAAGCCTCTGCTTTTGGCTCAGGTCATGATCCCAGAGTCCTGGGATGGAGTCCCGCATCGGGCTCTCTTCTTGGTGGGGAGTCTGCTTCCCCCTCTCTCTCTGCCTGCCTCTCTGCCTACTTGTGATCTCTGTCTGATAAATAAATAAAATCTTAAAAAAAAAAAAAAGGCACCTCCACCCCCCAAAAAAGGCTGGCACACCTGCTCCAGCTCCTGGGAGAAGGGAGACACATGCTTTTTTTAAAAGTAGTAATTAGCTTCATTCTGAAGTTGACCAATGCCTTGCCCTTTTGGGAGGAGTGAAGTTACTCTTCCTTCCTTTATTTATTTATTTAACAGAGACACAGAAAGCTAGAGAGGGAACACAGGCAGGCTGAGTGGGAGAGGGAGAAACAGGTTTCCTGCCAAGCAGGGAGCCTGGTGCAGGTCTCCATCCCAGGACCTTGGGATCATGACCCAAGTGGAGGGCAGACACTTAACTGACTAAGCCACCCAGGTGCCCCAAAATTACTCTTCCAAATGAACACCTCAACTCATTTGTTCCTCATGCAACTTGAGTTTACTCCAGCTTCCA
This sequence comes from Mustela nivalis, assembly GCF_964662115.1. Taxonomy (NCBI): domain Eukaryota; kingdom Metazoa; phylum Chordata; class Mammalia; order Carnivora; family Mustelidae; genus Mustela; species Mustela nivalis. Next base: position 28,555,176 of record NC_139035.1, read on the forward strand.
GGCCCCACCTGGAGGGCCTCCTGCAGGATCTTTACAGCCCATTACCACCATCCCCAGAATTAGGGGTGGAGACATGTGGCACAATAATGCTGAAGCTAGGGGACAGCTCTGGGGCTTCTTACTGTCACATCTGTGCCCAGGAGAGCAGGAAGCTGGAGTACCATCTCACATGATTGTGACAGCCCAGAACCACCATCCCCGGGGACATGGGGCAGGATGCTGAATGACGTTGGGACACTGTTCTAGGGCTAGTTAGCACTACACCTGTGCCTGAGGGAACAGGGGACACCCTGCTGAACTTGGGGTGCTGCTCAGGGTCCATTACCTGTACTGCCTATGCCAGGGGACAAGGGGGTACCCCAATGAATTAGGGACTGTGTGCAGTCCTTATATGCACTCTTCCCAAGGAACATGGGAAACCCTGAAATGACTGCAACCCATCCCACAAAAGCTCGAGTGAGCAGGCGCCCTGAAGCTCAAGGGTCTGGGGGATATGGCCAGTTGACGGACATCGGGCAAAAGAGACTTACTTGTTCAAGGGAAAAAGAGAACTTGTCTGAGTTCCCAGAATTAGCATGTTCCACGCACCCTTCCAGGACCCCAGCCTCTCACCTGGGCCAGCACCCTACCCCAAGGACCCCCACCTCCGTGTGCAGAGCACACTGACCTACCCAGGACCTCCGCCCAGGGTTTCTCAGAGTGCCCCTTCGCCTGCCCCACCTCTGCATCCAGAGGCAGCTCCCAGTCTGCCCAGGGGACATAGCTCCACCCCCACGCACCGATAGTTCAGAGAGGGTGGTGCCCTGAGCCCACTGGTTGCCATGCTTGTCTGTAATTGGTGACTTGCCCTTACACACACAACTCCCTGGTTTTGTAGGTACTCCAGGAGGCCCCTCCTCACCCTAACACCTGGCTTGGTGAGGCAGGCTTGGGCTGGTCGTGGGCAGGGCCCTCCTCACCACACATCCAGCCCCATTTGGGACCTGTCTGGCTGCAGACCACCCTCAGAGCCCTGCCCCTTCCCTTCCTGCATCAGTCCTGCCTGCAGAGCTGTTCCTGGTTCCCAGCAAGGTCAGCTGCTCTCAGACCTTCCCAGGCTTGGACTTTAGGAAATGCAGTGGTTTCCCACATTTCCAAGGCAATTTTAAGACCCAAAAAGTAATGCTCTAAGCAGTAGGCTTAGAAGCAGAAGGCTTCACCTTCTGGTCTCATCCATGGAATGGATAGTATTTCTCAGACCTTCTGAGCATCCTTCTAGGATGAGGCCATTTGTGCTGGAATATATATACATGTGCTTGGTTCTGCAGGGAAGCTCCAGGATGAACAAGAACAACCGCTCTTCTGTGCTGTTGGAGCGATGAACCAGGAACATGGCTTTTTTATTAAAAAAAAAAAAATTGTTACTGTTGACACTAAAGGAACAAACCCTTTTAAACATTTTAGGGAGAAAGGAAGAGAGTTTTATTCAAGACAGCTGCCTGGGAGACACAATCTTCACAAGGAAGGGAGTGCTCTGGAGAAGGAACATCTGGGGCAGGTTTCTATATTCGTTCTGTTTTGTTTTACATACAGAGTTACACATCACCATGAGGAAGAACATTCCAGAAAGCTACAGACTTTTTCTTATGTTTTCAGTATGTGCACGTCAGTATGACTTTAATCTTATGGGAGCAGGAGAGGTTCTTTTGTTTTTCTTATCTTGTTTGCAATGGCATTTTATTTTATTTATTTATTTATTTTTTAATCTTTTTCTTCTTGAAGCAGATGTACAACATGTGCTTGGGGCAGAAATAGGGCTCATGCTCTGAGATTTTTGCCTCGTCATTTTGAGCTTGGTAAAATGTTAAAGGATAGCTTCCCTGGGACCCCAGGATCTGGGCCCATGGATGGTAAAAGATACAAATTTCCATTATTATTCTAATTACTACTAAAGAGGAAGTTGAGACAAAAGCACCCTTAACGATACTACCAAGAAATCAAAATGATGCCTACAGTAGATTATCTGTTCCATGGTCAACACAGGTAACAGAGGTGTTCACAGAGGCTGGGCTTCTCCCTTTCTCCTGCCCAAATCTCTGAAGCACAAAGATAATTTAAAGTCAGAATTTTAGAACCTCCCAACATCTTTGAGATGTCTGGCACTAATCCTTTGGACTACAGAATAAAACAGAGTAGCTCATTGTCACAACATTAATTTAAACATGAAGTCCCCCTAAAGCTTGGATACACTGTCTTAGTTCTTTCCCTGCAGATTTTGCCTAATGTAAGTCAGAGTCATACCATATAAATTCTATGATGGTTGGGAAGTAAACGTGGGTAAGGGAATAGTTTAGCAATGTTTATAAGCATTGTCTTACTTTGTAGAAGAGGCTGAGTTGAGTATTTTTAAATACTATTTCAGACCTGTCTTACAGCACACCCTGAATATACCAGAACCTGAATCAATTTTTAAAAGATAGCTCTTTCAGTAACTTTAATATCAGAAAAATATAATATCTCTATTCCTAGGGATCTTTGAGTATCTTAAGCAGAGGTCCTCCACACTTAATGATCATGTTAGGCAGAGGTAAAAAGGCCAGCTGAATTCATTCCAGTTGACCACACAACAAGAAAATCCTGGGACTTGAGATGTTTCCAGATCTAGAAGGCCAGAGATAAGAGGGAAATAGTACCATGTATGGAATAACAAGGAATTTGGAGTCAGTTTGGGGATCCCACTTAGCTTTCTGACACTAAAATCCTCTGTGACTCCAATCATCTCTGAGCCCCTGTCTAACCATCTAGAAAAAGTGACTAATAATATCTACATCATAGTTTGGAAGTTTAAGAGGGACAATTCCACAAAGAGCTAGTGTGATAGCTCTCAAGATCAGGTGCTCAGAAAGCCATGATTACTAGTGGGGTCTATTTCTTTTCCAGAATAAAGAATACATGTTGAATCCATATTTGTAGATGACTCCCAAGATGATTTTCAAACCTTAAGGTTGAGAACCTGCTCTTGTGTTATATTTTACTCAGAAAACATGTTGTCAGACTGGTGAAGACAACACAATAGCACTGTCATCACTAAGGGTGTGCAGCTTCCCATTTCCATATGACCATGTTTTCCCCTTAGCTTGGGGCTACCAGAAAGGGCAGCTTGGGCGGGGGGGGCACCATCATCACTAAGAATGGGAGCTTCCCATTTCCATATGGCCATGTTGTCCCTCTTAGCTCAGAGCTACCAAAAAGGGCAGCTGTGGGGGAACCACAGGCTAAGGCTTCCAGGTGTGGCTGGGGCAGGCACAACTCTGACTTAAGGCCTGTCTAGCTAATTAAAGTGCTCTTCACAGATAGAGAGCCATCGTCTGCAAGCTCTGATGTAGGAAAGGTTGAGAATTTCCCTTGTGATTTCCTCTCTGACCCTTAGGATATGTAGCAAAGTTACATTTAATTTTTAAACATTGAGGGACTTCCTAGTTTTCATTATGACTATGGCTCAATTCCCCTGTGGTCTAAGAATATGATCTAGTTAAGTTCAGGCTTTTAAAATGTGTAGACTTGATTCATGGCCCAACATTTCATCTACTTGGGTAAATATCCTAGGACCACTTGAAAATAATGTACTCTGTACTTAATATGTAATGTTCCATATATGTCAGTTAGGTCACATTTGTTATTAATGTTTCATCTGCTTTTTCTATCAGATATTGAAAAGGTATATTAAAATCTTCAAACAATGCTGCTCTAGTCAATAGTGCATTGCAGAATCTGCCAAGTGTTATAAGACAAAAGAAACAAAAAGAATAAGAATTGAGGGGATAATTGTGTCTGTTTACAGATAATATGAGGGTGTACATAGAAAATATAAAATAGTCTATAAATACACTATTAGAATTCAAAATGGAAAACTTGCAAATCTTAGATCCAAGAAAGCAATCCAGAAAGAAGCCTGGGGGAAGAGATTTCTTATGTATGGAGGGAGGAACATCAGAATAATGTCCGACCTGTCCACAGAGACCTGGCAAGCCAGAAAGGGCTGGCAAGACATATTCAGGATACTCAATGGGAAGAACATGCAGCCAAGGATGCTTTATCCAGCAAGACTGTCATTCAAAAAAGAAACAATACCTATTCTTCTTGAAGCTGTTTCAGAAAAACAGAAACAGAAGGAAAACTTCCAAACTTGTTCTATGAGGCCAGCATTACCTTGATCCCCAAACCAGGCAAAGACCCCATCAAAAAGGAGAATTACAGACCAATAACCCTGTTGAATGTGGATGCCAAAATACTCAACAAGATCCTAGCCAGTAAGATCCAACAGTACATTATAAGGATTATCCATCATGACCAGCTGGAATTTATTCCTGGGATGGAAGGGCGGTTCAACATTCGCAAATCAGCAGCATGATTGAGCACATTAGTAAAAGAAAAGACAAGAACCATAGGATCCATGATGCAGAAAAAGCATTGGACAAAATACAGCACTCTTTCTTGATTAAAACTTTTCAGAGTGTAAGGAAAGAGAATATTCCTGAGTTTCATAAAAGTTTTCATAAGAACCATCTATGAAAAGCCCAAAGTGAATACCATTCTCAATGGGGAAAAGCTGAGAACTTTTTCCTTAAGATCAGGAGCACAGCAGGGATGTCCACTTTCACCACAATTGTTCAGCATAGTACTAGAAGTCCTAGCCTCAGCAATCAGACTACAAAAATAAATAAAAGGCATTCAAATTGGGAAAGAAGTCAAACTCACTCTACTCACAGATGACATGATACTTTATGTGGAAAACTCAAAAGACTCCACCCCCAAATTAGTAGAACTCATACAGCAATTCAGTAATGTGGCAGGATACAAAATCCATGCACAGAAATCTGTTGCTTCCTTGCTCTCATGCCCTCAGAGGGAGGAGCTGGACCCATGTCCTGGGGTCCCCACCTGTCCCACTGCTGAGGAAAAGCCACACACAGGGACCTGGTGTCAGGAGTGTGGTCTCCCAAGGGCCTGGCAGCTGCATGGAAGGACTAGATTGCTTTTGGCAGAAGGGGTGCTCACTGGTGACACCGCTCACCATCCCCCACTGCACTGTGCAGTCCAGCCTCTGTGCCCAGCCTAGGTCAGTCACCAGCACCCCACATGCTCCCACCATGGGAGTGATCATTCAGCATCACTGCATTGCACAGAGGCAGAGAGCGAGGCCCAGAGAGGGGAGGCAAATGGCTCCTGTCACAGGGCTGGTCAGCAGAGGGGCTGGGAGGCCAGCCCTCCTGAGCCCCGTGAGCCCAGCCAGGGACACCTTGACCCAGAGCGAGCCCTCCCCTGCCTGTCCAGCCACACGCTGGCCCCTGAGCTGGGTGATAGACTGTTCATCTAGGTGCTGAGGGTATTGCTGGCTGACTGGGGGGGGGGGGGGGTGTGCTCCTGGTGGAAGAGGCTGTAGCTAAAGGACAGAGTGACACATCCGAGCTAGCAGGAGCCACACTCTGGTCTCCCTCCGGGAGCCTGCCTGGGAGCTGGCGTCTGGGTGCCCTAGAGGCCAGCACACAACAGGATCTGCACTGACCAGGGAGCCATGACCCCCAGGGAGAGTCCGCTCTGCCCTCTCCCAGCTCCAGCCCCGCATCACCCCTCCTCACTGTGGGGCTCCAGGACCCAAAGCCAGGCTCCATAGGGGGACTGCTCAGCTTCAGCTTGTAATGAGTTTGCAGCCTCTCAGAGAAGCTGGATTTCCTGGGGCTGGAGGGAGGACTGGCTGCAGAAAAGGACTGGGCTGGGGGAGATGCGGGGCCTCGTGGAGGGTGAAGGATGGGGCAGGGCTGAGGCCTGGGGCCACTGCTCATGTCTAAGAAGGGCTGAAATCCCTGAAAGCTCACGGGTCCCTCATTACAGTAAAAAAAAAAAAAAAAAAAAAATCCCTCACACTCGGGCATCCTGGTGGTGGGCCCCTCCTCCCCAGCCTCCTTCCCACACCTTGACTCCAGCCAGGGCTGCAGCCAGGGACAGGCTAGACCTCTGTCTCAGGGTACTACCAGGAAGACAAAACAGACGGAGAGGAGAGGGGAACTGCTCCTCCCTGCCCTGCGTCAGCGTCCACTGCTGCCTCCGGGTCCGCTGGCCCAGCCCTGCACTTAGCTGGACACAGGGAGGCAGCCTGCATTCCCGGCCAGCTGGATGGGGGGTATTCAGTGACATTTGCATCCCCAGATGTCCAACCCGCCTGGCCTTGTACCCTGAGCCTTGCTGCCCAGGATGGGCATAGTTCCAGGGCTAAGTGGACTTTGAAGCCACAGAGCCCTTGATGGTGGTGAGGAAACATGGGTTCTGGTCAGCTGCGGAGCCAAGGGTCTCATGCACGTCCGCCGTGCACACCTGGCCGTCTTGAGAGAGAGGCCTATGTGCCTGGTGCACCTTTCCTCCACCTACCCCTGAAGAAGTGGCCAAGTTCAAACATTTCCATGTCCAGCCCTCAGGGAACCTGGAGTCAAGAGAGGCAGGGACTGGCCCAGGACAAATGAGGGGTTCAGAGTCCAAGGAGCAGGGATGCTTTCCAGTCTTAGGCTGGCCCCAATCCTCCCATGAGGCTTGCTTTGAGGGTGAGAGCCCCTCAGATCCTCGGGGATAGCTACCCACTCTGTCCCGTGTGGGGACATGACACTGGGCATCCCCAGACAGGTAGAGGCATGTGCGCCTGTGTGCACGTACACACAACTGCAACACACACAATCCCCAGCGACAACTGCCCAGCTGGGAGTCAGAAGGGGCAGACACCCTGGGATCAAGGTGGGTGACAAGGGGGAAAGAAGAAAGAGGCTGGAGACCACTGGGTAATGGGGCTGGGGCATCAGGACCCTCGGCAAGAACCCAGATCCATAGCATGGGGAGGAGAGACAGGCCAGACTGATGGTCAGGGGATCCCCAAAAGGCCCAGGGGGGTTGCCAGGGCACTGGTAGAGGACAGAGAATGGGGTCTGGTGTCCATCACCGTCCTGGGCTACTGGAAGTAGGAAGAGATAACCCCCCAAGTCCAGATGGAGCTACAGCACAAAAGGCCTCAGTTTACTCTTCTGTAAGTTGGGCTATAAAGATGGGGTGTCCCTAGGGTCCCATGGGTTTGTAGAAACGTCTGTTGGCCTTAGATCTCCATCCCTGACCCATTAGACTCCCAGTCCTAGGAAAATGCTTTGTACTCTCTTGAGGTCCTTCTGAGCAGAGGATAGCCTAGGTCTTGGGGTCCTGGTGACCTGGTTTGCAGAATGTGGCGGAGCACTGGGCCACTGGTCTGACCAAGGTCAGGACCCTCGTTCCAGCTTCAGGGCCCCCATTTAGAAGAGGTTCCAGAGTCAGTGCTCTGGTGAGGGGGAGGAAGCCTTAGGAAGGAACCAAGCACCAGGACAGGAGAGAGAAACAGCGACAAGGGAGGCTTCTGAGGTTTCTCACATTGCCCGCAGAGCCCCCAGGTCCTATTCCTGGGAGAGACACAGAGACACACAGAGAAGGCAGAGAATGAACAGGAGAGAGGAAACCAGGGGAAATCACAGACTTTCTTCAATCAGGTTGGAAACAACATCCCATCATTTTGCTCCATTCTATTTCTTAGAGCAAGTCACACAGGCCATCCACCCCGGAGGGGAGAGAATTCCACAGGGATGTGTGAGCAGCATTCGGAAATGCCAGGAACCACTGTGGGGACTGCCCAGCACATGGGCACAGACGAGGCCCTGGGACCTGGGCCTAAACCTAATGGGAGCACCTGGAATTTTGTGTCACGAGAGGACAAGGTCTGAACCAGTTCACTGCAACCTTCCCACGGGGGCTGGGAGAAAGGCAGAAGGAGGGTGGCTTTGCCTGGACCACAGAGCAGATCCAGGCCCCTTTGAGCTGTGTTCTATGCCCCGCCCAGCCCCCCACTCATCTTTGCATTGCCATGTGCGTGTAGCAGCCTCCTGTGATAGCAGGTACAGAACATAGGTAGAGGTCCTACCCCTGAAGCTGTCCTTAGAAGTAAAGCCAAAAATCCCACTGTGCAGATGGGGAGCCTAGGGAGGTCCTGAGAGGCACAGGGTCTGTCCCAGGTCACGGCCCTGCACACAAGAAGGAACCCAGTCTGAACCCAGCTCTGTGTCCTCACACTGGGGACAATGGCTGCACCCAGGCCTCACGGGGACTGTGGGTGGGCTGTGTGGGTGTCACTGTATGGACGGGGCATGGGGTGGAGGGTGGGTACTGCGCACCTGAGAGAGAGGGGGACCCTTGGAGGGCTCTGGTGTGAGGAGGAAGTCTGGTAAACAGATCCCAGGCAGTGGTGACCTCAGTTTCCTGATAACAGAGCCCAACTGAATTTGGAACCCAGGTAACCAGGCACCCACATTCCAGAGACAGCTGGTGCTTGCCCAGCTCGTTTCATTGGAGATCCTTGAACAAAGAACATGTTTGCATGTTGCATCCCAAAGTCCAGAGGCTGCAGGCAGAGGAAAGCACATGCTGCAAACATTTTTCCTTGCTGGTGATATCATGTCAGGGCTCCCCGACATCTCTGGCTATTTGGCCGGAAATACAGAAAGATGACACCATGATGCCCAGAGCCAGCCCCCAGCACCATACGTTCTGATCTGACCTGTGCAGCCCCAGGTCCCCTCCCCGTGTGTGTGTGTGTGTGTGTGGGAGGGTGTACAGAAGGCTCATGTGGGGTGCGCCCACCCAATCCAAGAGCAGGTTGATGATGTGTCAGATGTCCAGTGGGCAGATCATGTTCACACCCCAGATCAAGGCTGGCTGAGTGAGACAGGTTGTGGGGGGCCGTGAGCTTCTCTGCAGGGGTTATCCTGTGTCCTGCAGGTATGGGTCCCTGTCTCAGGTGTGGGGCTGTGCATGTACCGGTCTGTGTCTGATCTGGGAGCAGCAGGGGGACTGGGCAGGAGGACAGTGAGGATGGCCGGGCTGTGATGCGTCCAGGCCAGCCACTGGTCCGTCTTTGCAGAACACCAGGGATGATGAAACAGGAGGCTGGCAGACACCTGCTCCATCTCCCTGACACAGGGAGTGACCGTGACCATAGGGGGCTCTCCAGGATCAGGGACTGTGGATTGCCTGGGAAGACCTCTGACATTGCCCAGGCCACTGTCCCTGGTGATACCACACCGGACTGTGGTCCAGGACTCAGAGCCCATGGAGGCCAAGCCCAAGGGTGAGAAGGCCGGGGTTGGGTGTATGTGGGTGTCTGGGGATGGGTCGGTGTTAGACCCCACAGGCAGGAGACCCCAGAAGCTGGTGTGGGGCCAGGAGCAAGGACTGGGCTCAGAGCACTCAGCGAGTGGACTGCAGTTGGGGAGATGTCCCAGTGAGAGTTCCTTCCTGGCTGTAGCTTCTCTGGGAGGCCCTGGGCTGAGCTCTTTCTCTGCAAAAGCACGCAAACATGTTCTTCATTCAAGGATCTCCAACGAAATGAGCTGGGCAGGGGGCTGTCTCTAGAATGTGGGAGCCTGGATACTTGGGTCCAGTTCTGAAGAACCAGAGCCAGCCCCAACTTCATCTGCAGCTCCAGAGGGGGGATGGTGTCTGGAGAGACTTCAGCAGGAGACCAGGAGCCAGCAGAGGACCAGGCACCTGCCCACGGAGAGCCTGACGCTGTCCCTGAAGAGCTGGCGCCTGCCCCTGCCCCTGCCCCAGCTCCTGCTACATACAGTTCCTGCTCCTGTCCCTGCCCCTGCCCCAGTTCCTGCTCCTATTTCTGCCCCTGTCCCTGCCACAGCCACTCCCCCTTCCCCTGCCCCAGCCTGTGCTCCTGCTCTTGCATCTGTCCCAACCCCCGCCCCTACTCCTGCTCCTGCGGGGCTCCCACAGCCACATCCAGAGCCCGCAGCCCCCTCCTTATGCAATTATCCCTTGTTCTATCCCACCCCCCCCCCCCGACCCTGACGGCCCGTAGGAATGTTTCATCCCCTACCTGTATATTCTTTCTCTCTGGTACATATTAACTGCTATTTTATCTTTCCATGTTCTGTATACTGTTTATCATTGGTTTTAAATAAAATTACTTGTTTTCACTTGAAACATTACGAGCATTAAGCACATTCCCAAGGCTGTGCCTCCACACCACAGAACCTCGCTGCAGGGTACCTCCTTCCCCAAAGGAGACCCTGAGCCCAAAGCCCTCCCTGCGCATTTCTCTTCCAGCCCTGCCTCTTGCGACCCCTAAGCTGCTTTCTCTCTCTGTTTCTTTACCTGTTCTGGATGTTTCTGTATGTGGAATCACACAATTGTTGCCTTTGTGTCTGCCTACGTATTTTCAACAGGGACTCATTTTTTTCTGTTTGTTTGACATAGAATTTCCCTTATTTGATATTGAAATGCCCAATGAATTACAGATGAGATGTAATCATAGAGGTCCCTTAAGGAATTATGAGCAGAGTCTCAGGGTCAAGACCCCTGTTCCTGCTGGGACACCACAGCCCGACCCCAGACAGGACAGGCTGGTTCCTCCTGTGGCCCCTATGGAAACCAGGGAGATGCAGAAAGCTGGAAGAAACAGCACAGAGGGCAGGCGCATCGCTTGCAACCCAAAGCCAGAGAAAAGTTTCACCTGACTCCACCCCAAACCAGGCTCCAAGTCACAGGGTCTTACAGGGACAGAGATCAAACATATGCAAGTCTATGGGGGGAGGATAGGCACATGGGGAGTATGTGTCAGAGACGTAGGAGCTCCCAGGGAAGGACTCGGGCAAAGGAAACCCTATGGAGGCAGCACTGGTCACCCTCACACCGGCTGGAGTCTGGTCTGGGGACCGGCAGCCCTAGGGAGAATGTGAGGAAGCAGAGGTCCAATGCAGATGCCCTGGAGAGAAGGGTGATGGGCACCCCGGTCTGGGAGAACAGTGAGCAGCACCTATCCCAGGCCTTAGGGGCACCCCTCACCTAGCAGTGCTCAGCCTTGGACTCAGCCCCAGAAACTCTGGCACGATTTTTCACAGGTGTATTGCCAGGAGTGTGCAGCACAGCAGAGGTGGAGAGAGCAGGGAATGGAACAAGGCTAATGCTCAAGGAGATGGACGGGGTCCACCGTCCCAGTCCTCATGACAGAATGTCCTGTAGCTACCGTCACAGTGTCGTCCGAGAAACAGGATCCAGGAAGCCCCTCCTGAGACCCACCTCCTGCCACCCTGCTCCTGGGAACATTCAGAATTGTTTGAGGAGGTGGAGAGGACCCAGGGTGACAGCAGGGCCAAGGAGAAAGATCAGCCCTGGGAGGACAGATGGATGTGCCTGAGCCACCATCCCGGGTCCGGGCTGTGATGCCCTTGGACTTCACTCCAAATAATGGCTCCTGATGTATACACCTGGCTTCGTGGTTTCCCTCCCCCTCTCCCTCATTTATTCACTCTCTCATTCATTACCCCCCTCTCTCCTTCCCCGCCACCCCTCCTGTCCCTCCCCCATCCCATCACCCTCCCTGCCTCCCTCCCATCCCTGATCCCTCCTCCGCCTCCCTCCTTCTCCTCCTCCCTCCTCCCCCCTTCCCTCTCACCGTCCCTCCATCCTGCCCTGCCTCCTCTTTCTCTCCCCTCCCTCCTTCCCACCCATCCCTCCCTCCTCCCCTCTCTCCCCTTCCCCCTTCTCTCCTGCCCTCCTTCATTCAGCACATTTGGGGTCCCTGCTCCATACTGAGCACTGGGACTTCATCAGTGAGCACCCCCCAACCCACGTGGTCATGTCCACCGTGGGAGGTGACGGGGGCGGTCCTCAGGGCTAGCAGTGGTGATGAGCACCAGGAATCTTCTCCTGAAAACAGAGGCCGGTCGCACAAAGAAAAGAATGGAGAGACCCATGTTTAGCACTTCCTCTAGAAAAAGCTAGTCCTGAAAAGTGATGAAAAGTAAATACATCCTCGACTTCATGCAACGTGAGTGCTAATGGCCCATACGCCCTGATTCCTAGAAGCAGCAAAGAGTAAATCACACAGCATTAACTGGGGGTTTGTGACACTTTTCTGACCAAATGACAGTGTTTCAGCCAACATCTATCTCCAGGACCTCCGAGTTTTCCCAAGGATCTCTGTGAGCCTCTGATCCTTCCATCGACCCTCTTGGGAAACTGCCCTGTCCTCTTCCTTGTCTTCTGTCTTTTCTGCGACCCTTCTGTGGTCTCCCCTCCCCCGACCAGGGCCACCCTGGCCAGGATTCCCCGTGTCCCTTGGTTGGCTGCCCACATTCCACACAGGACTCCATGAGCCCTGTTTTGAGCAAGGCCTGTGCCCTCTGGGGTCACCTGGCTTCTCCATTGAAGTGGCCTGCGTCTTCCTGCACTGGGTCTCCTCTGTCCTAACTGATGACGTCCCTCCTTTGGGCTCATCTGTTAACTCAAGTCCAAGACCCAGTGGACACCAAAATGACCCCTCAAGCAATAACCAGTGCCTGCCACCAGCAATACCTCGCATGATGGACCCCAAGACAATGATTGACCAGAACTTTACTGACCTCCTGCACCTGCCCCTGACTTTTGTCCTAGATCTTCCTTATATAAAAGCCCAGGAGTGTTTTCAGCACCTCGAGGCCATGCCAGTCCTCAGCCTTCCGGTGTCAGCTGTGCTGAAATACTTTCTTTTCCTGTGTCACCACCACTCGTCTCTCTGCCTTTGGATCTGGGACACTGTGAACACTGCAGTGCAGCAAGTCCAATACCAGTTCTTCCTCCCCCCAGGGTTCACCGCCGCTGCTCCTCTCCCTGCAGTTTTGCTGTTGGCTTAGTGACACTTAGTGACACTTCTGAACTGATTTTGTCAAACCCGTATCCCTCATCGTGTGTGGTCACAGAAGAATCTGGTCTGTGAATGTAGTGGTCAGCTGTTGACTGGGTGAGATTTCCTTAAACATATGGAAACTGCCCTCTTTCTAAAAAACAAAACACAACACAACAAGAAAAAACCTTTCAGTCTTTGCAGATGGGGAGGAGGGCTCTGGGTGTGTGGTTGTCGGGATACACCTTCAGCACCAGCCAGGCCTCTTAGCACTCTGCCTTGGCCTTCACTTCCTACTTGCCGAATCTGACAATCACCAGAGGGCCGAGCCTAGGGCCTTCTCAGGTCAGCCCTGAGCAGGCACCCAGCCCACACATGCAGTGTCCCAGGGGGCTCGGGAATAGGTCAGAGCTTCAAGACCCTTCTTCCCTAAAGCTTTTCATCACTTAGTCTTTCTTCCAGTGATTCTGCTTGGTTTCTATTTACCCCAACTCTTATCCATTGCCCTAAGCAGAAGAGACTCACATATGCCTTTAAATGGTTTGAATATCGAATGGCCTCCAGTAGCCACCTCACTACTGGGAGAGTTGGTGGAAAGCAACAAGTCACAGAGGAATCCAAGGGTCTGGACTTGGTGTTTCCCTCTACTGAGATGGGGACATCTGTGAGAGAAGGTGGCCAGCTGCTGGTGGTGGTGGTGCAGGCACCTGACGTGGACAGGACAGATGGGGTAGGTGAGGCTGAGACCCTTGAGGTATGTTCCTGGCATCTGGACAGAACTGGTCTTCAAAGCTGCAGATGGTTGGAATCCTATTCAGGCTGAGGAGGAAGATGAGGGGAGCAGAGGGGATTGAGAGGGCTTGGCTTAGACAGGAGAAGGCTGAGCCATTCCTTTAGGGGGGAAGTGGGTCAGGCCCAGGCTCATGGGGACAGAACTTGAGCCCATTGTGCTACATGAAATAAGCTAGTCCCTAAACAACTGACCCTGGAGGACCCCAGTTGTGAGGGACGGAGAGCACTCCAGCTCATAGAGGTAGAAGCAGATGCTGGGTGCCAGGGCTGGGGAGGGGGAATGAGGGGTCTCACGGGTAGCAGTTCAGCTTGGGATGATGAAGAAGTGGCGGTGATGGATGGTGGTGGTGGGTGCAGAACAGTGAGTGTATTTTTTGCCACTGAATTAGACCCTGAAACATGCTTAACAGTATCTGCTGTATGTCAATTACACTGCAATAGGAAAGAAGTGAGTCAGGGGGACGGGATAAATCAGGAGAATGGGCCATCACAAGTCCCAGGAGGGCAGGGACCCTGTATCTTCATTCTCACTCTCATGCTCTGCACTTTGTTGGTGACTGAGCTCACAGTTGGCACTCAGTGAGTGCTAAGACATAGTGCAGGCAGATGAGGGCACAAATGCAGACCTACCAGTAGGCACTGAGGAATCCCAATGGGATGTGCATCCAGACTGAGTGAGTGCCCACATTTCACAAACACCAGCACAGAAATAGCCATTTAAAACCAAGGCAGGTGACTATAAGCTGTATTACAAAGCGGTGGTCATCAAGACCGTATGGTACCAGCACAAAAACAGACACATAGATCAGTGGAACAGAATAGAGAGCCCAGAAATAGACCCTCAACTCTATGGTCAACTAATCTTTGACAAAGCAGGAAAGAACATCCAGTGGAAAAAAGACAGTCTCTTCAATAAATGGTGCCAGGAACACAGGACAGTCACAGGCAAGAAGAATGAAGCTGGGCCATTTCCTTATATGATACACAAAATTAGACTCCAAATGGATGAAAGACCTCAAGGTGAGAAAGGAATTCATCCAAATCCTTGAGGAGAACACAGGTAGAAACCTCCTTGATCTCAGCCACAGCAATTTCTTGCTAGACACATCTCCAAAGGCAAGGGAAGCAAGGGCAAAAATGAACTGGTGGGACTTCATTAAGATAGAAATCTTTTGCAGAGAAAAGTAAACAGTCAACAAAACCAAAAGATAACTGACAGAATAAGAGAAGATATTTGCAATAATATATCAGATAAAGGGCTAGTATCCAAAATCTAGAAATAACTTATCAAACTCAACACCCACAGAACAAATAATCCAATCAAGAAATAAGCAGAAGTCATGAACAGACATTTCTCCAAAGAAGACATCCAAATGGCCAAAAGACACATAAAAAAATGCTCAACATCCCTCAACATGAGGGAAATGCAAATCAAAACTATAATAAATACCACCTTCCAGCAGTTAGAATGACTAAAATTAACAAGACAGGAAACAACACGTGTTGGCGAGTTTGTGGAGAAAAGGGAACCTTCTTACCCTGTTGGTGGGAATGCAAGCTGGTGCAACCACTCTGGAAAACAGCATGGAGGTTCCTCAAAAAGTTAAAAATGGAGCTGCCCTATGACCCAGCAATCGCACTACTGGGTATTTACCCCAATGATACAGATGTAGTGAAAAGAAGGCCCACCTGCACCCCAATGTTCATAGCAGCAATGGCCACAAGAGCAAAATTGTGGAAAGAGCCTAGATGCCCTTCAACAGAAGAATGGATAAAAAAGATGTGGTTCATATATACGATGGAGTATTACTCAGCCATCAGAAAGGATGAATACCCATCATTTGCATCGACATGGATGGAACTGGAGGAGATTATGTTGAGTGAAGTAAGTCAAGCAGAGAAAGTCAATTATCCTATGGTTTCACTCATATGTGGAACATAAGGTATAGAGCAGAGGACCACAGGGAAAGGGAGGGAAAACTGAATGGGAAGAAATCAGAGAAGGAGACAAACCATGAGAGACTCTGGACTCTGGGAACCAAACTGAAGGTTACAGAAGGGAGGGCATGGGGTGATGGGGTAGCTGGGTGACAGGTATTAAGGAGAGCACATGTTATGATGAGCACTGGGTTTTATACGCAACTAATGAATCACTGAGCACTACATTAAAATCTACTGATGTACTATATGTTGACTAATGAATTTAAACTATAAAAATTAAATTAATTTAAAAAATAAAAAATAAAACCAAGGCAGAAACCATACATAACCCAGAGGACTTTGTGCTCCTGGAGGCTGAGCTACTGGTCATGGCCAAGGCCTCTGGCGGTCAGGACACTAGAGGTCTGAGAAGGGGCTCGGCACATCCCTGTCTCTGAAGCCCCATGGCCATGGCAAGATGCAGGAACTGGGAGGGAAGACCTGGCCAGAGGCCATCATGGCTCCACAGCTGCTGCAGGACCCCACCCAGCCCCACCAGGCGATGTCTGTCTAGAACCAGGAAGAAAACCTTTTCCCTCAATTGTTCTTTTTAGAGATGGTTTCTCAGCATTGACACAGAAAAATGCCTGACATAAAACTGGAGCCGTTCACAGCTGCAATTGACCCAGAAGTTATCAGAATGTAGTGACCACAAAGAGAGGACCTTGTGTCCCCAGGCAAGCCTACTGTGTGTGGGTGCAGCTGGGGGCCTGGACATGCCTGTGTGGGCAGTGCTGGGCTCTGCAGTCTCCCTTGAGGGGACAGAAGTAGGAACTTGCTCTGACAGCTCTGCTCAGGACAGCACCCCCTGATGGAGATGGGACAGCCCCCATGCGTCCCAGATGTCCTGGTGATTCTTGGGCATTGTCACAAATCTCAGCTTCTTCATGAAGCGGGGCAGGGCAGCCCAGCCACCATGGGTCCCACAGGTCCTCCAGGGGATAGCCCAGGAGCCACAGGTCCCAAAGATCCTCCTGGGACAGCCCCCCATGAGTCCTGGATGTCCTGGTGATTCTTGAGCATGGCCATGAATCTCAGCTTCTTCATGAAGGGTAGGGGGAGGGCAGCCCAACCACCACAGGTCACACAGGTCCTCCGGCGATAGCACCTTGGTGGGCTTGTGGTCCAGCAGGTACCTGTTTAAGTGGCTCTCATCACACCACACAACCTCGATCCCATTGGCCAGGTTGGCCCCCATCACCTGATGATAAGCCAAGGTCAGTCAGTGAACCTCCACCACTAACCCCCCAGAAAAGTCCCCCACGTAGTAAATGTCGCCCTGGTCCCTGGGTGTGGGCCCAGGACTATAGCCGGCACTGGTAGCTGAAATCTTCATGGGCCACCCAGTAGAAACTGGGGTGCAGGGTGCAAAGTGGGAGGACAGGATCTCCATACCCACATGATCCAGAACTTGGTGTCCACATCTGCACACACCAGGTCTTCCACCTCATGGAGGAAGCGCTGCTCACAAAAGCAGCTGACCATTGCCATGAGCTGCATGAACACATCCTGCCCGTGCGGGGTGCTGGGGACCTCGAGGACCACCACCCTCCAGCCCTCCCAGGACGGGGGGGTGGGGCACACAGGCCCGGCAGCCCACTGGTCAGTGATGACCTCATAGGTGACCTTGTGTCCGACCATGATGGGCTCCTGTGCCCTCTGCAGGAACATCTCCAGGAAGACCACCTATCTACAGGGATGAGGGACAATGTGGGAAGAAGGTCAGTGTCAGAGGCTGGTAGCAGGACCCCAAGCTGGGGCCCATGGATGTGTGAACCTTCTTCAAGGGGGCAGGCCTTCTTTAAGCAACAGTCACTCTCCCAGCTTGTCCTAAGCAAGTGTGCTCGTGAGCCCTCCCTACCTTCTGCTCCCAGAGATGGGGGCCATCAGCACCCCATCATACATAGGGGAGTCTGAGGCTTCAGAGGTGGGAAACCAACCCCACAGTCAGCATGCTAGAGCCAGGAATGCTCCCTTGTGCTGAACTCCCAGGCAAACCCTGCAGATGCCCTCCCCTGGCCGACCCCCTGCAGGTCCTGTCCCCACCTGCCAGGAGTGGGGCACTTTGGGGCACAGACCTCCTCTCTGTGGCCTGCAGACTGGCTAGAATCAGCATCATTGGCCTCCTACCCACTTTGCCTTGGGTGGGCTGTCGCTGGCCCCCACAGAGCTGTCTCCACCCCCATAGGGTCTTCTCGTGAAGGCTACTAGGGTCCATCAGTCAACCACTCTATTCCTAGGGACGGTCACCCTCGAACTCCCCCAGATCCGGAATCAGGTCCAGCCCGTGGGCAGGGAAGATGAAAGAGGACCGCTGGAAGCAGAGGGGGCTTGTTTAGGTCCCAGACGTGAATCCAAGAGTGTAAGCTTCCGGGTCCCTGGCCCCCCAGAAGCTAGAAGTCTTGTCTCTCTGAGGGGACTGTCACCAAGGGTGGTGAGCCCCTCTGAGACTGATTTTTTTTAAGGTTTTATTTATTGATTTGTCAGAGAGAGAGAGAGACAGCTAGAGAGGGAACACAAGCAGGGCAAATGGGAGAGGGAGAAGCATGTGCCCTGCTGAGCAGGGAGCCCAACATGGTGGGGTTTGATCCCAGGACCCCAGGATCATGACCTGAGCTGAAGGCAGATGCTTAATGACTGAGCCACCCAGGCATCCTGAGATTGATTTTTTCACCCAGCCACTAAGGCTACTTCCCTGTGCACGCCCCATACCTGGCAGCTTAGTAAATCACTCACACAGGAAAAGGGGGCACTACATTTAAATAGGCAACAAGGTCACAAACACCCAGCAGACATGAGTCAGGTCACCAAAGGGCAAGTCCAGGTCCAGCCAACGGGGGACCAAGCCAGACATGAAGCAGGGGGAGAAAAGAATGCTCCTGGCAGAGAGAATGTGAAGGCTTGGAGTCAGGCCCGAGGCACATGTGGGATGCCCACACACCTGGTAGGCCCACAGGGGTGGGGGGGGGGGATATGGCGGGAGAGGGGAGGCTGGAGGGGATGGGCAGCTGGGGAGTGGATCACAGAGAGGCTCAAAGGTTGTGTTCTGAAAAGATCACTCTGCTGGTTACCGGAGGAGAATGGGCTCTGTACAGTGGGGGACAGGGAGACCCTAATCCTAACCCCACCCTAACCCTAATCAAACATCATGCTCAGTTTTGAGGACTGACAGCTCTACTCTGAAATCACAAACAAGTCCCTCATTCTAGCTTTCACTCCTTGCTCAGTATTGTACTGAAAGTTCTACCCAGAATAAGAAGGCAAGACATAAGCAAACCGCATGTGAAAGGAAACAGTAGAATAAGGGCTATTCAGAGACCCAGCGATGGCATCATCTTCTATAGAGAACTTCCTGCAGAATCAACAAAACATGATGACAGCCAGTTCCCTGATTCTGCAAAGTTACAGGACAAAATCTCTATACACAAAAATATCTCTTATTTGTATACACTAGCAATGAATCATCCAAAAGGGAATTTAGGAAAACACTTCCATTTTGGGGAACATCCACATTGACAAACTACTTAGGAATAGATGTAATCAAGGTGTACATCTTGTACACCAAAAATTACAAAACATTGCTGAAAGAAAGGGAAACCTAAATAAATCTGAGGACACCCCATGGTGATGAAAAGACATACTATTGATAAGATGGCAACAGTACTCAATGCAATGTGGAAATTCAATGTGTTCCCAAGAAATTTCACAAAGCCCTTTGGGAAGAAATGCACAAGCTAATCATAATAATCATATGGAATTTTAAGGGACCACAAGATAACCCAAAACCATCCTGAAAAAGGAAATCAAATGTGAAAGGTCATACTTCCAAAGTTCAAATCTTAATACAAAGCACCAGTAAATAAATAAATTTATTTAATTAATAAATAAATAAAACATTGTGACAAAGTTTTATCATAAAGGTACGCTTACACCCTGAAAACAAATACAATATATGTTAATTAATTGAATTTAAATTTTAAAAAGTTTAAATAAATAACATAAAATAAAATTTTAAAATATGCATACAGATCAGTAGGATTTAACTGACAGCCCAGAAATAAACCCCTTCATCTATGGTCCACTGAATTTTGACAGGGTGGACAGCATTACACTCGGGGGACAGAATGGTCTTTTCAACAAAGCGTGCTAAACAATTGGCCATCCATGTACAAAGGAATGGAACTGGACCCTTACCTCACAGCACATATCAACATTAATTCAAAATAAATTAAAGTCTTACATGTAAGAGGTAAAGTTATAAACTCAAGAAGAAACAAATGGGGATAAATCTCCATAAACTTGGATTTAGCAATGCTTTCATATCTGACACCACAGCATAAGAAGGGAAAGGAAAAAAAATAGATAATATAATATCCTCAAAATTAAAAATCTGGGGGCACCTGGGTGGCTCAGTTGGTTAAGCAACTGCCTTTAGCTCAGGCCATGATCCCAGAGTCCCAGGACCAAGTCCCACATCGGGATCCCAGCTCCAGGAGTCTGCTTCTTCCTCTGACCTTCTCCCCTCTCACACTCTCTCTCACTGTCTCTTTCTCAAAAATAAATAAAAAAATTTAAAAATTTTTTTATTTTTAAAAAAATTTAAAAAAAAATTTTTAAAGATTTTTAAAAATCTGTCCTGGGCACCTGGTGTCTCAGTTGGTTAACCATCTCACTCTTAATTTTGGCTCAGATAATGATCTCAGGGTTGTGAGATCGAGCCCCAAGTCAGGCTCCACACTGAGAGTGGGCCCTGCTTAAGATTCTCTTTCCTTCTCCCTCTGCCCCTGTCCACTCGCACACTCTCTCTCACTCACTATTTAAAAAGAAATGTAAAATTAAAAAAATCTATGTGCATCAGAAGACAACTATCCAGAAAGTGAAAAGACAGCCCACAGAATGGAAGGAAATATCTGTACATTATTTATCTAATAAGAGGCTGTTGCCCAGAATATGTAAAGAGCTTTTACAACTCCTCAACAAAAAGACAACCCCATTTTTAAAATGGACAAAGGACTTGTCTAGATCCTTCTCCAGAGAAATCATACAAATGGTGAATAGCACATGAATAGATGTTAAACATCATTAGTCTTTATGGAAATGAAGTTTTAAACGAGTTACATGTCCTTTTACACAAGTAGAATCACTAAGATCAAGAGAACTAAAAATAACAAAAGATCTTGAGAAACTGAAACCCTTAAACCTTGCTTATGAAAAATGGTGCAGTCTTCTTATAAAATAATTCGGCGTTTACTCAAATAGATCAAAGCAGAATTACCATATGGTTCAACAATTGTGCTCCTAGATATATATCCCCCAAATTGAAAAAACTGGTTCAAACAAACAAACAGAAATGTACAGGAACGTTCCTAGCAGCAGTGTTCACAAGAGGCAAAACCCAGAAACTATGCAAATGTCCATCCACGGGGAAAAGAATAAACAAAATGAGGTAGATCTGTAAATGGCCATCTCGTTCTGCCCTATGAAGGAATGAAATAAAATGGTTCATTTGTGGGGGAAAAATATGGTGCTTCCTTAAAATACTAAACACAGAATTCCACTGCAGCCTATATGTCCCCCAAAATTGAAAGTAGAAGGACCCTTATTCAGAGCAGCATTTCTCACAATAGCCAAAAGGTGGAAAGAACCCAATTGTCTACTGACAGATGAACGGATACACAAAATGTGGTTTATGCACATGGAACACGATTCAGCCTTAAAAATGAAGGGAGTTCTGACACAGATTGAACCTGGAAGTCATTATGCTGAGTGAAATCAGCCAGTCGTGGAAGGACAGATACTGTATGATTCCACTTGGGTGACGCGTCTGGGACACAAAGTTGGATGTGGCTGCAGGGGGCCGCGGGGAAAGGACAATGGGGAGTTGGTGTTTCATGTGTACAGGCTCCCTTGGGGAGAATGAAAAAGTTCTGGAGGATGATGTACAACCATGGAAACTCAGCTAAGGCCAGAGTACTGTGTACCTGAAGTGTTTTAAGGGGTCAATGTTCTTAGGTTCAGTCACCGTGAAGGACTGATACATGTCACAACGTGGACGGACACTGAAAACTGCCCCAGTGACATAAGCCATATAGAATCCCACTCAGACTGGAGCTGCCTATGCTCCTTAAGTCTATAAAGGTTACCCAAATAAGGGAAAGTCCTGGCAGAAGTTCCAGGATGAATGGATGAATGGAGAAGACATCTCAGACTGACTGGCCGGTGGTGACAGCTGATGTGGGCCTGTGGTCTGGGCTCAAATGTGGGAACCATCATGATTTCCTCACTTGGGGTTACCTGGTGGTTCCGTGGGACAGCGTCCCTGTTTGGGGTAAAATGCACTGAAGTAGCCCATGTGACATGGAAAATGTGGCAAAGAAATGACAGCTGGAGGGTCTGAGTGTGGAGATACAGCGTATTCGTGCAGCTGTGAGAAGTTACAGCAGAGTTGAAATCACCGCAGAGTAAATGACTCTTTCAAACATCCACATTAGCACAAGGTCACAGAAGCAGAGAGGACGTCTGACTTTGGGGTGGAGGCCAAGCCCTCCCAGATCCAGTTCACCCACCATGGAGAGGCCACTCACCCTTGGAGGAGGCCACATGTTAGCAGGAGACTCGTGGGAGGATTAAATCAGGCACATGAATAGATGTTCATGCCTCCGGGGAAGTAGAAGCAGTGGGATTTGGAATTCCAGTTCTCCACACGCTCCACCACAAGCTGGTTAGAGCTGTGCAGATGCAGGAAGGGAAGCCTCACTAAAGTGGACTTGGGACCCCAAATGGGGAGGCTGGAAGGGGGCCCCAGGCACTCAGTGCCCATTGCAGACCCCACATTACAATCCCCCACAGGAGAAACTAATCCATTCCAGGCCCTGCAGGGGAAGCGGGAGGGTCCATCTCCTACAAGAAATCACCATCCCTACAGCTCAACCTGTGAGAATCCTCCATCACCTTGAACTCCTGCCTTTCTCCAGGGGACTTTCCTTCCAAGCAACCCTCCCAACTTCTTCCTCCTCCTCCACGAAATAGTGGTCCCCTCCTTTGTTTCTTGCACTTGCCTGTGATGTGACCGTAGCTTGCTCAGCCCAGATTGCCATTCTCTGCTCTTCCCCAATAAACCCATTTCACTGGTCAAATGACTGGCCATTTGAATTCAGGGTGAACAGAACTAATAAACTCAAGAAACTTGCAAGAAACAAAATCAATACATATAAATCAATTGCATTCCTATGTGCTCGGAGGGAACCACCAGAGCGAGGCTATGGAGAACAATCTCATTTACAATTGCATCCAAAGGAACAAGACAGCTAGGAGTCCCCTGAACCAAGAAGGGGACTGATCTGTCCACTGACAGCCATGACACACTGATGACAGACATGGAGGGAGACCCAGGGAGACCGGAAAACACTCTGTGCTCAGGGAAGAACCAACACTGGGAAAATACCTACTCTCCCTAAAGCTGTCTAGAGTCTTCATTGTTGATCCCGAACTTCCAGGCACCGGAACAACCCTGAAATGGGTGTGGACGCGGAAGGACCCTGCAGGGCCGAGGCGTGGAGAGCATGAGCACCGAGCCCCGCAGCCGCTCCCTGACTGCAGACTGAGGAGCCCCAGGAACCAAATCTGTGTCCGCACAAACACAGACCTGGGACTCAAAGCACGCATCCAAGTCCAGAAAGGGGAGACGCCGCACACAGCACCACGGGAGGCCACGTCACCACACGCAGAACCACGGAAGCCCCAGTGTCTACACAGTGCACCCTTCCTCCATGGGGTCCTGAGAACACGCTCCCCTCACCAGTCTTCACCTTCTCCTCCAGAGGCCAGTCCTGAAGGGGCTAAACTCCCGTCAGTGTGCATGCGGCCCCACATCCTTCACAGCCGGTCCTGTCAGTGTGGGTGTGGACCCACATCTTCCCCAGCTTGTCCTGGTAGCGTGGGAGCCCCACATCCTCCAGAAGTCTCCAGAGCAGGTCCTGAGGAGGCCGGGCTCCTGTCCCAGCTGCAGCTGCACAGGCCCCGCTCAGGGCGGGAGCTGGGGTGTCCTGCGCCCTCTGCAGGCAGGGGAGGCATGTGCAGGACGAGGGGAGCTCATCCTTCAGTGGAAACACCTGCTCCTTCCCCATGGTCCAGCTGATGCCATTTCATTCTGGAAATTCAAGCAGCATGGAGCCCAATATTCCCCGACTTCTCCAAAATTAGGTAAGGAACAATGAATTTGAAACAATACGGAATGACAACAGTCCCTGACCCAAAATGTGGCACCAAATATGACCCTGGCCCTGATGTGGACACACACTCTGACCTCAGCTTGCTCTCAAGTTTGGCCCTAGCCCCTAACACAAACAGTGTTCAAAAGAATCAAAAGGTAGAAACTGCAGATACCCATCAGTGGCGAATGCATATGCAAAGAGTGGTAAAGGTTTTGAAATTGGGTTCAGGTTCAGGTTTCAATCAAAGTTCTGGATCAGACTTTGGGTTTAGGGTCAGGGTGAGGATTTACAGTGAGGGGCAAGGGAACAGTTAGAGTTAAGGGCTTTAGGCTTATGATTTAGGGTTTAAGACTCAGGCTTCTGGGATAAAGTTCAAGGTCAAATTTGGGGTTTGGGTTCAGGGTTCAAAACTCAGAGTTCTGGTTTAGGGTTTGGCTTCGTGGTTCAGGGCATGGATCCAGGGCTCAGGTTCAGAGTCCAAGCTTCAGGTTTAATTTCAGGCTTGGGATTCAGGGTTCCAGTTTGGGTTTTAAGGTCAGGAGCATTCAAGTTAGGAGTTAAGGTTAGGTTTAGGGATGACACATTTTCTTCAGTTGTCATCATGGACACAAAATTTCTATCTGAAGTTTCTAAATCTGAAATGTGTTTCATCTGGGTGTCAGGAGCTAGTTTAGAATTTAAGATCTCAGTAACTCCCTGTCGACAGCATTCTGATCCTAGGGTCACCCAGTTACCCACAATTCACTTTTGTCTTGGCTCCAAACAAACCCTTGGCAGAGAAGGAGAAGCTGCTGTCGAAGTTGGGATGGCTTCACAATGGTAGAGGTGTGAAACCAAATATTGCAGAACTGTTCATGGAAAATGAAACAGGAGACAAATAACTGGTCAACTCCTGATCCTTCCACAATAAGAAAGACCAAGTTTCCAATAGAATCTGGAATAGTGTTCCCTAGTAAGGCATATGGTACTCTTTACCAGTACCAAAAGAGGGCCCTCTCCCCTGGCTTAAACTAAGAATCTCAGCAGGATACTTCTTACTTTGTATCAAAAATAAAATTTTACTATTGGCTGTTGCAGTGTACAGCTTGTGGAAGCACTGACAACATTTTCTTTTCTCAAATCCTCATCAACACAGGGGTAAAATGCAAGCAACATTGTAATGCACTGCTCATTGGAATACCAAGTACAAGGAGGGCTATTAGAAGTTACAAAAAAGTATCTAATATGAAACTCAGAAAAAGCACCCTTTATGGGTACATAATGGGGATCCCTAACCATAAGATCTAACCTCTCATCCTATGGAATTCACCCATAAAAGTTATCAATAGCAATAGCCTGCTGACCACTGGAACCACCTCACCATTGATCTCTAGGCTTGTAATACACACTCCAAGCGCTAGAGACACACTTGTCAGCAGCAGAACACGACTTGCCCACTCCTGGTGGACCAACTTTTACAGTGAAGCCAAAAATCCCCCTCCTTGGAAATCCCAGCCACTAGGACACAGTCATAGAAACCACACCCAGAACAATAAAGGACAGCCATCTCTTGAAGCGGTTGCTGCAGATCGCCCCCACTCCCACAAAGTAGCTGTACAGCGGCCTCCGCAGCTGTCCTCTTCCCGGGATTGCACAGGGCACCGCATTCTCCCAATGTTCCACCCTCAGAAGAAAACCGTGACTGTCCTCGTCAGTCCTGTGTGCAGGCTCACCATGAGCCCTGCGAAAGCCAGACACCTTGAGGGCACTCAGCCTCTCGTGCCTATCCTAGCAGATGGAGGGTGCTGCTCTCCTAAACTTCCATATCAACTAGAGTACACTTGAAATGAGTCTCGCCATACTCCATGCAAAAGGCATATTCTTTATCTGCGAAATGATGGACGGTGTAATACCATGGATTCCCCACACCTTCTTGAAGCTAGGTAAGTTGGAGCTACAGCTGGCCAGAGCCATTATCCCCAATTCCCTACACACACACACCCTTCCCTTGTGTACTCCAGACCAGTTTCCATCTGCCTTGCTCATTCTCAGCCATTGTCTCTGCAGAGCAGTACAGTAGTACCGAGGTGCTGAGACTGAGGTGCTAGGTGCTAAGCAAGCACCTTGGACCCACTTACTATCAGAAATTAATATTTATTTTGTTAACAGATGCATCCCAGATCTTGCTACCACGGAATTAGAAAAGTCATTACTACAGAGGTCCTAACAACCAGACAGTCTCCATGGCTTCACTCCCTAGCTCCAGGGATTAGCTCATCCATGGGCATGTGACCTGGCCCCAGCCAATGAGGTGGCAGGAACCTTGGGTCCCAGCCTGCAGAGCCAAGCATGGGGTGGACCACCCAGGCCAGGGGCTTTTCCATCATGACTGCAGAAGAGGCTTGGCCAGGACTGTGTCAGTGCCACAGAGGGCTCATGAAGCCAGGTGCTCCGTAACATTGCTGATGGCTGAATTGGACTCATCCTAAAGCCCACACTTGCTAGATCCTCTGCTTACTCATGAGAACCCTACATGTGCTCATGGTCTTGGCCTGAACAAGATACACCCACCAGGCAATGGGGACATACTCAGCCAAACAATACCTACATGGAATTCAACCATAGACAACCTGTTGTGGGAAGCTCAAGGCCTGCAGAGAAAGGCAGGGGATTCCTGAGGCCTTAATTATTGGCCAATCTCACTATCATCTTTTTTTTTTTTTTTTTTTCCTTTCAGGTGGAGGGGCCAGGGTCAGGCCGGATAGATCCCAGTGTGCTCCCACTCTGCCACTGGAAAAGAAGAGCCCTCTCCCCCATCATCCCTCATGTTGCACATCTGGGGTGTGGGAAACTAGCACCCATGGGCCAAATGGGACTGCCCCTTGTCTTCTGTCAATCAAGTGCAGCTGGAACACTAGTTACGGATGGTCTGTGGCTGCTTTCAAGCCACAGTGTAAGAGTGGAGACCTGGTCAGAGAGACCACATGGACTGCAACACCTAACAGAAAATCTTTACTGAAGCCTTTACAGAAAAGTGTGCTGATCCCTGGTCTCAAAGATCCTAGGATCATGTCACTTCCTTGAGTAGAACATAGTGCTTCTGGGTCAAATCTAGTTTCCTCACCCCCAGAGGCAAGGACTTCCAAAGCCAGAACTCCATCTCCATCCTCCTCTACTGACACCTTGAATGGCACGTCCACGTGTCTGCAGCCCAACGGGGATTCACTGTCGTTTACAGGGTAGTGAAGCTCAGAGATGGAGGTGTAAGTATGAACTTGTGAGTGTGAGCGTGTTTCCTCTTTGTTAGCCACAGTGTGCAAGGAGAATACAGTACAGTAGTATGCTTTCTGTCCCACAGGAACGTCCACACAGTGGTTCCATAATGATCTCAGAAGGAAGCCCCCTTCATAGAACAAACTTCATCAGGGAGGACTCCCAAACCGCTTGTCCTGGGTACTAGGTTCCAGGGAGGCTAGGAGCACATGGAGGGACAGAGACTCCTCTGCCCATCAGAGTTTTGAAGGATGCCTGCTTGTCCAGGACAAAAGATCCCCAAACCATTCATCCACCTGTCATCCAGCCAGGCGTCTGTGAGAGAGATCTACTCCAAGCAGAAAGGAGGATTGAGAGGCAACAAATGAAAGCCTTGTGTGGCAAGTGCCAGGACAGAGGACACTCAGGAGGACAGGGGATATGTAGAGTTGGCCAGACCGGGAGGCAGGGGGACCAGGAGTGCTCCAGGAGGGTGTCACAGTTCTTCCCTTCTGTGGCTACATGTGTAAGGGTGACCAGTGTCAGCTCAGAGAAATGACAGGGCAGGCAAGGGGCAGTGTCCCTAAACTCTCTTCCAAAAGGCAGAAGTTCAGTAACGAGATTTCTTTCAGTACAATTTCATTTCACACGTATCTATGAGTCCCTAAAGCTGATGGTTTAGAACACGAAGTACATAGTTTGCCATTGCTTTCAAGCCTGAGGTGCTGGGGGCAGAGCACACTGGATATTACTTTTTGTTACTTTCAGAGTATGATGACTTTTCCCACCTTTTCCCACAGGGAACAAAGACAACACAGATCTATGCTTTGAAATGTCAACAGAAATCTGCAAACCCAAGTTCTCACAGGAGCTAAAGTGTCAGGACCAGGATAACAGAAAGGGAGGCAGATAAGCAAGGAACCAAAAGAACACATCAGGTGCATGGGAGCTGGCCCACTTCTCTGTCAGAAGCAAGCCAGGCCTGATGGGAGGGAGTCCCACCTGCACTGGTCCATCTGTTTGCTGCCCTGGAGCAGAGCAGAGGATGTGCAGAGCTGGGTATGGGTGTCATGGGGGAGATGGGCAGCTGGCCACGGCTGCTACCCGCCAAGTACCTGTAGGACCAGCTCCTGGTCCTCAGCTAAGATGAAACAATAATTATGTTTAGTTGCCTATTTCCCAGGATAGGTAATGTGCTCAATGCTTTCGTGACTATATCCTCTCCCATTTTATTTAAAAACACTTTAGGCAGGTAAGATGGACATACAAAAAGTTGTTCACAGTTGATGTATGCAACTTGACCCTGACCCTAACCCTAATATCTAGTTAAGATATACTCGATTTAGAATATCGCTCATAAAGTAGAGGATGGTTTTTAGGAGCTGTGGAATTCAGGGACCAAGCTTCTGTCTTACTCTCCCTTGAATCTGCTAAGTTGGAACACATTGGGCCATGTGCTATTTGGAGAGTGGCCACATGGGGACAACAGTGAGTAAACACTGGCGCAAACCCCACTATAAAGCCAATTCTTCCTTCATCCTGTCAAACCTTGTTCATTCAATATTTGCAGATCATTTTACAGATTATGAAAAACCAAAGTCATTCTTTCAACTTGTTAAAATAGATGTTTTCAAAATCTTGGAGTTGGTGAGCAGAGGAAGGCCCAGGGGCCTGGGAAAAGGCTATTACTATCAACTCTATTCAGGTATACTTAGGAAACAAGGGTGACTTCTATTCCACTTCTTTTCAGGAAGAATTTGTGTCAACTAACAGCCCTGGATCCACACAAAATAGTGTAACTCAGAGGAAACAAAAGGTAAATCAACAGCTTCCAGAAGGAGGGAAGGAGTCACACCCAGGAACCGAGAAGACAGACCATGGAGGCTCTGCTCGGGCCCATTTGCAGTCTGTAAATCCTCTGGAGCTAGAATGTCCCCAAGTGCCCCTGGGGGTCGTGGGTCAGGCAGAGAGCACACCCTGATGCTGCACTGCTGGAACCCATGACAAGCCTCCTGGTCTCTTCCTCCATGAGACACCCTCTACCCCCTACGACTTCAACCTGCTTCTTGGAACTCCCATTCCCCTTTCTGACCTCATCACTCACTTTTCCCATCACTGCCATCGTATAGAGTCCATTTAACTACTTACTCTTCTGTCATTTAAATGGTTTTTGGGCCATGTTTGCTGTGCAATGATACTTTGCATTATCTACCCTGATGTAGAATGACCTTTCGCATGGCATGACTTCACTGTGGACTCCAAGTGCCTTCACAGTGTCATGGGGCTAGTGTCCTGGGCAAGGTCCTCACTAAGCCAGCTTGGTGGATGCAGTGAAGACCTGAGCCAGGCACTGCTATTTGTGTGCAAGTAAGGCAGCCCAGCCAAAATTTTGGTTTGGGTTCAGAATTGCTCATGGCCCCTCAGCCACATCAGATGGCCTGGGGCACATCCTGAAGACACTTGCTAGTCCATTGTTGCAGGAGAATTTCCATGGAATGGCCATTGTGTCCAATGAGGGAACTCCATAGGAATAGGGAGGATGGGGGTCAGAACTCCTGAGATAGAATCCATCTTGGAGACTGCCCAGAATTTCCTAGGAGTTCATTCCATAGTCTTGAATGAATCAATTAATCTAAAAACATTTCCTAATTTTAGAAATGATGAGCCTAATGCTCTGAGAAACTGTCTTTCCTAAGTTCTGTTGGAAATCAGCGAAAGAGACAAGCTGAGATGAGGGATGGCCTCCAGCAGGATCCCCCAGAGTGACTTTAGCTAGAGCTGCAGTCACCCGTTTATCTTTCCTAAACTCCTGGACTCTCGTGGGACTCTTCATGGGACATATTCTGGGAACAAAGGTCATGTCAGTGCCACAGAAACCTCTGATACTGGTTGTGATGTCAATGGAGTCAGTCCTAAGCCATAGGCCATCTCAGAGTTTGTCTGCAAAGACATGGTTGGTGGGAAACCCACATGCTGACAGAGGGCAGAGGAAGATGGGAAGAGCTAGGGAAAGAGGTGGTGCTCACATCACATCTGGCCCCGGATGACATGGTGGTGTCCAGCAGAGCCAGTCCCCCAAAGGGCCCCCAGCCTCTTCATAGAACTCACCCCTAAGGTTTGAAGCTGAGCTTCATACATGGGTCCAGAGCGCTCCGGCCAGCTCAGGGAAGCATGACACAGGACATAATAAAGCCACAGCCTTGATAGATTTATATTCATGGAGCAGTAGATTTCTCCAAATATATTCTGAAATGGTAAAAAAAAAATTCACTGATAAATCATGGATATTTTTGATTAACCAGAAAGTCATACTTATTCAATTAATAAATATTTATGGAGTATCTACTTAGTTCAAATGTATAGCTCTAGCCCCACCTGGGAGCTTGCAAAGAGCATGGGATGGAATCACTGTATCAATGATAGGAAAGAATGCAGACTAAGGGCTAAGAGAACCATCCTATTCAGAGAGGCCCATTAAGGAAGCCCACTGAGAAGATGCTTTTCGGTCAAGACCAGAAAGACAGAGCAAGAGAATCCATCTGGGAGAAGAGTGACAAAGCAACTCGATTTTTAATTATTTTGACCATAAAACGTAAATGTCAAGAATGTCTTTAAGTGTTGCTTTGGGACATTTGGTTCTTCTCTGTAACAATTTGGGTTACATGCTAACTTTTACTCACTGTAAAATACTCTAAGAAAATGTCTTATTTAAGTATGGACAACTTGTATTAAAAGGCAAATAAATTAGCCCTGGCAAACCCCTAAACCTATCCCTACCTCTACCCCCAACCCTAACCCGTGACCCTAAACTCTGACCCTAAACCTGACTCCAACCCTGACCCTAGGTTGGGCTCAGAGGGGTCTGTCCCCAGAGGCCTGGTGCCAAAGTCTGAGGGACTGGGAACACCTGAGAAATTCTGGAGGACTCTGCCTGCCACCCAGAAGGAAACCATGCCATTTGGAACTCCAGAAATGGTACAGAGCAGGAGAAATTTGCATGCCCAGTGAGGCCACCCCCACATTCAGTGGCCCACTGGACACAGTCCTGGAGCCTGACACTCACCCTGACCCTCAACCCAGACCTCTGGGAGTTTTGCACACAGCTGGCAGATTAAACCTGCCATGATCTTAGACCCTAACCCTAACCCTAGGTTGGCTTTTTAAAGGACCACACCCCGAGACCTGGCTCCACATCCCCAGGGAATGGGGACACCTGAGTGAGGCAGAGGGCTCATCCTACAACAAAGTAAAAAATCATGACTTTTGGAAGTCCAGAAGGGATTTAGAGCAGGAGAAATCTGAACAAAATCTTGAACCAATCCCTGCTTATTTATACTTTCATACCAGACTGAATGCAAAGCCTGAGCCTGATACTCTCCTTAACTCTAGCCCTCAATTCAGATGTCCTAGAGGTCTCCATACCTAAGCAGATCACACCTTCCATGCTCTTGGGACTACCCCTATCCTACCCTAAGACATAGGTGAAAACATGAATACACCTTTCGACCAAAAGGACATACAAGCAACCAAAAGACACATGAAAAACTGCTCCACACCACTGGGCATCAGGGAAATACAAATAAAACCACAATGAAATACCGCCTTACAAAAGCTGGCATGGCTAAAATTATCAAGGCAGGGAACAACAAATATTGGTGAGGATGGTCAAAGGGAACACTCTTTCACTGCTGGTGGGAATGCAGGCTCGTACAGCCACTCTGCCAAATGTTATCCAGTTTCTCCAAGAACTTAAAAATAGAGCTACACTATGACCCAGGAATTGCACTACTAGGTATTTACTCCAAAGGTAGAGATTGAGTGAAAAGTAGTGGCATCTCCCCCCCCCCCCCACCTCCAATGTTCATTGCAGCAATATCCACTCTAGCCAAACTATGGTGCAGATGTCCATGGACAGAAGAATACATAAAGAAGATGTGGTTCATATTTACAACGGAATATTATTCAGCCATCAGAGAGGATGAAGACTAACCATCACATCCACCTGAATGGAACTGGAGGGTATTATGCTGAGTGAAATAAGTCTATCAGAGAGAGACAGTTGACACATGGGTTCACTCATATGTGAAATGGAAGAAACACCACAGAGGATCACAGGGGAAGGGAGGGGAAACTGAATGGAAAGTCATCAGAGAGGGAGAAAAAAACACGAGAGACTCTTCATTACAGAAACTAACTGAGGATTCCTGGAGGAGAGGTGGATAGGGGATGGGGTAACTGGGTGGTGGGCATTAAGGAAGGCACACGATGTAATGAGCACTGGGTGTTATACCTGATCTATTATTGAATACTATGTCTGAAACTAATGATGTACTATAAGTTGGCTCATTGATTTTAAGTTAAACAAAATGAACTCAAGCAAACACTCCTAAAAATTTGTATGGAACCACCAAAGATACTGAACAGCCAACACAATGTTGAGAAGAGAAACAAAGCTGGAGGAGTTACAATTCCAGATTTGAAATTATACTGCAAAGATGTAGTCATCCTGGGGTACCTGGGTAGCTCAGTGGGTTAAGCCTCTGTCTTCAGCTCAAGTCATGATCTCAGGGTTCTGGGATTGAGCCCCACATCAGGCTCTCTGCTCAGCAGGGAGCCTGCTTCCCCCACTCTCTCTGCCTGCCTCTCCGCCTACTTGTGATTTCTCTGTCAAAGAAATAAATAAAATCTTTAAAAAATAATAATAATTTAAGAAGTTCTCTATTTTAAAAAAGAGAGAGAGAGGTAGTCATCTCTTTTTGTGCCAGTATGGTCCTAGCACAAAAATACACACAGTGACCAAGAGAACAGGATAGAAGATAAGATATAAACCCACAATAGAGTGGCCAGTTAATCTTTCACAAAGCAGGCAAGAATATTGAAAAGGAAAAGGACAGTCTCTACAACAAAGGGTGCTGGGAAAACTGGACATCTATGCACAGGAGAATGCAATTACTCTGCTTCCTTACACCATACAGACACATAAATGCAAAACAGTTTTAAGACCTCAATGGAAGACTTGAAACCATAAAAATCCTACAAGAGGTCACAGACAGTACCTTCTTGACATGGACCAAAGCAACATTTTTCTAGACTGTCTCCTGAGGCAAAGGAAATAAAAGCAAAAATAAACTACTGGGACTACATCAAAATAGAAAGTTTCCACATTCCACAAAAAGTTCCATTTGAGGGACGCCTGGGTGGCTCAGTTGGTTGAGCAGCTGCCTTCTGCGCAGGTCATGATGCCAGCATTCTGGGATCGAGTCCCACATCGGGCTCCTTGCTCAGCAGGGAGCCTGCTTCTCCCTCTGCCTCTGCTGCCTGTGCTCGCTCTCTCACTCTCTCTCTCTCTCTCTCTGACAAATAAATAAATAAATAAAATCTTTAAAAAAAAAAAGTTCTATTTGGAGAAATAATAAAAATAAGACAACCACTGAAAAGGAGAAGATGCCTACAAATATCCCATGCAGTAAAGGGATAGTGTCTGAAATAAATGGATGGATACAACTCAACACCCAAAAAACAAATAATCAAGTTAAAAAATACTCAGAAGACACGAACAGATATTTCTCCAGAGAAGAAATACAGATGGCCAATGGTCCCATGAAAAGATATTCACCATCACCCAAACTCAGAAAAATGCAAATCAGAAGTATAATGAGATATTAGCACATACTGTCAGAATGGCTCCCATCAACAGCACAAGGAACAACAGGTGCTGGGAGGGTGTGGAGAAGGGGGAGCCTCGTGCACTGTTGCTGGAAAGGCAACCTGCTGCGGCCACTCTGGAAAACAGTATGGAAGGTTCTCCAGACGTTACAAAAAGAGCTACCCCAGGATCCAGCAACCACACTACTGGGTGTTTACCCAAAGCATACGAAAACAATACCTCAAAAGGGTACATGCACCCCTGTGTTTCTTGCAGCATTATTTACAAGATCACAATATGGGAGCAACCCAAGTGTCTGTTGATAAAGTGATAAATGAGATGAGAGAGGTGTGCACGTGCATGCACACACAC
Source organism: Mustela nivalis (assembly GCF_964662115.1). Classification (NCBI taxonomy): domain Eukaryota; kingdom Metazoa; phylum Chordata; class Mammalia; order Carnivora; family Mustelidae; genus Mustela; species Mustela nivalis. Next base: position 28,589,122 of record NC_139035.1, read on the forward strand.
ACACACACACACACACGCACGCACACACACACACACACAGTGGAATATTATTCAGCCATAAAAAGAATGAAATCTTGTCATTTGCAGCCACACGGATGGATCTAGAGAGGATTATCCTAAGTGAAATCAGTCAGTCAGAGAAAGACAATACCATATGATGTCATTCTTGTGTAGAACTGAAGAAGCAAACATACATAAATAAAGGAGAAAAAAGAGACAAACCATAATACAGATTCTTAACAATAGAGTACAAGCTGATGGTTACGAAAGGGGAGGTGGCTGGAGGGATGAAACAGATGAAGGGGACTGAGAGTACAGTTTCCTTGATGAGCACTGAATGATATAGCGAATTACTGACTCGTGCTAAAACTAATAACACTGCATGTTAACTAGACTGCAATTAGAATAAACAAAAAAATTTTTCTTTGAAAATTGAAACATTTATTTGAAAAAGCTTTGGCACACAACGTTCATATGCTCTGCTTGGAAGTATTTCTTCCACAATATTTATTCACTCTATGCCTCGACTTCAAATTTCACTGAATTTTTCTATTTTCCCTGTGAATCCTAGCCCGCAGGAGGTCCCTTTCCGTTCAGGATCAGCATCTGTGCATTCAAGAGAGTGTTAGTAGAGATCGAAACCACAGTGTAATCCAGAAAGCTATTATTGTTTCTGTTTTAGTATGAGATGCTCAAAGAGTGTGGGACAGGTTTCAGAGAAGGTTTGTTCTCTACCCTGGATTGCTAGTTCAGTGGTTATTACTTGGATCCTTTTGGCTACTAGATTTCCCGTGGACGAGCTTGCTTCCAAGCACATCTGTGGAAGACACAAAGGTGGGTGGGTTCAGTGTGGGCTAGGAAGAAGGTCAAGTGCAGACAAGGGTACGATCCCTCCTCTGATCCAGGAACTGCCATGGGTCCAGGTACAAGAGACAGAAGCAATGGGAAACCATAGAAACTCCAGCTGAATGCAGGAGGCACAGGTCAAGGGATCTCAAGATGTGGGGGCATGGAGGCTGCTCTGAGCTTCCTCTGGGAGGGAAGGGGGAAGGAATAAGAAAGAGAAACTGCCTGCACTCGGCCCATGCCAGCTGCCCACCACTCCCGGCACACATCGGTCTACACAGCTGACACCGGCTGGGCTCAGGATGGGCTGGCTCAGGTCCCTCAGCACTCAGTGGGGCAGCTGGCCCCAGGCTCAGGGACATGCTGAGGGAGGTGGCAAGGAAGGCTGCGCTTCTCAGGTCATCCCCTCTCTGAGCAGACAGCCCTGCATGACCACTGAAAACCCACGGAGAGGTTCGAAAGCCATGCCATGGATGAACTAAGGCATGGAGAAAGAGAAAACAATATTTTTTTTAAGGTCAAAGCTGTCATCTCAGGAAGTGGGGAAGGCTTCCCTGAGGAGGACTGAGGGGAGGGCAGGCCAGGCTGAAAAGGAAGACGTGGCTCTCCTAACTGGGGACCTGCGGCTCCCTTCCAGGGCAGCATATCAGCCTCCCCTCACAGGGGATCCATGGAAGTGTTCCATCAGGGGACTGACAGTGCTGCCCCTCGAGAAGGCTACCCTGGCATCAGGTTGCACAAGGCAGAGGATGAGGGCCAGAAGAGGGAGGACAATACCCCGGGGGGCCACGGGGCAAGAGGCCCATCTATGAAGATGATGAAAAGTTGGAGGTGGCAGCGTGGGAGTCCCTGGCATGAAAGTGCCATGGGCACATTGCCCACAGCTACAGTGACTGGGCACCTTCTGTGCCAGGCACGCTTCACTTCAGTGGGCTCCAGACAAGGCCTGAACACAACCCTAGGAAGTGTGCACCACCACCACTCTCCTCTCCCCATGCTGCTGCTAGGAACCACAGTCACCAGATCCACATCAGTTTTCGTGGAAACCCAGCAGTGGCTCCCACCACACACTGCCCCTCTGGTGGCGGTCCAGTGTGATGCTTGTGCCTGGCCACAGATGACTGTCTGCCTGTCTCCACACAACTCAACAGGCAGAAGGGTTTCCCTGAGTTCCACAGGTTCTGGGGACAGATCCACAGCCCCCCCCCCCAACCCACCACCAACACCCAGTGGGCCACTTGTGACCTCGGCTATTGTCATGAGACTCACTGTGCCCTGTTTCTGTCACTTCCTACAGAAAGTTGTGTTCTGATACTCCAAGTTACCATACATCCTAGTTGCTGAACCCACATGGCACCTTTCTGTTAGAGAAGGCCACACTGCACCTCCTATAAAATGTTTCTAAGGAAGTACAAGTGCATCAGGACTACAGTGTGAACAGTGGTACACAGCCTGCATGGTAGGAGTCAGTAATTCTAACAAGGGTTGATCACCATCCCCTCCCAGTCTCACAAAACCTTCCTCTGTCCCCATGGAACTCATGGTCTGCCCTCAGAAAATACCCCAAGAAACTAAACTTTAAACTGAATGCTCTCTTCATGCTCTGGTTCAAAACTTGTCCTACCACAATAATATGAAAGTAGAAATCAGTCACAACAAGAATATGGGACAGTCAGAAAAATGTGGAAATTTAACAACCTGCTAGCAAACAACCAACATCAAAGAAGAAATCAAAAAGAAAATTTTAAAGTACCTTGAGACAAATGAAAAAGAGAACCTATTAAAAGTTATGGGATGTAGCAAAAGTAACTCTAAGGGGGAAGTTCATAGAAATTCAGGTCCTCATCAACCCACCTGAAAGCTCTCCAATAATCAACCTAATTTTACATGGGAAAGAAGTGAAAAAAAAAAAAGCCAGAAATCAGTAGATTTAAGGAAATAACAAATGGAACATTGAAATAAATCCAATGGTAACTAAAAAGACAAAAGATCAGTGAAAATACGATCTGACTTTTTGGAAAGATACACAAAACTGACAAACTTCTAGCTAGACTCATCAAAAAAGAGAGAGGGCTCAAATACAATCAGTAAAGAAGGATAATTGATTCCTGTCTCACATCAGAATCCTAAAGGAGAACACAGGCAACAGCCTCTTCGACCTTGGGCACTGCAACTTCTTGCAAGACATGTCTCTAAAGGCCAGGGAAACAAAAGCAAAAGAGAACTATTGGGACTCCATCAAGGTAAAAAAACCTTCTGCACAGCAAAGCAATCAATTAACAAAACTAAAAGGCGACCCACAGAATGGGAGAAGATATTTGCAAATGGCATTACAGATAAAGGTCTGGTATCCAAGATCTACAAAGAACTTCTCAAACTCAACACCCAAGAAATAAAGAATCCACTCAAGAAATAGGCAGAAGACAGGAAGAGACACTTCTCCAAAGAAGACACACAAATGGCCAAGAGACCATGAAAAAAATGCTCCACATCACTTGTCATCAGTGAATTCAAAACCATAATGAGATACCATCTTCCAGCAGTTAGAATGGCTAAAATTAACAAGACAGGAAACAACAAGTGTTGACAAGGATGTAGAGAAAGGGGAATCCTCTTACACTGTGGGAATGCAAGCTAGTGCAATCAGTCTGGAAAACAGCATGGAGGTTCCTCAAAAAGCTAAAAATGGAGCTGCCCTATGACCCAGCAATTGCACTCCCGAGTATTTACCCCAAAGATACAGATGCAGTGAAAAGAAGGTGCATATGCTGCCCAATGTTCTCAGCAGCAATGTCTACAAGAGCCAAACTTTGGAAGGAGCTGAGATGTCCTTCAACAGAGGAATGGATAAAGAAGATGTGGTACGTACATACCATAGAATATTACTCAGCCATCAGAAGGGATGAATGCCCACCATTTGCATCAACATGGATGGAACTGGAGGGGTTATGCTAAATGAAATAAGTCAAGCAGAGAACGACAATAATCGTATGGTTTTGTGCATATGTAGAATGCAAGGAATAGTACGGAGGACCATGGGGAAGGGAGGGAAAACTGAATGGGAAGAAATCAGAGAGGGAGACAAACCATGAGAGACTCTTAATAATAGGAAACAAACTGGAGCAGAGGTAGGTTGGGTGGCAGGGTAGTTGGGTGATGGGTATTAAGGAGGGGACATGTGGTGATAAGCCCTGGGTGTTATATGCAATGAATGAATCACTGACCATTACATCAAAAGCTATACCTTGGCCAACTGAATTTAAATTTAAAATTGTGAAAAGCTTAAAAGAAAGAAAGAAACATGAGCTTTTACAATGAATATCACAAAAACACAAAGGATCACAAGAGACTACTATGAGCAAGTAGAGGCCAACACCTTGGACAACTAGAAGAAATGAGTAAGTTCCTAACAATGACCTAGAATGAACCATGAAGGTTAAAAAAAAAAAAAAACCTGAATGGACGATCACTGGCAAAAAGATTGATTTGATATCAAATCCTCCCAACAAACAAATGCCCAAGACCAGACAGTTTCAGCAAGGAGTTCAACCGGACAGTAAAAGAAGAATTAATACCAACCCTCATCAAACTTTTTTTTTTAAAGGAGAGAAGGGCATATGTCCAAACTCATTTTATAAAGGCAGCATTACCCTACTACCAAAACAAGACAAGGCTGTTATAGGAAAAGGAAAGGCCAATATCCCTCATGAATAGAAATGCAAAATTCCTCAACAAACTATCGGCAACATGAATTCAACAATCCATCAGGAGAATCACACAACATGATCCAGTGGGATTTATTCCAGGGATGCAAGGATGACTCCACATCTGCACACCCACCAATGGGATGAACCACCTTAACAAAAAAAAAAACGATAAAAATCCTAGGAATCTTGCAACAGATGCAGAAAAAACACTTGATAAGGTTCAATATGCATTTTATGATAAAGACTCTAGACCATCTGGGGATTGAGGGAACATACATCAACCAAACAAAGAAAAGCCCACAGCTGACATTATACTCAAAGGTGAAATGCTGAAAACTTTTCCACTACCAGCAAGAACAAAATAAAGATGCCCACTCTTACTACTATGGCATGATTATATGTTTTTTGGAAGTTGAGGAGTTCTTTATAGATCTTGGATATCAGCCTTTACTCTGTAGTGTCATTTGCAAATATCTTCCCCCATTCTCCCATGGGTTGCCTCTTTATTTTGTTGACTGTTTCCTTTGCTGTGCAGAAGCTTTTGATCTTGGTGAAGTCCCAAAAGTTCATTTTCACTTTTGTCTCCTTTGTCTTTGGAGACGTGTCTTGAAAGAAGTTGCTGTGGCCGATGTTGAAGAGATTACTGCCTATGCTCTCCTCTAAAATTTTGAAATATTCCTGCCCCATGTTGAGGTCTTCCATCCATTTTGAGTTTATCTTTGTGTTGGTGTAAGAGAATGGTCGAGTTTCATTCATCTACACATAGCTGTCCAATTTTCCCAGCACCATTTATTGAGGAGACTGTCTTTTTTCCACTAGATATTTTTTCCTGCTTTGTTGAAGATTATTTGACCATAGAGTTGTGGGTTCCTATCTGGACTCTCCACTCTGTTCCACTGGTCTATGTGTCTGTTTTTGTGCCAGTACTATACTGTCTTGGTGATCACAGCTTTGTCGTAAAGCTTGAGATCAGGCAATGTGATGCCTCCAGTTTTGTTTTTCTTTTTCAGCATTTCCTTAGCAATTTGGGGTCTTTTCTGGTTCCATACAAATTTTAGGATTTTTTTGTTGCAGCACTTTGAAAACTGCTGGTGGAATTTTGATTGGGATGGCATTGAAAGTATAGATTGCTCTGGCACTATAGACATTTTAACAATGTTTATTCTTCAGATCCATGAACATGAAATGTTTTTCCATCTTTTTGTATCTTCTTCAGTTTTTTTCATGAGTGTTCTGTGGTTCCTCAAGTACATCTCCTTTACCTCTTTAGTTAGGTTTATTCCCAGGTATCTTATGATTCTTGGTGTTATAGTAAATGGAATCGATTCTCTAATTTCCCTTTCTATATTTTCATTGTTAGTGTACAAGAAAGCAACTGATTTCTGTGTCTTGATTTTATAACCTGCCACATCGCTGAATTGCTGTATGAGTTCTAGTAGTTTGGGGGTGGAGTCTTTGGGTTTTCCATTTAAAGTATCAGGTCATCTGTGAAGAGAGAGAGTTTGACTTCTTTGCTAATTTGAATACCTTTTATATCTTTTTGTTTTCTGATTAAATCCATATTTCTAATAGATGGTTCACAAGATGATTTTTAAAACTTAAGGAAGGTCAAGAACCTTCTATTGTGACATATTTCACTCAGAATCATGCTGTTGGACTGGTGAGGACAATACAATAGCGCTGTCATCACTAAGGGTGTGGAGCTTCCCATTTCCATACGGCCATATTGTCCCCCTTAGCTCAGGGCCACCAGAAAGGGCAGCTGTGGGGGAACTACAGGCTAAGGCTGCCAGGTGTGGCTGGAGCAGGCAGAACTCTGACCTAAGGTTCAATTCCTGTCTAGCTAATTATAGTGCTCTTCACAGATAGAGTGCCATTGTCTGTGAGCTCTGATGTAGGAAAGATTGAGAACTTCCCTTGTGATTTCCTCCCTGACCCTTAGGATATGCATCAAAGTTTCATTTAATTTTCAAACATTGAGGGACTTCCTTTCTTTTTCTTTTCATTATGACTATGGCTCAATTCCCCTGTGGTCTAAGAATATAATCTAGTTAACTTTGGGCGTTTTAAATGTGTAGACTTGATTCATGGCCCAGGATTTCATCTACTTGGGTAAATATCCTAGGACCATTTGAAAATAATGTACTCTGTACTTAATATGTAATGTTCCATATATGTCAATTAGGTCACATTTCTTACCAGTGTTTCATCTGCTTTTTCTATCAGATATTGAAAAAGGTATATTAAAATCTTCAAACAATGCTACTCTAGTCAACATTGCATTTCAGAATCTACCAAGTGTTATAAGGCAAGAGAGACAAAAAGAGTAAGAATTGAGGGGATAATAGTGACTATTCACAGAAAATATGAGGGTGTTTATAGAAAATCCAAAATTGTCTACAAATACATTATTGGAATTCAAAATGGAGAACTTGCAAATCTTAGAACCAAGAAAGCAATCCAGAAAGCAGCCAGGGGGAGTGATGTCTTACATACAGAGGGAGGAACATCAGAATAACATCAGACCTGTCCACAGACATCTGGCAAGCCAGGAAAGGCTGGCAAGACATATTCAGGATACTAAATGAGAAGAACATGCAGCCAATGATACTTTATTCAGCAACACTGTTATTTAGAATGGATGGAGAGACAAGGACCTTCCAGGACCGACAGAAACTGAAAGAATATGTGACCAGGAGGCCGGCCCTGCAAGAAATACTAAGGGGGGATTCTGTAAAAGAAGAAAGACCCCCCCCCCCAGGGTAATATAGACAAGATATTTACAGAGGCAATCTATTGGAACAACTTCATAGGCAATATGATGACACTAAAGTTATACCTTCCAATAGTACCTCTCAACGTGAATGGCCTAAATGCTCCCATGAAATGGCACAGGGTTACAGGTTGGATGGATTAAAAAGACAGGACTCATCCATATGCTGTCTACAAGAGACTCATTTTGAACCGAAAAATACATCCAGACTGAAAGTGAGGGAATGGAGAACCATTTTTCATGCCAATAGACCTCAAAAGAAATCTGGGATAGCAATTCTTCTATCAGACAAATTAGATTTTAAACTAAAGAAGCAGAGGGACACTATACCATACTTAAAGGGTATAACTAATAAGAAGGTCTAACAGTTGTATATATCTATGCTCCCAACATGAGAGCAGTCAACTACATAAGCCAAGTGTTAACCAAAATAAAGAATCATATTGATAATAAGACATTAACAGTATGAGACCTCAACATTCCACTCTCAGCTACAGGCAGATCATCTAAGCAGAAGGTTAAAAAAAGAGAGAGAGCTCTGAATGACACATTGGAACAGATGGACTTCATATATATATACAGACCATTCCAACCTAAAAAAACAGAATACTCTTTCTTCTCAAATACACACAGAACTTTCTCCAGAATAGACCACAGACTGGATCACAAAGCAGGTCTCAACTGACACCAAATAACTGAGATTATTATCTGCACATTTTCAGATCACAGTGATTTGAAACTGGAACTTAATCACAAGAAAATTTTTGGAAGAAATTCAAACACTTGGAAGCTAAAGACCATCCTGCTCAAGAATGTTTGGTCAACTGGGAAACTAAAGGAGAACTTAAACAATTCATGGAAACTAATTTGAATAATAACAAATCTGTCCAAATCCTATAGGATACTGCAAAGGGAGCCCTAAAGGGGAAATACATAGCCATCCAAGCCTCACTCAAAAAAGTAGAAAATCCCAACTGCACAAGCTAACCTTACACCTAAAGGAACTGGAGAAAGAACAGCAAATAAAACCTAAACCAAGCAGGAGAAGAGAAATAATAGAGCAGAGATCAATGAAATAGAAACCAGAAAAAAAGTAGAGCAGATTGACAAAATGGGAAGGTGGTTCTTTAGAAGAGTTCATAAGATCAATAAACCTCTGGCCAGACTTATCCAAAAGAAAAGAGAAAAGGCCCAAATTAGTAAAATCATGAATGAAAAGGGAGAGATCATGACTAACACCAAGGAAATCAAAACAATTGTTAGAAATTATTATCAGCAACTATATGCCAATAAATTAAGAAATCTGGAAGAATGGATCCCTCCGTGGAAACTTGTAAACTACCAAGACTGAAACAGGAAGAAATCGACAATCTAAATAGATGAATAATCATTGACAAAATCATCATCATCATCATCATCATCATCATTGACATTGAAGTAGTAATCAAAAACCTCCCAAAAAACAAGAGCCCAGGGCCAAATGTATTGCTAGGTACTATTAGAAATAATACCTATCCTTCTGAAGCTGTTTCAAAAAAATAGAAACAGAAGAAAAACTTCCAAACTTGTTCTGCAAGGCCAGCATTACCTTGATCCCCAAACCAGACAAAGATGCCATCAAAAAGGAGAATTACAGACCAATATCCCTGATGAACATGGATGCCAAAATTCTCAACAAGATCCTAGCCAAATCGACCCAATAGTACATTAAAAGGATTATCCATCACAGCCATGTGGGATTTATTCCTGGGATGGAAGGTTGGTTCAACATTTACAAACCAATCAACATGATAGAGTACATTAATAAAAGAAAAGACAAGAACCATATGATCCTCTCAATTGATGGAGAAAAAACATTTGACAAAATACAGCATCCTTTCCTGATTAAAACTCTTCAGAGTGGGGTTCCTGGGTAGGTTAAAGCCTCTGCCTTTGGCTTGGGTCACGATTCCAGGGTCCTGGGATTGAGCCCCACATCAGGCTCTTGCTCAGTGGGGAGCCTACTTCCCTTCCTCTCTTTCTACCTGCCTCTCTTCTTACTTGTGATCTCTCTCTGTCAAATAAAAAATAAAATCTTAAAAAAAACCTCTTCAGAGTGTAGGGATAGAATAACATTCCTCAACTTCATAAAAACCATCTATGAAAAGCCCACAGCAAATATCATTCTCAATGTGGAAAAGCTGAGAGCTTTTACCATAAGGTCAGGAACACAACAAGGATGACCACTCTCACCACTATTGTTCAACATAGTACTAAAAGTCCTAGTGTCAACAGTCAGACAACAACAAGAAATAAAAGGCATTCATTGATGAAGAAGTCAAACTCTCTCTCTCTTTGCAGATGACATGATACTATATGTGGAAAACCCAAAAGACTCCACCCATAAATTACTAGAACTCATACAGCAATTCAGTAATGTGGCAGGATACAAAATCAATGCACAGAAATCAGTTGTTTTTCTATACACTAACAATGTAACTGTAGAAAGAGAAATTAGGGAATTGATTCCATTTACAATAGCACCAAAAACCATAAGATACCTAGGAATAAACCTAAGCAAAGAGGTAAAGGATGTATCCTCTAGAAACTACAGAACACTTATAAAAGAAATTGAAGAAGACACAAAGAGATGGAAAAATATTCCATGCTCATGGATTGGAAGAATAAACATGGTTAAAATGTCTAAGCTGCCCAGAGAAATCTATGCTTTCAATGCCATCCTGATCCAAATACCACTGGCACTTTTCAAAGAGCTGGAACAAACAGGAATCAGAAAAGACCTCACATAGGCAGGACAATGTTGAAAAATGAAACCAAAGATGGGGCATCAAAATGCCTGACTTCAAGCTATATTACAAAGCTGTGAGCATCAAGAGAGCATGGTATTGGCACAAAAACAGATGCATAGATCAGTGGAACAGAATAGAGAACCCAGGAATGGGCCCTCAACTCTATGGTCAACCAATCTTTGACAAATCAAGAATGAATATTCAATGGAAAAGAAGACAGTCTCCTCAATAAATGGTGCTGGGAAAATTGGACAACCACATGCAGAAAAATTAAATTGGACCATTCTCTTACACCCTATACAAAGATAAACTTAAAATGGATGTAAGACCTCAATATGAGACAGGAATGCATCAAAATCCTAGAGAAGAACATAGGCAGTCACCTCTTTGACATTGGACACAGTAACTTCTTTCAAGACAATTCTCTTAAGAAAGGATAACAAAAACAAAAATGAACTTTTGGGACTTCACCAAGAAAAAAGTCTCTGCACAGCAAAGGAAAAAACTCAACAAAACTAAGAGGCAACCCACGGAAGGGGAGAAGATAATTTGCAAATGACATTACAGATAAAGAGCTGGTATCCAAGACTTATGAAGAGCTTATCAACCTCAACACCCAAAAAACAAATAATTAGGTCATGAAATGGGCAGAAAACATAAACAGACACTTCTCCAAAAAAGCCATACAAATGACTAACAGACACATGAAAAAATGCTCCACAACACTAGCCATCAGGGAAATTCAAATCAAAACCATATTGACTTTAGGAGGAGCAAAATGACAGGAGTAGGAGACCTATGTTTCATCTGGTCCCAGGAATTCAGCTAGATAGTTATCAAACCACTCTGAACACCTACAAACTCAACAGGAGATCAAAGAGAAGAATAGCAGCAATTATCTGAACAGAAAACCAAACCTTTCTGAAAGGCAGGACGTGTGGAGAAGTGAATCTGAGGTGATTTACAGGAAGAGAAATTGCGGGAGGAGGGGCAAGCGGTAAAGCAGCAGAGCACAAAATCGGAACTTTTATAAAATTGAGCTCATTATCTATTTTTTAAAATTTTTTAAAAAGATTATTTATTTATTTATTTATTTATTTGACAGAGATCACAAGTAGGCAGGCAGGCAGAGAGACAAAGGAGGAAGCAGGCTCCCTGCTAGCAGAGAGCCTGATGGGGGGCTCAATCCCAGGACCCTGGGATTATGACCTGAGCTGAAGGCAGAGGCTTTAACCCATTGAGCCACCCAGGCACCCCCAAATCAGAACTTTTAGAAGTCTGCTCCACAGAGGGACGTCGCTTCAGAGGATAAACAGGGGTGGGGGGGAAGGTGGAGCTCTCTCTGGGACAGTGTTGTCTCAGGTCTCTCAGGGTCACAGAAAGAATGGGGGTGTCTGAGTGTGGCAGAGGCCCCAAGTATTGGAGTGGGGAAGCCAGCTGCAAAGAGGGAGCCAAAGAGTGTGCTCTCAGCTCAGAGTTATCTTAAACCATGATCCCTGGTACAGTTGGACCACTGCTCTTCGAGCAGGGACCCCACAAGTGGCAGATGTGGAGAGAACCCCTTCTTCCTCCACTTGGAGGAGCCACAGGAGAGCATGCTGCAGGAATATGCTGGGTTTGGAGACTCTGAACATGTCCATGCACCACAGATAGAAATGCTTCATCACAGCCAGTTGAGCTCTGAGTGCAGCTGGACACCAGGGAGATGGGAGGGATTGACTGCTTTTCTCCGAAGGCACACTGAGGAGGGGGCCCTGAGCTCTCAGTTCCTCCAGGCTGGAGATTGGGAAGCAGCCATTTTCATTCCCATTCTCCAAAGCAGTATGGAAAGCCTTCAGGGAACAGAAGCTCCAAGAGCAAATCCAAGCAGATTACTTAGACCAGCCCCCGGCAAGGATGGAGGAATTCTGCCTCAGGCAAAGACATTTGAGAATCACAGCAACAGGCCCCTCCCACAGAAGATCAGCAAGAACAACCAGCCAGGACCAGGGATACTGATAAATGAGAAAAAACACCAGTGCTAGGGGAATACAGCATGTAGAATTCTTGGCTTTTTCCCTCATGGTTCTTTAGTCTTTCAAAGTTAATTTTTTTTAAGTTTCATCATTTTTCTTTTTCTATTTAAAAAATTTTTTCCTTTTTCTTGTTTTAACCTATTTTAACTATTTTATGTTATAAATACCTTTTTAAAAATCTTTTCTAATTTTCATTTGTATAGTCATAATCTATCCCTTCATTGTATTTAACTTTATTTTTGTATACATATAAGTTTTTCTTTCATTAAAATTTTGAGAAACTGTTTCTTCTAACAGACCAAAATATACCCTAAATTTAGCATATGGCTTTGTTCTAGTCACCAGCCTGATCACATTCTCTCTTCATTTTTTCTTTATTTTTCAATCAACTTCTTATCTTATCAATTCCTTTTTTTTTAATTTTTTATTTTTTATAAACATATATTTTTATCCCCAGGGGTACAGGTCTGTGAATCGCCAGGTTTACACACTTCACAGCACTCACCAAAGCACATACCCTCCCCAATGTCCATAACCCCACCCCCCTTCTCCGAACCCCCCTCCCCCCAGCAACCCTCAGTTTGTTTTGTGAGATTAAGAGTCACTTATGGTTTGTCTCCCTCCCAATCCCATCTTGTTTCATTGATTCTTCTCCTACCCACTTAAGTCCCCATGTTGCATCACCACTTCCTCATATCAGGGAGATCATATGATAGTTGTCTTTCTCCGCTTGACTTATTTCGCTAAGCATGATAGCTCTAGTTCCATCCATGTTGTCGCAAATGGCAAGATTTCATTTCTTTTGATGGCTGCATAGTATTCCATTGTGTATATATACCACATCTTCTTTATCCATTCATCTGTTGATGGACATCTAGGTTCTTTCCATAGTTTGGCTATTGTGGACATTGCTGCTATAAACATTTGGGTGCACGTGCCCCTTTGGATCACTACGTTTGTATCTTTAGGGTAAATACCCAGTAGTGCAATTGCTGGGTCATAGGGCAGTTCTATTTTCAACATTTTGAGGAACCTCCATGCTGTTTTCCAGAGTGGCTACACCAGCTTGCATTCCCACCAACAGTGTAGGAGGGTTCCCCTTTCTCCGCATCCTCGCCAGCATCTGTCATTTCCTGACTTGTTGATTTTAGCATTCTGACTGGTGTGAGGTGATATCTCATTGTGGTTTTGATTTGTATTTCCCTGATGCCGAGTGATACGGAGCACTTTTTCATGTGTCTGTTCGCCATCTGGATGTCTTCTTTGCAGAAATGTCTGTTCATGTCCTCTGCCCATTTCTTGATTGGATGATTTGTTCTTTGGGTGTTGAGTTTGCTAAGTTCTTTATAGATTTTGGACACTAGTCCTTTATCTGATATGTCGTTTGCAAATATCTTCTCCCATTCTGTCAGTTGTCTTTTGATTTTGTTAACTGTTTCCTTTGCTGTGCAAAAGCTTTTGATCTTGATGAAATCCCAAGAGTTCATTTTTGCCCTTGCTTCCCTTGCCTTTGGCGATGTTCCTAGGAAGATGTTGCTGCAGCTGAGGTCGAAGAGGTTGCTGCCTGTGTTCTCCTCAAGGATTTTGATGGATTCCTTTCTCACATTGAGGTCCTTCATCCATTTTGAGTCTATTTTTGTGTGTGGTGTAAGGAAATGGTCCGATTTCATTTTTCTGCATGTGGCTGTCCAATTTTCCGAACACCATTTATTGAAGAGGCTGTCTTTTTTCCATTGGACATTCTTTCCTGCTTTGTCGAAGATTAGTTGACCTATGGTCAACTAATAGTTGAGGGTCTATTTCTGGGCTCTCTATTCTGTTCCATTGATCTATGTGTCTGTTTTTGTGCCAGTACCATGCTGTCTTGATGATGACAGCTTTGTAATAGAGCTTGAATTCCGGAATTGTGAGGCCACCAACTTTGGCTTTCTTTTTCAATATCCCTTTGGCTATTCGAGGTCTTTTCTGGTTCCATATAAATTTTAGAATTATTTGTTCCATTTCTTTGAAAAATATGGATAGTACTTTGATAGGAATTGCATTAAATGTGTAGATTGCTTTAGGTAGCATAGGCATTTTCAAAATATTTATTCTTCCAATCCAGGAGCATGGAACATTTTTCCATTTCTTTGTGTCTTCCTCATTTCTTTCATGAGTACTTTATAGTTTTCTGAGTATAGATTCTGTGCCTCTTTGGTTAGGTTTATTCCTAGGTATCTTATGGTTTGGGGTGCAATTGTAAATGGGATGGACTCCTTAATTTCTCTTTCTTCTGTCTTGTTGTTGGTGTAGAGAAAGGCAACTGATTTCTGTGCATTGATTTTATATCCTGACACTTTACTGAATTCCTGTACAAGTTCTAGCAGTTTTGGAGTGGAGTCTTTTGGATTTTCCACATATAGTATCATATCATCTGCGAAGAGTGATAGTTTGACTTCTTCTTTGCCGATTTGGATGCCTTTAATTTCCTTTTGTTGTCTGATTGCTGAGACTAGGACTTCCAGTACTATGTTGAATATCAGTGGTGATAATGGACATCCCTGCCGTGTTCCTGACCTTAGTGGAAAAGCTTTCAGTTTTTCTCCATTGAGAATGATATTTGTGGTGGGTTTTTCATAGATGGCTTTGATGATATTGAGGTATGTGCCCTCTGTCCCTACACTTTGAAGAGTTTTGATCAGGAAGGGATGCTGTACTTTGTCAAATGCGTTTTCAGCATCTATTGAGAGTATCATATGGTTCTTGTTCTTTCTTTTATTGATGTGTTGTATCACATTGACTGATTTGCGGATGTTGAACCAACTTTGCAGCCCTGGAATAAATCCCACTTGGTTGTGGTGAATAATCCTTTTAATGTACTGTTGGCTAGTATTTTGGTGAGAATTTTTGCATCTGTGTTCATCAACGATATTGGTCTATAGCTCTCTTTTTTGATGGGATCCTTGTCTGGTTTTGGGATCAAAATGATGCTGGCCTCATAAAATGAGTTTGGAAGTTTTCCTTCCATTTCTATTTTTTGGAACAGTTTCAGGAGAATAGGAATTAGTTCTTCTTTAAATGCTTGGTAGAATTCCCCCGGGAAGCCGTCTGGCCCTGGGCTTTTGTTTGTTTGGAGATTTTTAATGACTGCTTCAATTTCCTTACTGGTTATGGGTCTATTCAGGCTTTTTATTTCTTCCTGGTTCAGTTGTGGTAGTTTATATGTTTCTAGGAATGCATCCATTTCTTCCAGATTGTCAAATTTGTTGGTGTAGAGTTGCTCATAGTATGTTCTTATAATAGTTTGTATTTCTTTGGTGTTAGTTGTGATCTCTCCTCTTTCATTCATGATTTTATTTATTTGGGTCCTTTCTCTTTTCTTTTTGATAAGTCTGGCCAGGGGTTTATCAATTTTATTAATTCTTTCAAAGAACCAGCTCCTAGTTTCGTTGATTTGCTCTATTTTTTTTTGTTTCTATTTCATTGATTTCTGCTCTGATCTTTATGATTTTTCTTCTCCTGCGGGGTTAGGGTTTCTTTCTTGTTTTTTCTCCAGCTCCTTTAGGTGTAGGGTTAGTTTGTGTACCTGAGACTTTTCTTGTTTCTTGAGAAAGGCTTGTACCGCTATATATTTTCCTCTCAGGACTGCCTTTGTTGTGTCCCACAGATTTTGAACCATTGTATTTTCATTATCATTTGTTTCCATGATTTTTTTCAATTCTTCTTTAATGTCGTGGTTGACCCATTCATTCTTTGGAAGAATGCTGTTTAGTCTCCATGTATTTGGGTTCTTTCCAAACTTCCTCTTGTGGTTGAGTTCTAGCTTCAGAGCATTGTGGTCTGAAAATATGCAGGGAATGATCCCAATCTTTTGATACCAGTTGAGTCCTGATTTAGGACCGAGGATGTGATCTATTCTGGAGAATGTTCCATGTGCACTAGAGAAGAATGTGTATTCTGTTGCTTTGGGATGAAATGTTCTGAATATATCTGTGATGGCCATCTGGTCCAGTGTGTCGTTTAAGGCCTTTATTTCCTTGCTGATCTTTTGCTTGGATGATCTGTCCATTTCAGTGAGGGGAGTGTTAAAGTCCCCTACTATTATTGTATTATTCTTTGATTTTGTTATTAATTGGTTAATATAGTTGGCTGCTCCCACATTGGGGGAATAGATATTTAAAATTGCTAGATCTTCTTGTTGGACAGACCCTTTGAGTATGATATACAGTCCTTCCTCATCTCTTATTATAGTCCTTGGCTTAAAATATAATTGATCTGATATAAGGATTGCCACTCCTGCTTTCTTCTGATGTCCATTAGCATGGTAAATTCTTTTCCACCCCCTCACTTTAAATCTGGAGGTGTGTTCGAGCTTAAAATGAGTTTCTTGGAGGCAACATATAGATGGGTTTTGTTTTTTTATCCATTCTGATACCCTGTATCTTTTGATTGGGGCATTTAGCCCATTAACATTCAGGGTAACTATTGAGAGATATGAATTTAGTGCCATTGTATTGCTTGTAAGGTGACTGTTACTGTATATTGTCTCTGTTCCTTACTGACCTACCACTTGTAGGCTCTCTCTTTGCTTAGAGGACCCCTTTCAATATTTCCTGTAGAGCAGGTTTGGTGTTTGCAAATTCTTTCAGTTTTTGTTTGTCCTGGAAGCTTTTAATCTCTCCTTCTATTTTCAATGATAGCCTAGCTGGATATAGTATTCTTGGCTGCATGTTTTTCTCGTTTAGTGCTCTGAAAATATCATGCCAGCTCTTTCTGGCCTGCCAGGTCTCTGTGGATAAGTCAGCTGCCAATCTAATATTTTTACCATTGTATGTTACAGACTTCTTTTCCCGGGCTGCTTTCAGGATTTTCTATTTGTCACTAATACTTGTAAATTTTACTATTAGGTGACTGGGTGTGGGCCTATTCTTATTGATTTTGAGGGAGGTTCTCTGAACCTCCTCAATTTTGATGCTCGTTCCCTTTGCCATATTGGGGAAATTCTCCCCAATAATTCTCTCCAGTATACCTTCTGCTCCCCTCTCTCTTTCTTCTTCTGGAATCCCAATTATTCTAATGTTGTTTCGTCTTATGGTGTCACTTATCTCTCGAATTCTCCCCTCGTGGTCCAGTAGCTGTTTGTCCCTCTTTTGCTCAGCTTCTTTATTCTCTGTCATTTGGTCGTCTATATCACTAATTCTTTCTTCTGCCTCATTTATCCTAGCATTTTTTATTGCACCCCATTAATAGCTTTTTTGATTTCAACTTGGTTAGATTTTAGTTCTTTTATTTCTCCAGAAAGGGCTTTTATATCTCCCGAGAGGGTTTCTCTAACATCTTCCATGCCTTTTTCGAGCCCGGCTAGAACCTTGAGAATTGTCATTCTGAACTCTAGATCTGACATATTACCAATGTCTGTATTGATTTGGTCCCTAGCCTTCGGTACTGCCTCTTGTTCTTTTTTTTGTGGTGAATTTTTCCGCCTTGTCATTTTGTCCAGATAAGAGTATATGAAGGAGCAAGCAAAATACTAAAAGGGTGGCAACAACCTCAGGAAAATATGCTTTAACCAAATCAGAAGAGATCCCAAATTGTGAGGGGGGAGAAAGGGGATAAAAAGAGGTTCAAAAAGAAAGAAAGAAAAAAAAGAAAAGAAAAGAAAAAAGAAAAAATATATATATTAAATAAACTAGTTAAAAAACATTAAAAAAGAAAAGGGTAAAAGTTTAAAAAAATTTTAGCAGAAGAAGAGAAAAAAATGAAAAAGAAAAAAATTAAATTAACTGCAAGACTAAAAAAAATCACAGGGAGAAAGCCATGAGTTCCGTGCTTTGCTTTCTCCTCCTCTGGAATTCTGCTGCTCTCCTTGGTATTGAAACCGCACTCCTTGGTAGGTGAACTTGGTCTTGCTGGATTTCTTGTTGATCTTCTGGGGGAGGGGCCTGGTGTAGAGATTCTCAAGTGTCTTTGCCCCAGGTGGAATTGCACCGCCCTTACCAGGGGCGGGGCTGAATAATCCGTTTGGGTTTGCTTTCAGGAGCTTTTGTTCCCTGAGCGCTTTCCGTAGAGTTCCGGAGGATGGGAATACAAATGGTGGCCTCCTGGTTTCCGGCCACGGAGGAGCCGAGAGCCCGGGGCCCCACTACTCAGTGCGACCTCAGAGAACAACGCCCAGAAACTCCCGTCTGCCTGAACTCCGGCCGCGCTCCGAGCTCACCGAGCCTGCGACCGGTTCAAGGTAACCCTGAGCTGCGAGCTTACTGTCGGCTCTGTCTCTGTAGCTGGCTTTCCCATTCCAATACCCACAAGCTCTGCGACACTCAGACACCCCCGATCCTTCTGTGATCCTGCGGGACCTGAGGCCATGCTGACCCCGTGTGGGCTTCACCCCGGTTTAGCCTCTGGAGTGATGTCCCTCAGTGGAACAGACTTTTAAAAGTCCTGATTTTGTGCTCCATTGCTCCGCTGCTTGCCGGGAGCTGGCCCCTCCCCCTGGGGTCTATCTTCCCGTCGCTTTGGATTCACTTCTCCGCCAGTCCTACCTTTCAGGAAGTGGTTGTTTTTCTGTTTCCAGAATTGCTGTTCTTCTTCTCTTCGATCTGCCAATAGATTTGCAGGTGTTTGCAATCTTTAGATAAGCTATCTAGCTGATCTCCTGCTAGCTGATGTAGTCTCAGCCTGCTACTTCTCCGCCATCTTGACTCCTCCCCCTTATCAATTTCTTTTTTAATAAAGATTTTATTTATTTATTTAACAGAGAGAGAGAGATCGATCATAAGTAGGCAGAGAGGCAGGCAGAGAGAAAGGGAAGCAGGCTCCCTGCTGAGCAGAGAGCCCAATGTGGGGCTTGATCCCAGGACCCTGAGATCATTACCTGAGCCAAAGGCAGAGGCTTAACCCACTGAGCCACCCAGGTGCCCCTTATCAATTCCTTTTTTAAAATCTTTTTAAAATTTTCATCTTTATAGTCATATTCCATCCCTTCATCATGTTTACCCTTATTTTTGTATATATGTAAGTTTTTCTTTCTTTAAAATTTTGGGAGGCAGTTTCTTCTAATGGGCCAAAATACACCCAAAATCAAGTGTGTAGTTCTGTTCTATTCACCAGCTTAATCATATATATACATATTTTTTTGTTTCTCCTTTCTTCTCCCCCCAGTTTTGGGTCTCTTCTGATTTCATAAGTATATATTTTTTCTGGGGTCATAGTTACCCTTTTAGCATTTTGTTTTCTCATTTTTTCTACTCTTCTCTGGACAAAATGACAAGGCAGAAAAACTCACCTCAAAAAACAAAAAGAAAGAAAGATAGAAAGAAAGAAAGAAAGAAAGAAAGAAAGAAAGAAAGAAAGAAACAAGAAGCAGTACCAACTGCTAGGGACCTAATCAATATGGACACTAGTAAGATGTCAGAATTGGAGTTTAGAATGACGAATATAAGGATTTGAGCTGGACTGGAAAAAAGCATAGAAGATACTAGAGAATCCCTTTCTAGAGAAATAAAATCCCTTTCTGGAGAAATAAAAGAACTAAAATCTAACCAAGTTGAAATTTAAAAAAGCTATTAGTAAAGTATAATGAAAAATACAGGCTCTTACTGCTAGGATAAATGAAGCAGAAGAGAGAATTAGTGATATAAAAGATCATGAGGGGAGAATCTGAGAGATAAATGATGTATAAGATGAAACAATATTAGAATAATTGGGATCTCAGAAGAAGAAGGAGAGAGGGGGGCAGAAAGTATAATGTAGCAAATTATTGCAGAGAACTTCTCCAATTTAGGGAAGAAAACAAGCATCAAAATTCAGGAAATGCAGAGAACCCCTCTCAAAATCAATAAAAATAGGTCAACATCCCGTCATCTAATGGTAAAACTTACAAGTCTCAGAGACAAATAGAAAATCCTGAAAGCAGCTCAGGACAAGAGATTTATAACCTACAATGGTAGAAATATTAGATTGGCAGCAGACCTATCCACAGAGACCTGGCAACCCAGAAAGGACTGGCATGATATATTCAGAGCACTAAATGAGAAAAATATGCAGCCAAGAATACTATATCCAGCTAGGTTGTCATTGAAAATAGAAGAAGAAATAAAGAACTTCCAGGACAAAGAGAAACTCAAACAATTTGTGGTCACCAAATCAGCCCTATAGGAAATACTAAATGGTATTCTCTAAGCAAAGAGAGAGCCTAAAGGTAACAGCCCAGAAAGAACAGAGGCAATATATACTAACAGTCACCTTACAGGCAATACAATGACACTAAATTCATACCTCTCAATAGTTACCTTGAATGTAAATGGGCTAAATGTCCCAGTCAAAAGACATGGGGTACTGAATGGATAAAAAAAACAAGACCCATCAATATGCTATCTACAAGAAACTCATATTAGACCCAAAGACACCTCCGGATTTAAAGTGAGGGAGTGGGAAACAACTTACCATGCTAATGGACATCTAAAGAAAGCTGGGTGGCAATGCTTATATCAGATAAATTAGATTTTAATCCAAAGAATATAATAAGAGATGAGGAAGGACACTATATCATAATTAAAATGTCAGTTCAACAAGAAGATCTAATAATTTTAAATATCTATACCCCTAACTTGGGATCTGCCAATTATATAAACCAATTAATAATAAAATCAAAGAAACATATTGACAATAATAGAATAATAGTAGGAAACTTTAACACTCCCCTCACTGAAATGGACAGATCATCTAAGCAAAATATCAACAAGGGAATAAAGGCTTTAAATGACACACTGAATCAGATGGACATCACAGATCTATTCAGAACAAGATTGGAATCATTCCCTGAAAATTTTCAGACCACAATGCTGTGAAGCTAAAACTCAATCAGAAGAGGAAAGTTGGAAAGAACTCATATACATGGAGGCTAAAGAGCATCCTACTAAAGAATGAATGGATCAGGGCGCCTGGGTGGCATAGTGGGTTAATGCCTCTGCCTTCGGCTCAGGTCATGATCTCAGGGTCCTGGGATCAAGCCCCACATTAGGCTCTCTGCTCAGTGGGGAGCATGCTTCCCCCTCTCTCTCTGCCTGCCTCTCTGCCTGCTTGTGATCTCTGTCTGTCAAATAAATAATTTTTTTAAAAAAATCTTTGAAAAAATCAATGGGTCAACCAGAAAATTAAAAGGAAATTTTAAAAATTCATGGAAACAAATGAAAATGAAAACACAGCTGTTCAAAATCTTTGAGATGCCACAAAGGCGGTCCTGAGAGGAAAATATATAGCAATACAAGCCTTTCTCGGGAAATAAGAAAGGTCTCAAATATACAACCTAACCCTACTCCTAAAGGAGCTAGAGAAAGAACAGTAAATAAAGCCTAAACCCAGCAGGAGAAGAGAAATAATAAAGATCAGAGCAGAAATCAATGAAATAGAAACCAAAAGAACAGTAGAACAGATCAATAAAACTAGGAGCTGGCTCTTTGAAGGGATTAATGAGATTGATTAACTCCTGGCCAGACATATCAAAAAGGAGAAAGGACCCAAATTAATAAAATCATGAATTGAAGAGGAGAGATCACAACTAACACCAAACAAATATAACCAATTATAAGAACATATTATGAGCAACTGTACATTAGCAGATTTGACAATCTGGAAGAAACAGATGAATTCGGGGTGCCTGGGTGGCTCAGTGGGTTAAGGCCTCTGCCTTCGGCTCAAGTCGTGATCCCAGGGTCCTGGGATCGAGCCCCGCATCGGGCTCTCTGCTCGGCAGGGAGCCTGCTTTCTCCTCTCTCTCTGCCTGCCTCTCTGTCTACTTGTGATCTCTGTCAAGTAAATAATTAAAATCTTAAAAAAAAAAAAAAAAACAGATGAATTCCTAGTGGCATATAAACTACCAAAACTGAGCCAGGAAGAAATAGAAAACCTCAACAGACCCATAACCAGTAAGGAGATTGAAGCAGTCATCAAAAATCTCCCAAAAAACAAAAGTCCAGGGCCAGATGGCTTCCCAGGGGAATTCTACCAAACATTTAAAGAAGAATTAATACCTATTCTCCTGAAACTGTTCCAAAAAATATAAATGGAAGAAAAACGTCCAAACTCATTTTATGAGGCCAGCATTACCTTGATCCCAAAACCAGACAAAGACCCCATCGAAAAGGAGAATTACAGACTAATATCTCTGATGAACATGGATGCATTGATTTTCTATCCTGACACATTACTGAATTCCTGTATGAGTTCTAGCACTTTTGGAGCGGAGTCTTTTGTGTTTTCCACATAAAGTATCATATCATCTACTAGCCAATAGGATCCAACAGTACATTAAAAGGATTATTCACCACAACCAAGTGGGATTTATTCTTGGGCTGCAAGGTTGGTTCAACATCCACAAATCAATCAATGTGATACAATACATTAATAAAAGAAATAAGAAGAACCATACGTTATTCTCAATAGATGCTGTAAAAGCAATTGACAAAGTACAGCATCCTTTCCTTATCAAAACTCTTCACAGTGTAGGGATAGAGGGGTCATACCTCAATATCATCAAAGCCACCTATGATAAACTCACAGCAAATATATTTCTCAATGGGGAAATACTGAGAGCTTTTCCCTAAGGCCAGGAACATGGCAAGGATGTCCACTTTCACAACTACTATTCAATATAGTACTAGAAGTCTCAGCAATCAGAGCACAAAGAGAAATAAAAGGCACCTGAATTGTTAAAGAAGGCAAACGCTCACTCTTCGCAGATGATATGATACTTTATGTGGAAAATGCAAAAGACCACTCCAAAACTGCTAGAACTCATACAGGAATTCAGTAATGTGTCAGGATATAAAATCAATGCACAGAAATCAGTTGCATTTCTATACACCAACAGCAAGACAGAAGAAAGAGAAATTAAGGAGTTGATCCCATTTAAAATTGCACCCAAAACCATAAGATACTTAGGAATAAAGCTAACCAATGAAGCAAAGAATCTGTACTCAGAAAACTATTAAGTTCTCATGAAAGAAATTGAGGAAGATACAAAGAAATGGAAAAATGCTCCATGCTCATGGATTGGAAGAACAAATATTATGAAAATGTCTATGCTCTCCAGAGCAATCTACACATTTAATGCAGTCCCTATCAAAATACCATCAACTTTTTTCAAAGAAATTGAAGAAATAATCTTAAAATGTATATGGAACCAGAAAAGACCCTGATGAGCCAGAGGAATGTTGAAAAAGAAAACCCAAGTTGGCAGCATCACAGTTCCAGACTTCAGCTCTATTACAAATTTGTAATCATCAAGACACTATGGTACTGGCACAAAAATAGACACATAAATCAATAAAACAGAATAGAGAAACCAGAAATTGACCCTAAATTCTATGGTTAACTAATCTTTGATAAAGCAGGAAAAAATATCCAATGGGAAAAAAGTCTCTTCAACAAATGGTGTTGGGAAAATTGGACAGCTACATGCAAAAGAATGTAAGTGGACCATTTTATTATACCACACACAAAAATAGACTCAAAATGGATGAAAGACCTCAGTGTGAGACAGGAATCCATCAAAATCCTTGAGGAGAATACAGGCAGCAACCTCTTTGACCTCAGCTGCAGCAACTTCTTCCTAGAAACATCGCCAAAGGGAAGGGAAGCAAGGGCAAAAATGAACTATTGGGATTTCATCAAGATCAAAAGCTTTTGCAGAGCAAAGGAAACAGTCAACAAAATCAAAAGACAACTGACAGAATGGGAGAAGATATTTGCAAACAACATATCAGGTAAAGGGCTAGTATCCAAAATCTATAAAGAACTTATCAAACTCAATACCCAAAGAACAAAGAATCCAATAAAGAAATGGACAGAAGACCTGAACAGACATTTCTCCAAAGAAGACATCCAGATGTCAACATATACATGAAAAAGTTCTCTGCATCACTTGGCATCAGGGAAATACAAATCAAGACCACAGTGAGATACCACCTCACACCAGTCAAAATGGCTAAAATCAACAAGTCAGGAAATGACAGATGTTGGAGAGGATGCAGAGAAAGCAGAACCCTACTACACTGTTGGTTAGAATGCAAGCTGGTTCAGCCACTTGGAAACCAGTATGGAGATTCCTCAAAAAGTTGAAAATAGAGCTGCCCTATGACCCAGCAATCACATTACTGGGTGTTCACCCTAAAGATGCAAATGCAGGAATCCTAAGGGGCATGTGAACCTGAATGTTTATAGCAGCAGTGTCCACATTAGCCAAACTATAGAAAGAACCAAGATGTCCATCAACAGATGAATGGATAAAAAAGATGTAATATATATACATATATATATGTATATATATATATACATATATATATATATATAATGGAATACTATGCAGCATAAAAAATGAAATCTTGCCATTTGCAATGACATGGATGGAACTAGAGGGCATTATACTAAGCGAAATAAGTCAATCAGAGAAAGACAATTATCATATGACCTCTCTGATATGAGGAATTTGAGAGGCAAGGTGAGGGGAAAGGAGGAAGGGAGGGAAAAAAATGAAACAAGGTGGGACTGGGGAGGAAGACAAACCATAAGAGACTCTTAATCTCAGAAAACAAACTAAGGGTTGCTGGGGGGTGGGAGGCAGAGAGATGGGGTGGCTGGGTTATGGGTATGGGGGAGGGTATGAGCTATGGTGAGTGCTGTGAATTGTGTAAGACTGATAATTCACATACCTGAAGCAAATAATACATTTTATGTTAATAAAAAAATAATTAATTAAAAAAAAACCCAAGTGTGAAAGAAAACAAAGGAAAACCATGATATCCTTTACTTGGAGGAATAGCTCTCTGTGCAGGGCTTCTCTCAACTAATGTCCAGTGTCAGAAAGAGAGAAGGTCTTTCAAATGTTAGCTTAAGGAAGGCCATAGGAGGGGGCGAGGGGCAGGCCCCACCAGCTCACTGCCCTTCCAGGCACCCAGTACAGGTGTCTGACATCTGAGTGAAGCCATCTTGGATGTTCCAGCCCCAGCCAAGTTGCTAGCCAACTGCAGCACATGACCTCAGCCAACCCAACCCAGAGCAGAAGAGCTGCCCAGCTGAGCCCAGCCAACACACAGAGCCATGAACAATAATAAACCTTTATTGCCTGAAGCTGCTAAACTGTTGGCATGATTTGTAAGATGAGCAGTACCTAGCTAATGTAATCAGGACTGCTGTTGGAAAGTCATGCCCTCATGAAAGCATGTTCAAGGCCTGGCATGGTGCATGTTATGCCATAGTCACTCACAAAAGTGTTTGTGAAAATCAATCCATTTCTCCTCAGTAATCCGGATGTCCACAGGCCCATGAGAGTCAGGGAGCCCCAGATCGGTGCTCACTTCTCTAACAGGTATGGTCAATTCACTCAGATAATTCCCAGGACATCAGGCACCAGGGAGAGCCATAGGAAATTTACTCTGGAGATGAGTGATCTGGACTGTGGAGGACCATTAAACAATAGGGGAAAGGCAGGCTTCAGGCACCCACCTAAGCTGATCATGTGCCCTTTCTTTCCTGGAAGACCCGATCATCTTCAACCAAATCTCCAGGTTATGGAAAAAAGATGTCCTCTAGCAGTAACTCATTTGAATTGGGGAGGATTGCTCCTGGGTTGTATGTAAATTATTGTTCCGAATGTTTGAATAACCACATGGTGAAAACCAGGGGACCAGTGCTTCCTGATAAAATCAGCATCTGCTACTACCAGAGAGCAAGGAGAGCCAAACTAGACAACCCCTGTTTCACCCGACCTGTCCACTAATGAGGAGCCCCACCAGAGGAGGAGGCAGAAGGATCCTTCTCCCCTCCTAGCTCTGTGTTTCAGTGTTTACAATGGTCTGAGCCCATCTTCTGGGGTGGGGGGTCACGTTCCCTCTGCATGCATGGAGTGGGTGTCCCTAGTATCACCTGTTGTCCCCTCCCAGGAGGCAGAGGAAGAGGAAAGATTGGAGATGTGGTAACCCCAGGAGTCTTCCTATAAGAAGCACGGCAGATGTGTGGCGAAGACAAAGAAGCGCAGGGCACAGGACAGCAGTCAGTGTGGACGCTGCACAAAGGTGGGGGGTTAAGAGGTCAGAGTTTTCATTTCCTAAGTTGTTTTGTGCCGTTTTGGATAAATCAAAAAGACTTGACCCCCTTCTTAGGCTGGATCTCTTTGTTGTGTGCAAGCATTTTGACGTGCTTTAAGTGACGTCCTTTAAGTCCAGCACAAATGAGGGCGGGGTGGCAGCTGTTGGCTCCGTCTGTAACTGGAAGATGGCCACACCCTCTGGCATCCGACTGAGTAGGAAAAAGGCCCCAGGGTGTCCTGTGCTGGGGACACCATGTGATTGTACAGAGTCCGGGCCAGCCACAAGATCCCAGCAGGTGCAGGGCTGATGGGAAGTGCGCAAACTCGGAGGGTTTTCCTGCCTAGATGGAGCGTCAGACTGAGTCACTCTTCCCTCCCTCTGCCTGGGGAGTCCCGCCACACATTCTCTGCTCTTTCGTATCAGTCCATCTTTTCCCTTTCCTTGCTTCCCTTGCCTTCTCTAGGACAGCAACCCAATCATAACAAGAATCCAGAACACACATCCTGTGATAGACTTTCCTTCCTATACTTAGCGTCTAAGAAACAAACACCCTACCCTCCCCCCCCCCAAAAAACAAGAATAAACTACTCAGCAAAACCAAGCTACTGTCAAGAATTTCTAAAACCAAACAAGAGGTAGAGGACCAGCTAGGCTCAAGGGCGGCTATAGGGCGATCTCTATGCTCATCCCTTTTATAGGTTCAGAAACCATATTGATATTTTCAAAGTGTTTCAGATCCTGAAACACATTAAACACATTCAAACATGTTGAATATGGTTTTTACAAGGACTTGCACGCACATTATTTTTGGGGTCTCAACCCCAGTCTGTTGCTCAGCTGAGCAGGTCAGAGACAACTAGCTGCCTTTCTGGATTCATCCGATATGAAGCACAGGGTTGAGGTGCCCACCGCCTTCAAGGAGCCAGAGGGGTGGAAGGGTGTGGTTTGATGTGCACATGGCCTGAAGGCTTTCCTGTCCTTTGCTGACCCTCAGGGGCGGCTGATTTTCCGATGACATATTAGAAACTGCATTTTAATCTCCATGTCGCTTAGGAATGGAGCCTCATGGTCTGGGTATGTTCCTTGGGCCATCATTAGGGTGGAGTTTACTTTGGGACTCTTTTGGTCACAAGTTACAGAAACCTGTTTGAATTGGCTCAAGTGAAGAAGAGACAGATCAAGATAAACTGGTGTCTTAGGGAAGCCAAGGGTAAGATATGCACGTAGTCTTGGAAGGGACTGGAACCAGAACAAACACGCGTCCAAAATGGATGTAATGTGTCTGAAATCTGAGGGGGATGCCTGAGCCTTGCAGACACGAGCAAGGTTTGGAGGTCTGATGTGCACATTGTGACAGCGCAACCCCACGAGGGATCAGGGGGCCAGACCTGGAAGCCAGGAAAGATGTCCCGTCCTTTGTGCCCATTGAATGAGTGCTACAGAAAGCCCAGCAAACAGGACAGATGAACCAACAAATGCCTCCGAGAGCATTGGAAGTTCACTTCATTTAATACAGCAAAGTAAGCTCCATATGAATTCAAGAGAAAATGTCTTTTATTTTTCATTGTTTAAAGATCTTATGTATTTATTGGATTAGCACCAGTGGTGAGGGGGTTGAGGGGCAGAGAGAGGGAGAAGCAGATGCTCCTCTGAGCAGGGAGCCTCTGAAGGCAGAGGCTTTAACGGCTGAGCCACCCAGGTGCCAAAAAGTAAACATTTTTCAAAGTAATTTTTACAAGCATATCATAGAAATGAAAATAAAATATAATGGAATAGCTATTAAGGCTTTAATGAAAAGAAGGCAGTAACCACTGAGTCTGGAAACCACATGGGAACATCATAAAGAAATGTTGACCAGGGTTAACATTCGCTGAGAGTTGATTATCTAAGTATCTATTCTTTTTAAGATTATTTATTTATTTATTTATTTGACAGAAAGAGAGAGAAATCAGAGAGGCAGGCAGAGGATGAGAGGGATGCAGGTTCCCCGCTGAGCAGAGAGCCTGATGCGGGGCTCAATCCCAGGACCCTGAGATCGTGACCTGAGCCAAAGGCAGAGGCTTACACCACTAAGCCACCCAGGTGTCCTAAAGTCCCTATTTTTTTAAAAGCTTTTATTCATTTATTTGACAGAGAGAGAGATCACAAGTAGACACAGAGACAGGCGGAGAGAGAGGGGGAAGCAGACTCCCTGCCCAGCAGAAAGCCTGATGCAGAGGTCGATCCCAGGACACCAAGATCATGACCTGAGCAGAAGGCAGAGGCTTAACCCACTGAGCTGCCCAGGCGCCCCTCTAAGTCTCTATTTTTAAGCCCTTGGTCCACACTGTCTCCCGTATCTTCCAATCTTATGAAAATGGTCCCATTGTTCTCACTTTTAAAGGTGAGTAAACCAAGACAGAGAGATGTTGAATAACTTGCTCAAGATCAGACAGAAAGGGGTGGACATGCGCCCCCAAAGCCAATGCTCGAATCTCCTGTCTGAGGTCTCCACAGCGTGAATTCAAATAGTCTTACATGAGGCGCCTGGGTGGCTCCCCCCAGCTGAGAGTCCAACTCTTGATTCTGGCTCATGTCATGATTTCAGGGTGGTGAGATCAAGCCCTGCACTGGGCTGTGGGCTCAGCTGGGAATCTGCTTAGGATTCTCTCTCTCTCTCTCTCTCCCTCTGTCCCTCCTTCCCGCTCCTGCGCTGTCTCACTCTCTAAAATAAATAAATGGAATCTTAATATAAAATAAATAGGCTTACGGGGGCAAGTTGTTCACTCATTCACTGAACTCACACTAAAGAACAGACACTGCTCCAGACACTGGGTATAAGTGACGGACCAAAAGACATGGCACCTGACCTTGGAGAGCTTACACTCCAGACTTCAGAATCTAGAGAAGGGACAGGTGATAAAAAACAGGTTTACAAACTAACGAGGGCATTTCTTTTTTTTTTTTTTTTAAGATTTTTATTTATTTATGAGACACAGAGAGAAAGAGATCACAAGTAGGCAGAGAGAGAGAGATGCAGGCCCCCTGCTGAGCAGAGAGCCCGATACAGGGCTCGATCCCAGGACCCAAGACCATGACCTGAGCCGAAGGCAGAGGCTTAACCCACTGAGCCACCCAGGCGCCCCAACGAGGGCATTACTGATGGTAGCAAGCGCTATGGGGACGCAAATATGGTACCACGTGATAAAGAGTGACAGGGCAGGGGGGCCTCTCCCAGTTTGGGTGTCTGGGAAGGGCCAGGGGAGGGAGCCTGGCTGGTGGATGAGTTTTGTGGGATTAGGGAAAAAGAGGAATCCAGAAGGACTCAGGATCAGGGCTCGGTGGAATGTGGTGACCCCTAACGTGATGGGGAAGACCAGAGAAAGTGCAGCAGGTATAGGGAAGAATGGCTAGGGCCCTATCCTAACATGTTAAATCATTTTTTTTTTTTTTTTGAGAGAGAGAATGTGCAGGGATGGTAAGGGGCAGAGGGAGAGAGAGAGTCCCAAGCAGACTCCATGCTCAGTGTGGAGTCCCACTCAGTGTTCGAACTCACGACCCTGAGCTCATGACCTGAACCGAAATCAAGAGTTGGACGCTTAACTGACTGAGCCCCCCAGGTGCCCCAGGAAAATACTTTTAGAATAAGAATACCCAGCGGAACCAGGGGGACGTGGGCTCTCTTCATACATCAATGGTGACATAAAGTCACACACATACTTTGGAACGTATATTGTTGCCAGTGTCAGAAAAATTCCTATATCCGTTGACCCCCTTTTTTTGCTCTGGGAATTCTATCCTTAGGAAAAGAGACCGTGAGCACCTGGTATTGACCACAGGTGAACATTTAAATATGAAAACAGAGCAGTAGGGAGCAGGTCAGGGACACAGAGGTAAACGTGCTCTGTCCCTGGGCCGTGCGGCCTTCATTAGGGACGGCGGATTCGTGCGAGTGGCCACTAAGTTGATCCCCACAGAAGGAGATGAGGCAGGGAAGCCTCTCATGGGCTGCAGTCCTGGTCCCCAGCACTGGGGCACCTGCCGGAACCATCCGGGCCCCCTAAGTCCCTCACCACCCCCACTTTGTATGGGCGTTGTCCTCAGGTCATAGAAATGGCAAGCAAAGTGGCTCAAGGTCGTCTCCCGCTGAGCGGCTCAGCAAGCCGTCAGACAGGCGGAGTTAGGCAGAGCCCTACCTCAAGCTGCTGACACGGTCTCTAGGCAGTTTCCCTGGTGATGGCTAAAGCCGACCTGGAATGCGTTTTCGGTTTTCAGTGGTCAGCTGGAAATCAGCAGTCCTGGTGGGGGGGGGGGGAATGTTCCGCAGGAGTCAAATGACCTCCCAGCGTTTCCATCTGTGGGAGGAGGAGGGAGCTCCCCGCCTGCCTCCGGGAGAGCCTTGGTCAGCACCGCCGCATGACCCCTTGGAGCAGCTCTGGCCAAGGACACTTGAGAAATGGTCCCAGAAACTGACCAGAGACTCTGGAATCCCTTCATGCTCTTACCATGACCCCCTTGTAGAGAGACTCCTGTGTCCAGGTTAAAAAGCACTTGGAAGCCCCATGGACCCCGAGCCAGACCTGGGTTGCCTTTCAAGGGTGGCGACACCCCTGCCAAGCCAGCAGGCAAGGGACAGAGCTGCTACAGGAGGCGAGGGCAGGCCACTCTTTGGAGAAGTTCCAGGGTGACAGAGCACCCCAGGATGCTCACTGTTAGCTTCTGCTAACCTGCTGGGCACCCCAGGTTTTCTGGAACCAGCTGTGTTCCCCTGTCCCCAGGTTTGGTCTCCCAGGAGCATAAGAGCTAGATGTGCCTCCTGGCGTCCGTGGAGCTGCACTGTTACGCCCAGCGCGCGCCAGACACCAGGAGTGTACCTCCAAACCCTGGACAAGGCTTGGATGGCTGTGCATGCAGTTCCCAATGGGAATTCTGAGTGGGTCGTGTTCTGTGCTCCTCAGGCCGTGCCTGGCTCCAACACCCAGCCCAGGGCAGGCTGCAAAGACCTCTTTACAGCTCTAACTGTTGCTTGTCACCTGTCCCCAGCACCGTGGCTGGGCTCCTAAGGCAGATCCGTGGCCCTGCCCCTGGAGACAGGCGTGTTGGGGCTAGAGCTCCAGCCACAGAGGACAGACCAGCTTTCTCCCTTGACTGAGCCTGAATCCGGGAATGGGCCCTGGCAGCATGTGCAGAGGGCCAGGAAGATGGGAGCTGGTGTCAGGAAGGCTGTAGAAAAGGCAGCACGGGGAGCAGCAGGAAGCACCTGCTTCCCGCCAGAGCACGGTCACGGACGGGGCAGAGAAATCTTACGTACAAGCCCTCTGGAGCGACTACTGTCCCGAGTCCTTACAACAACCTTTATTCCAAGGCTCCCAACGCTGGAAACCCCCACCTAGAGACCCTGTCACCCAGACAGGTGCATCTGATCCTTGAGGGGTCTCACGGGGTCTCAAGCACCCGGAGCATCTCCGGTGGGTGGGCCTGACTTATTTCCTCAGATGCCAGAAGGAGGAAGCCGGGGCTTCCTGTTGTCTCGAGCTCGTTCTCACTCAGGCACTGAAGGGCACCCTGGGCCTTCTCCAAGGCCAAAGCCCACAGCTGCCCTGATCCCCCGCTGAAAGTCATAGCGGGGTCCTCAGGCTCACCCTTTACAGGGCTACCTTCTCTATCCCGCATGGATAGGCTCTTGTTACCTGGCTTCGTCCCAGCTTCCTGCTGCCCCAGAACCGCCGGCAGAGAAGGGCTGTTCATTAGCCCCAGACTCAATGAATCAAGAATCTCCAGACCTGGAACCCCAAGGCTGGGTTTTTAAAGCTCCCCAGGGAATTCTGATGCACTGTCCGAGGCAGAGACGGCTGAGCCGGACCAGCCTATTGAGTCTAGTGGAAACAGGCTGTGCAAAGTGAGATGTCTTGTCGAAGAACAGTAGTGGTTGGGTGCTTTCCTCCCCAAACGAGGTGAGTCCCCAGGTAAGACCCTTCCATGCAGTCACACCGGGAATTAGGGCACTGAGCCCTCCTGGTGATCATGGGGACACAGGTGGGGGAAGGACATGGGTAAGTCGACGTTTATTTAGCATTCGGGAGTGAAGCCCTAGATATGGCCCTTTTATCCACCCCCTGGTAGAGATGTACAAATATATGTAGATTTATACTAAAGGTTTTTAATCATGCAAAAGGAGGCAAAAAGGACCCCACTTAGACTTTCCATTTCTGGCTGATGGTGCAATTTCTTGTCGTTGGACGTGGCTCCCCGCTCACCTCCCTAAGGCTCATATCAATAGCAAGCTGGCACCGACAAGTGTCCCCTGAAAAGGAGAATTCCTTTCTTCTACTCTCGAGCCTCAAAGGAGCCAGCATGCAAGACAGACCCGGAGAAACCCTGGTCAGCTCCCAAGGGCAGGCCCAGATCTGCTTCGTTAATTGCTCAGTGTCCCTTCAGGCCAGAGCACCCCATGTGACACAGCGGTGTTCCCTGAATTAGCTACAAAATCAATCAGACGTCCAGCTTCTTACCGCTTCAATTGATTCAGCTTTATTGATCTCTCCTGTTTGGTTAGCTTCAGCCACTCTCCAGCCTCTGGAACAAGGGCATGCACCATACCCGCTTCTAGAATGTACAGGGGATCAGCCCTCCTGGCCCAGCCCTGACATGTCCTCAGTGGCTGTCTCCTCTCATGAATGGCACATCCATCTGCTCAGGCTCCCAAATCAGGGATCCCCGAGATCCCTCTCAGATCCCCATCTCGTCCCCTGCCCTCAACTGCTTCCACCACGTTCCATGGGTCTCCCTCACCTTCCCATTTCCCGGGGGAGAGGGTGGCCTCAAGTCCCTCCTTGTCCCTCCCCCAAACGATGGTCGCTCTGCTCACTTCTTCATAAGGAGAAATCATGTTGGTCTAATGCATTGGTTTCCCAGACACCGACTGGGCCATTGATGCCTTATGGGGTCCATCTTGAGAATGTTCCTGATCCTTCATGGGGCAAACATGTTCTACCTCTCTTTGCCTCCTGAGGCTGCCCTGAGGGTTTGCCTCGAGCTAAAGTTTTCTGCTTTAACTGGGGCGTTGGGATCTAGGGGAATCAAAGGGCATCAATGTCTAGCCTCGGCCAAAGAAATTCTGTGCTTGGTTCAACCCAGTTTAGCGGAGGTTGGGAATTAGGACCAAAGCACCGCTTAGATTAAATCTGGGGTGTGAGGGAGGCCATAAATTACAAGCTTGTTTTCCTCATCCAGCTTCTGAACAAATTAAGAGATTAAAAGTGAGGAATAAGATATATGGATGTCAAATTGCCATCTCTGTTATGTGTAAAGCAGATATGGGAGAATGTGGCTTATCCTGGAATCGAGGAGTTCCCCACTCTAGTCAGCCCTGGACCAGGGCAGGCTCCATATGGGGAGGCTGGCAGATGCCAGCTCCCCTAAACCTTGGAATGTGGACCAGCAGACCACAGTGTGTGCTGTCCTCCAGGGCGGAGTTAGGGAAGGGCAGAGAGAGACCAGGGGTTTGCGGTAAATGGTACATGGAGGGCTGGTTCTTCCCACGCTTGAAAGGAAACATGAAGCAAGGGCAATTTACATGGCAACTTTACCAGAGTGGGATTTTCGCTTCCTTGCTCAGCTTCTGTTCCCTGCATGTTTCCTAGGAGCTCGCCGTGCCCACACCCTTCAACCCTTGCCTGCTGCCAGATGTCACTGCCTCCCTTCTGGGTTACACCAGTGGGCCCCTGCCGTGGTCCGTTCTGGCAGCTGTGACAATAGCATAGACAGAGTAGCTTACAGTATAAACAGGAGAAATTTATTTCTCACTATTCTGAAGGCTGGAAGTCCATGAGCAAGTTGTTGACAGATCTGGGGTCTGGTGAGAGTTATTTCGAGGATGGCTCTTCCTGCGGTGGCCTCATAGGCCGGAAGGGGTGAGGGAGCTCTCTGCGGTCTCTTTCACATGGGCACTAATCCCGACATGAGGGCCCCCCCTCTCAAGACTACTCACCTCCAAACACCATTGAGGGCGAGGTTTGCAGCATCTGAATTTTAGGGGGACACGGTATCTCCCACCAATGTCCCCGATACAGTTCCACATCGGATCCCACCTCCCGCATACACCCGGAGCGATCCATCAAGAAGCGCAGATCTGGCCGTGTGACTCTGCTTCTGATGCCCCGCTGGGGGCTCCTCGTCAGTGACAGCCCCCCTCCCCCGCCACCAGGGAAGAGCCCGGGCTGTCCAGTCCGAGGGACCGTGTGAGGACAGCGTGGGTTCCAGCTGCTGGGACTGAAATTTCCTCAGTCCGGGTTTCCTGAAATTGTAGCTCAACGAATTGTGGTCAAGTTCATCCAAGTTTAAACGAAGGACCAGGATCCTCAGCTCAGCATCAACCCAGAAACCCGGAGGTTTCTCCAATGGCTAGACATCTGACACGGAATAGTGAGTGTATTAGGACGTGATTGCATTTCCCCAGCCCCATCCGCCCTTCAGGCCTCCCTCAGCAGCCTCAGGTGCCGAGGAGTGGGGGTCCCACCTGGTCCCACTGGGTCCTCAGGGGAGATTTGCTAACAAACCACTACCAGCGCAGACTCTCTTGCCTTTCATCTACGAGGGACCGCATAGATTTTAAGATGAAGAACCTCAACGTTGCGCCAGCTTTCACCACAGGCACTTCCCCCATGTCACAGACGATGCGTCCACCGTGAAAGAACTTCACTGCATTTTCACCCAGTTGAGTGGATCAAGGAGCGGGACAGGGGACGGGGGACGCAGGAGGGGAAGCCTATCCCATTACGTCTCACCATCCCAGGAGGGACTGTCCACCGGGATCTCCACACTCCCTAGTCTTCCTCTGGTGAGCGCTCAGCTCAGCTCTCTCCTGAGCGACCTCGGGGCTGATGATTCACAGCCCTCCTGCCCCTCCCACCCTCCCCCCAGCCCCTTGCAGGAGGGGCATCCAGGGGTCACCACCATCCCCTGTCCAGTGTCCTCTGGATGTGGAAACCAGCCCAAGAGGTGTAAAGTAAACTGTTTTCTGATGACAGACGGTTCTGGGGTGGAAAATAAAAGCAAGGAATGAATAATGATGGCAGTCATTCCAGCTTTTTTTTTTTCCTTTTGGGGAAATGTCATACATAAAACAGAAGGAAGCAAGAGTCTGCCATAAATATATCTTCCCAGAATACTCCAACAGTGGCTCTGTTGAGTGGTCAAGGCCTGATCTGGCTGAGCTAGTATATACACAGTCAAGGAGGAGAAAGATGGCCTAGCCCAGGTGCCCGGAGGCCCCCACAACTCCTGCAGGCACGTCCGAGTGAGACCTGGCTACCCCAGAGGGAGCAAGTGGCCAGCAGAAGCTTCTGGAAGCAGGAAGAGCCGGCCGCATGGCCACGGGGCAGTCAGCCCATACTCACCCCGCATCCCTTCCTAAGGCTCCCAGGGCCAAGGGCCTGTCTCTGGACGAGGACTTGAGCAGCCAGCTTCCTTCTCAAGGTCCCAGGCGAGCTTACCCCTGCAGTAGGCCTGCTTCCATTTACTACGAAGCGTGAGAACATTCTTATGAATTACGCACTCCTGTTCTCGCTGGCTTTCTGCCTCCTTACCAGAAGGGAAGCTGCTTGCAGGCTGGGACTTTGTCCTCTGCTATGTCCTCCACACCTACGACAGTGCCTGACACACTTAGATGCTCAATAAATGTTTGAAGGACTTGGCCAACGCATGGGTCAGTAACCAGTAATAAATGTAACACCTGGCTCTTATGTACTTCATGGCTTTCAAAGGACTTTCCCGTCAAACTGGCATCCAGCCCCGGGGGCGGCCTCCTGCACCCCGACAGCACCAGCGTGCCCTCTGCTAAGGTCCCAGCTGTTGTCCTGGCCTCTTCCTCCACGGCCTCCCCCAGGAGGCTCTGAGGAGACCTGTCCACTCCCCAGATTAGGGCTGTGGAATTTGCAGGGCCTGCGGCCAAGTGAACATATGAGGACTCTTTTTCTAAAACGTATTAAGAATTTCAAGACAGTGACAGTAGAGCACTCACAAGGCACGGGCCAGGGCATCCTGACCGTCCAAGTGCTCAGCGCTGGTGAAGGGGCACAGGGGAGCCTGGCGAGTGCACGCCGTGCCCAAAGCCACCATCCGTCCCTCCAGAGCCTGATCCCAGCCCCTTCTGGTTTCTAAAAGCCACCAGAAACCCAGGTTTTAATGTAAAATGTCTTATTTTGAAAGCACCGTATGGGCTGGCTCCTCCCACAAACCGCAGCTGACGACAACACCCACACTGCTTTGGGACCCTCAGCATGTCCCCTCACCTCCCCGGGCTTCCCGAAGAGGGGATGAGATGGCACGGTCAGTGTCGGGGGCCTGTGCCTGTACCCCAGCTGAAGACAGGTGACAGGCCTTCAGTGCATCCCCTGCTCCACCTTGAGAGTGGGGACAGGCCCAGGTTGAGACCAAGAGCCAGGGCAGGAGGAGGGGCTCAGGTGGGTTTCGTGGGGACATCACAGGACAAGCTGGTTCTCAAGTCAAACTGACCTGCAGGCCATCAGACCAGCTTTTGTCTCTGAAGGGACAGCAGAGGCCACCACGGGACACGCTTTCCTTCTCAGCCAACAGATATGAATTAGTCACTGTGTCGTGGTTCTAGTTAAAATAGTCGAAGTCTACAGAATCCAGCGAGATTACCAGGTGGAAGATAACAGGGAACTTCTCGTGTTTACCCGTCCTGGTGGGTGTCCCTAGTGGGGCACCTCGGTCCCCCCATGACCACCCTCTAGAGCCACTGTACAGATCTGTTGGTCTTGGGATGCAGGTAGGCATCCACAGAGGCGTGTGGAACTGTGGACAGAAAGGTGTGGACGGGGCTCAGCCTCCAGCCTGTCCAGTGGGTTTCTGAAGCTGGGGAGCAGCAGGAGACATTTGTGGTCCCACCCACTCACCTGCCAGGGGACACCTTGCCCCACCTCCTAATGAGCTTTCGCTTGGCCCCGCCCCCCGCAGCTAGACTCACATGCTCCGCCCCCTGGGAGTCCGTGCCATCCTGGAGGTGGGAGGTGATGGAGCTGGCTCCTGGGCACCCCAATGCCACAGACTGGCAAGGAATCCAAGACCCCCGTCCCATCCTTTGCTTCCGTGAGGCTCTCTCTATCTTGGTTTCCCTCCCAGGTTGCTACTGATATTACTTTTTTTTTTTTTTTAATTTATTTATTTGAGAGAGAGGGTGTGCACACGAAAGGAGGACCCAGAGGGAGAATGGGATTCCTGGCTGAGCAGGGAGCCTGACCACATGGGACTTGATCCCAGGACCCCGGCATCATGACCTGAGGCTTAAGCAGACACTTCACTGACTGAGCCCCCCAGGAGCCCCCTGATTTTACTTTTAAACAAGAATTTATTCTAACAGCAGAGTACCCCACACTTCTTACAGAAGCCTGTTCTTACAACCTCCCCCTGCCCCACAGACAACCAGAATGGGTCCATGAAAGGACTGGTTCAGAAGGTGGGCTCTAATTAGGGGTCTCCAGGGGGCTGCTTCCCTGGGGAACACACCCCGGGGATAAGCAGGATACTGAGGACAAGACAGATGCTGCCCGTGACCACCGCACTGATGGGGAGAACTGACCACAGCTACAAGCTTGAGCATCAGAAAATCTGGAAGATACTTTGCTTCAGCTAGTAAAAATCCTGTCATATTATGCTGTTTTTTCAACTTTACCCCAAACAAATAGAGACCTTTCAAAAATGTTTGGTTCACTTCGCCTACTTTTCATGGCTCAGCTCTCACGCTGGGCATTTGCTGTGCTCTGTGACCCACGGGAATGTCCTCGTGAACCCCGACGCCCCCGGAAGCCATCTGCCTCGTCATGGTGGGTCCCAGGTTGCCGTGTGTTTTGAAGTATCTACTTTTCTTAATTCTCCCCTGATAGTGGAGAAAACAGAGCAACATAAGTAGAGTCAACATTCGTTTCTTCCCTCCCAGGTCACGAACAGTTTGTAAATTGTCAGTAGGACTTGAGTGAGAATCCAAGAAGGGGCTGTCCTGGGAGAGAAGTTCAGGTTGCCTACAGAAGAAACCCTGTGGCATTTAAGCTGCCTTTCAGTCCTTGTCTTGCCTGTGAGATGACTCCACAGTATCCCCTGAGACTGCCGACCGCCAGGCCCGTGGCTGCAGTGGGGAACGGCAGCTGCTCAGCCGAGCTGGCTTACTAGCGGTGACCGTGGTCTGAAACATGAAATTGCTGAGTAACTAAGTTCCCGGTAGACAGAATGCGGCCTGTGTGCCTTCAGCACGTGGCCCAGAGCCCTGTACTTAGCTCACAGCTGTATCAGGACATGCAGAGTGCCCTGACAGTTGTGCTCCCAGATACCTCTGAAGACACCCCAAGTGCCTCCTGCCTTGGGGGTCCAGGACACAGTGGAGAGTGGAGGCGCTTGGCTGTTGACGGAAAATAGAACCCGGACTTTCAATGCTACCTGTGGACACGTATCAGGCAGAGTATGAGACAAAATTCAAAAAGGAACTTTCCTATTTTCCGGAGTGTTCTCTCTTCCTCCCTCCATGCTTTTATTCACTGAGCAACGTTTACGGAGCACCTACTACAGGTCCCTGGCTAAGCTTTAGGGATCTGAAGGTGGAGAAGACTCATCTCTTATCCCAGAGGACATGTAAAAAGTCACCTCTGGGGCCTGGTTTTAAGATCATTCTGATGTGTGTCTATTTGGGACCTCAATGCCCCTACAAGCTGTTGCAGCCTGGTGTGTAATCAGATGGCACTTCCATGCACCAAGCACATATGATCCTCCCACTGTATGCCAAGACCTCCGCGAGGCAGTGGGATCTGCGAATGAGCCAACAGGCTCTCAGCCCTGAGAGGCTGACAGCTCATTGTGCGAGCTTAGGAGGATCTCAAGTAAAAGAAAGTCCCTCAAACATGCTTTTGCTCACTAGAGCCCATTTAGAATTTCTTAGAAAAGAAAAAAAATAACCATTGACTACCTTGTTGCTTCTCTTGCAAAGATTTCTTCACAAGAACTGCTGTTTCTGCTCACTCGCTCAAGTGTGCAGTGTGATAACGAACGGTTTTCTTCCTGTGTTGCTTGTGTTAAGAAAAATGAGAGGAGCACCCCTTTCCTCTCTCCTAATGACGCAGCAGAGAGCATTCTCAACCCGCTGCCCCCTCCCCCTGCTTCCTCTCCCCACCTCTTCCCAGACCGGTTTGAACTTTTTCCAGTTTCCACCTTCAGGTTCTAAGTGAGTCTGTGTGATGAGATGATGGGGTCATGCCTGAGACGCACCCCTGCCCTGGGCCTGCTAAAATCCGAGGTTTTGCTTCTTCAGCAGTCTGCAGTCATGCTGGGGCGTGATGGGGTGGAAGCAAGCAGATCTGAGTTCGAATCCCGCCTCCAGCACCTGCGATCACTCTGACCCTGTTTCCTCCTCCATACAGCTGAGCTGAACCACCAAGCCCAGTGTTGACCTTCTCAGAGTGGAAGAGATCCTGGCAGACACTGGGA
Organism: Mustela nivalis; assembly: GCF_964662115.1. Taxonomy (NCBI): domain Eukaryota; kingdom Metazoa; phylum Chordata; class Mammalia; order Carnivora; family Mustelidae; genus Mustela; species Mustela nivalis. The sequence goes on from NC_139035.1 coordinate 28,628,791, forward strand.
AGGTGTGCTGATGTGAGAATCTACCAGACAAAAGGAACCCAGTTGGTAAGCATCACAAGATGATCGGCTGCCCACACAATCATTCATCAAGCTGTGTAGACCTGGGACCCTGGGATGGGGCCATCCCTTCTTCCCACCCTGTCTGCCCTCCCCGGGAGGCCAAGGTCAGGGACGACCCAGAGGACTTTAGCCCATGTGTTCTGGGAAATTCAGGACTGCCCTCATTTCTTGTCAAGTATTCTCTGCAGATGTCCTCATTAAAATGGACCAGAAATCCAACATGTGGGCGTCTGTCCAGGGCCTGAGACCGTGCCCCGTACTAAGACTGGCACAGTGTAACCGTATTTCATTTCTAAAGTGCTGTTGGTAAGTCTGTGAAGTCTCTGGGGGAGACAGAGCAGGAGAGGGAGGTCAGGTCCATGTGACCGGGCTCACTGGTGGGAAGCCATCTCTGCCCAGGGCTGCAGGGGCTTCTGGGATCTGCAGCGGCCACTGCACTCCGTCCCTCGGCCAAAGTGGCCACCCTTCACTGACCACCTCCCTCGAGTGGGTGGTTTTCTATGTACCATTTTGATTGCTTTTCATAATAATCCTTAAAGCAGGCCCTTGCTTTGACTTTTCCAGGTTGCACGGGGTAGAGACCCATGCTGTTTGCCCAGGGCCAGGGAGAGTGATTGTAAGGACATATCAGAGATACAGACGCACAAGGTCTATGGTGTCTGGACATTGGGGCCACAGGGAGAATCAGGGTGCCGTTCGGGACCCCGCAGTTCGGGACCCCATGCTCTGGCTGGGTCCCGCCCGAGTGACCCTACATGCCTGCAGGTGCGTCCCCTGCAGGGCCTCCCAGCCCCCAGCCCTCTGCGTACTCTCTCTGGCCCCAATTCTGCTGCCCCACAGGTGCCCTCAGCCCCATGCCCGACACCATTCAGCCTGGGTCCTGTCTGTGTGTCTCTATTGCCCACCTCTGGTACGATGTCTGGGGCCCTTCTTCGGGGCCCCATCGAGCTGCCCACAAAGCTGCCTTGGATGGGCAAGGCTCCAAGGCCCAGTCTGTTGCATGCAGAACCAGGCCACCCAACTCAGGAAGGCCTGGGGGCTTCTGCTCTGCACCGGAACCCATGCAGGTGTTAGCTTCATTCAGAGATGAGAAAGGGGCCTCTGGGAAGAGTCGGTAGCCGGGCAGGCTGAGCACAAGTCACACTCAGCTCTGGTGTCTCCAAACCCGGTCACATCTCTGCTTCCTGTTTCTATCTGCCCACACACAGCCGGAGGGAAGGGGGCTCCTCCTGGCTTCTGCCTGCGTCCAGCCCCTGTCCTGATAACCTCAGTGTACCCTTCCAAGACCCATCAGCCCAAAAACAGCCCCCTCCCCCAACTCTGCTTCCCACCAAGTGACCAAGGTCTGAAGATCCCCCTGCCAGAGTCCATAAGGAATTAGATGGTGAGGGTCCTGGTGTCCAGAGACCCCAACGATCCTGCCATGGGCACAGTGGCCCCATGAGTGTATGGATGGCATGAGGGAAGGGCCACGCATGAAAGCATCATGGTGGGAATGGTGGAGCTGCGGGAATGGTACAGGTCACAGAATGGTACAGGTCACAGCAACACGGGGCCATGCAAGCCTTTACTTGAACCTTCGCCTTGGGACCCCCAACATGTAGCTGACGAGGCTTGGAGCCCCAAACTGCACCATGTGGTCAAAGATATCATATTCAGACTGTGAGACCAATGAGCCCAAATCAGGGCTGCCCTGGAAAATCCAGCGCGGCTTGTGGTGTTCAGGTCGGGGCTGTGCGGTCGGGTCAAACTTCTTCTGTGAGCTTCAGTTCACCGCAGGAGGCTGGGGCCCAGGAAGGAGGCGGCTCTTGCAAAAAACTAAGGGCCGCCCTCTGGAGAAGTACCCTCCTCCAAGCAGCCGGCCCCAGCTGCTTCTCTCTGTTCCAGCAGGGTCTGGGGGGGAGCTCGGGGGCTCCTGAACACCAAGGGAGGAAGGTCTTGTCAGCACAGGAAGCGCAGGCTCTTCCTCCCCTTTTGCAGATGAAGAAATGGAGCTCTGTGGAGAGGAAGGGCACTTTCCAAGATCACAGAGCAGACGAGGAGGCTAAACATGGGGAACCCAGACGTTCCTATCGCTTAAGACTCGGCCCGTTAGCGCTGTCCATCCCCAGCAAGGTGTTGGGCTGAGCGTGCAGCCCTGAGCCGGCTCCATGGCAATTAGCAAAGGAAACGCTCGAACTCCCACTGGAGAGGCACGTGGTCTCCTTGTGGTGATAAAACAGGAAAGCAGAACAGGGACCGAAATTTCACCAGAGCTCTGCTCTCTGAGAGTGCCCCAGGAGGGGTCGGAAGAGCCAGGTCTTAAGAATTTGTCCTGCAGGTGAGCAGCCCCAGGGTCAGGCAGGCTGGACAGAGTTCTCGAATGTCGAGACAGCCAGCAATAGGGAGCAGCAGTGTGTTAGGGAAGTCCCGGGCACGGAGAGCAGCCATGGGGGGACGTGGCAGTGGGCACTGCTGCAGCTCGACGGGCAGGGACAGGCTGGGAGGAGGCCCTGTCACCACCGAGCCCACGCAGGAGCGGGCTGACCCCCAGGGGACCACCTCCTCCCAGACTCTCATGCACCTTCGCTGGGTTCACAGCCTCTCCCCCCTGGCAGGCAGCCCCCGGGGTAATACTGTATCCATGTGTGGGTGATTGACTAGGGTCTGTGGACCTCTGTCTCCAACGCCGCCCCCAGGGCAAGAGTGTCCTTACCTCTCTCCTGTACCACCCGTGCTTGGTAGGCTCTGCACAGACAATTTCTGAATGAACAGACGAATGAGTAGATGACTTCTTGATGAGCGCGTGACCAGTCACCATGCCAGGCTCTCTGATAAAGGAAGATTCTGTTTGCTTCCAGTTTTCCAAATTCCCACTCTCTTTGTGGGTGACATGATATGCTTCTCCGTTCTGATTCCGAAGGTTGAGTTAGTACTGCTTTCTAAAAAGATCCGTGCGTGTCCCTCTGGGGTCTTTTTGCTTTCTTCTTCTTCTTTTCTATTCTCTTTCAGTTTCTGACCCTGGAAATAAAATATGGTCATTACAGGGATTTTGAAAAAGCACGATAAAACGGGGTGCCCAGATGGCCGAGATGGTTAAGTGTAGGACTCCTGATTTTGACTCACGTCGTGATCTCAGGGTGGTGAGACGGAGCGCTGCATTGGGCTCTGAGCTGGGCGTGGATCCTGCTTAAGATTCTCTCCCTCTGCCCTTCCCTCTCCCCCCCAAAAAAAGAAAAAGGAAAAAAGCCTAAAGAGGTTGGGGGAAAAAATCCCTCTCAACAATCTCATCATGAAAACAGTTCAACACAGTGCATTGGCATATTTTCTTTGGGACTCTCGTGTTTCTTAGGGGCAGAAGGAGATTTTCTTTCTTTCTTTTTTTTTTTTAAGATTTTAAAAATTTATTTGAGAGAGAGCATGAGCGGAGAGATGCAGACCCCCCACCAAGCAGGGAGCCGGACATGGGGCTCAATCCCAGGACCTCAAGATCATGACTTGAGCCTTAAGCAGTTGCTTCACCAACTGAGTCCCCCAGGTGCCCTCAAAAGGAGATTTTCAAGGGCCTCAGCCTTAGGATGCCTTCCCAGGCTTGCATCCCCTACCGCCCCTTGCTGTCTCTCAGGCGTCCAGAGAAGCCATTCTCCCGTCCTCGTCCTCCCACCAGGTCTGAGTTCTCCCAAGGCCTTGGAGAGCTCTGTGTAGGCTTGTTATTCCACTTCCTGGTGGTGGTAACAGTAGGCTTCTGGCCTTGAGCTTCTGCCCCAGCAGCCTGGTGGCCAAGCGGCCCTAGTCGGCACAGAGGTGTTTGGGGCTCTGTTCGTCTCTTGCCCTATTATCCTTTCTGGACTTTGCCAAGGCCCTGTCTGGAGCAGGCCTTGACGCTTCCAAGCCCCCGAGTCAGCCACCAGTGTATGGCTAAAACAAGATAGGACATTTCCTCAAAACAACTTGCCCGAAGTCTCTGTAATTTCTGGATTTCGGGATACCACTGGTACCCTCTGAGTCTCTTCTGGGAACAGCACTGGTACTTTGGAAGTTACAAGAGACGCAGGGGCAGGAGTGGAAAGGGGCTCGGTCTATGGGCCCAAGGTTCACAACTGGACTTGTGAGGGGAGTCACAGGCCATGTCTGAGTTCAGTGGGAAAAAGTGATGTGGTTGATTAGTCATGTCTGCCCTGGGCAAGGCATGGGAATGGGAGTTTGCAACCCTTACTTCTATTCCGAGTATACGAGGGTCTGGGCCTTCAAGGAGCACCATGGGAAAGGCGAGTTAAATTCAGAGTCCTGTGGATCTGTTAAAGTAGGTGGGATTCCTGGAATTCCCTTGAGGGAGGAATCAAAGGGGCTGGACCTCCTGAGAGGAAGCTGGACAATGGCCGGGCAGGGAGGGGACGAGAGCAGGCTCCAGACTAAGGAAAGAATCTGAGGAAAGCACTGTGGTGGCATGCCTCAGAGAATGTGGGCAGACCCGCCTCTCGGAGGTAATTATAGAACTTCAGAGAAGGCCCGGCCAGAATGTAATTGGTAAGTTCAATAGTATCTAGATCAGAGTAAAAATACATTTAAGCTTTTAAAAGCAGTGACTACTATTTTTAAACTAGGGAAATGTTTAGAAACACAGAGGGGAAGAAAAGACCCAAAGAATGATATATGAAAAAGTTATTCTCAGCTGTTTACATGTTGTCATATTTGTCTCCAGCCTTTTTATTTTCAAGGATATAAAACACAACACATAAAACTTCAGTCCCTCAAATTATCACCCCTTCCAATTCCCCAGAAGTAAGAACCACCGCTATCAGAAATGCGAAGACCATTTCTAGACCATTTTGACGATTTTTGCGTATCAACCTATGCACACAGAGACTTTTCTTTTAATACCTTTAGTTTGAAGAACTAGCAGTAATTCTCTACACGCCATCAGCTCAGACCTGAGCCTCTCCTGGCCAGGCACTTCCCCTAACCCGTCTTCTCCGGAGCCCCTTGGGCCCCTCCTGCAGTTCCCATCGACCCCTGGCAGCCCACCCCTTCCTGAGCAACTACCCATTCTTTTAGGTTGAACACTTCCATTTGGCAGGTGTTGGTGTGAGCCAGGGAATGACCAAGAGGCAGAGCCGGACCTTCTCCGTGTCCATCACACCATACAACACATAGCTAAGCTTAACCTGGGGTTGAAGGTGGGGGGCTCTGGGATCACCAACAGAGCACGTGAAACCATCCCATAGGGTCTTCTGTAGGATCTTGCCAGGTGTCAGATGCTGATAACCAGCTTTTTTTTCCTATGTTGCAGAAGGTCTTCTCAACTTGGGGTCTAAAGACCTCTAAGAGCTTGTCATTAGGACCATATTTCAAATGGATTCTTTTATAACCGTACCTATTTTATTTTATTTCCTTAAAAGACATTCTGAGAAAGGGGCACCTGAGTGGCTCAGTGGGTTAAAGCCTCTGCCTTCGGCTCAGGTCATGATCCAAGGGTCCTGGGATGGAGCTCTCTGCTCAGTGGGGAGCTTGCTTCTCCCTCTCTCTGCCTACTTCTCTGCCTACTTGTGATCTCCATCTGTCAAATAAATAAATAAATAATCTTTTAAAAATAAATAAATAAATAATAAAAACATTCTGAGAAGGGTCCACAAGCTTCATTAGCCTGCCGAAGGTGTCCATGACACCAAAAAAAGGAGGGAGCTAGAAATCCCTATTTAACTTGTCATGCTATTGCTTGAGATGGACATGACACTTCCCAGCTCATTCTGACAAACATCATGTTGTAGAGATGGTGTTTGCGATTTCTGTCTTCCTTCTTCCTTCTTCTGGGATTGCAGACGTAATGGCTGGTGCCCCAGTAGCTATGTTGGACCTTGGGGATGGAAGCCAAGATGGCAGCACAACAGGATGGAAGACCCTGGGCCCTGATGGTGTGGAGAGATGCACCAGCCCTGGACAGCTACCTCCAGACTGTGCCATGGGAGAAGGAAGCAAGCTTCATTTACTGACACTGCTGTTATTCTGGGCTTCTGGGACTTGCCACCAGGCCTGAAGCAAATTAGTGAAGCAAAGCTCTCTGATTACAAATTGAAAACAGCATTGTTTATCTGAAGAGTTTTCAGAAATCACTCTCATTCTAGAGAAAGAATCATTTCAAACCTAGATGATGACTCCTTTGGTGCCTGATCTTACCTTGAGTATTTAAACAAGACTGAACTGGTGGAAACACATTTTATTCAGAGTTTCCAGTTTTGATACAGCAAATGAAATTGATGACCATTGAAACTAATTTTTCAGCCACTTCTTTTGCCTACTTTGATCTCCTTCAAAGCGCATTTATGAGTAACCTGGCTTTGTGCCCACCGACTCCTCATTTATGAGAGTGACTCTTATTATCTTGAGAATTTTTAAAACCAAACAGTGAAGATTTCTTCTGGCGTGTCCTTTGAATTGTTGATGGAGTCAGAAAACGTGTACAGTGTCATAACTCCCAACGGCACATCTTTTTAGGATGCTGTGGTTACTGAAAGGTGTAGAATAGCAGAGCCGGTCCTCAGGAAAGGTGATGATGTAATAGGGACAATTTCCGTGAGCAGGGAAGCTGTGTATGACACGTGCCACAAGAACAGCAAGTGATAAGATGACTTGGAAGAGGGAGCTACTACAGTCCTTGGAATAAGGGTACGGTTAAGGGTCAAGATGAAAGGCAAAGAAATGACCACAAGGACCAGAGAAATGAAGGAAATGGGTAGACCAGTTGGCTGGAATGAAGGCTAGCTCTGATAACCTCTCTATAAAATTCTTTCTTCCTCCAGGTAGAATCCACTCACGTCTCCTAGAGCTGTTGTCTCCATATAGCTTTATGAAGCCTTCTCCTTTTTTTCTTTTTTTTTTTTTAAGATTTTATTAATTTATGGGAGAGGGAGAGAGCACAAGCAGGGAAAGACAGCAGAAGAAGAGAAAGAAGCAGGCTCCCCGCCGAGTTGAGAACCCCCAACCCGAGGCTCAGTTCCAGGACCCCAGGATCATGATCATGATCTGAGCCAAAGGCAGAAACTTACCCGACAGAGCCACCCAAGTGCCCGTGAAGGCTTCTAGTATCACAGGAGGGTGATTGTCCCCATGAACCCTCTCTGCGAAGGGACAACTTCATTTTTATAAGCACCACACCTGCATGGACTTCTAAAGCTCTCCTGAATGGATATAATTTCTTACCAGTGCATTAACTCATCTTTAAAGGAGCCATCCCACCTAATGTTTTCTTTTTTTTTCTTTTTTTTTTTTTTAAGATTTTATTTATTTATTTGACAGACAGAGATTACAAGTAAGCAGAGAGGCAGGCAGAGAGAGAGGAGGAAGCAGGCTCCCTGCTGAGCAGAGAGCCCGATGTGGGGCTCGATCCCAGGACGCTGGGATCATGACCTGAGCCGAAGGCAGAGGCTTTAACCCACTGAGCCACCCAGGCGCCCCCCACCTAATGTTTTCTTTTAAATTGCACAAACAAATTGGGCGCCTGGGTGGACTCCTCCCAGCCCCTGGCAACAGCCAATCTGTGTTAAGTCCGTATGGATTTACCACTTCCGAATGTTTCATGTAAATGGAGTCGAACCATATGTGATCTTCTGTGTTTGGCTTCTTTCACTCACCATAATGTTTTCAAGGTCTGTCCATATTGTAGAGTGTGTTAGTTCCTCCTTCTTACGGCTGAAAAATATTCCATCCTGTGAAAGTTATCCAGTTTGTTTATGAATCTGTCGATGGACCTCTGGGCCAGTCCCTGTGCTTTCAGCGAGGTCCATGTAAAAGGAAGTATTTGGCAGTCTGTAAATTTACAGACAGGGTCTCACAGATAGGAGCAGAGGTTCACCTAGGGTCACCATGCCTGCCCACATCACCCTCAGCTTGAAAGTGCCTTGGGCTCCCCCTGGGAGCATTCAGAAAACCTTATAACCATATTCACGTTTGCGTCTCCACTTTACAACAACTTTGTGAGACAATCAGGATGGAGAAACTTATCCCCATGTTATACATGAGGAATCTGAGTGCCAGCAATGAGAAGTCAGGGGGCCTGGCTGGGAAGCATTAAGAGTCAGGGCACGAGCCAGGCCTTCTGACCAGATCTAGCCCCTGCTAAACACTGACCATTGACAACAGCCACAGTGAGAGACAGAGACCGGGTAGGAGGGAGATTTGTGTGTCAGGAATAAATCTGGTGGTGAATAAAGGGAAGCAAACAATTGCGAGTCTGTAAGAACCAGAATGAGCCTGGCCCACCAGGACAGAGAATGTTTTCCGTGACCCAAACACACCAGCCTCTTTCTGCATCTTCTGCCTACACATCAAAGCGTCTGGCCGGGAATTCACGTTTCATCTCTGTGGGTCCCCTTCCTGGAGACTTGGGAAGGAGGTTTCCTGGATGTGGTGGTGGAGGGAGGGCAGAGAATGTCTGGAATGGGAGGCCGGCAGCACGTGGCCTATCAGAGAGATGCTTAGGCCATGTTAGCGGAAGAAAGGAATGAATTGAATGTGATTCAAGCCCTTTTGAATCCTTTGCAACCTTTTCTGCTAGGCAGCTCATTCCTTTTGCACTGGAAACAAAAGCAAAAATCTCTACCAAACAGTTGCTGCCTACAGGTCCGAGCCTGTGCCCCACACCCTCCCCAAGGAGAGGAAGGGGAGCAGAGCTTCGTCTGTGCATTAGCAGGGTGGTGGCTTATAATAAAGAGACCCCAAGGGCAGTGACTTTAAGAACACACATGTTTAGGGCTGTCTGGGTGGCTCAGTCAGTTAAGCAGCTGCCTTCAGCTCAGGTTAAGATCCTAGGGTCCTGGAGCCAAGTCCCGCATCGGGCTCCTTGCTCAACAGAGAGCCTGCTTCTCCCTCTGCCTGCCACCCCCCTATGCTTGTGCTCCCTCTCTGATTTAAAAATTAGTGAAATACTTAAAAGAAAAGAAAAGAGAAAAAGAACACGTGCATCTAAACCCCTCTCCTGTACAGTTCCAGGCAGGTGGGTGGGCTGCTTTGCTCAGCCTGGTCATTCAGAGACCCAGGTTCCTTCGGAGTCGTTGCTCTGTCATCCTGGGGACACTGCTGTCATCTGCACTCCAAAGCTTGCTGGCCACAAATTCCAACTGCCCAGTTGGTGGCAGGAGAGAAAAGCCCTGGGGAGGACTGCCTTTTCTCTCGATGTCCCGCAGTAGCCTCACAGAGTACCTCTGCTCAAGATCTTCCTCACCTGAGCCTGCTAGCTGCAAGGGAGGAGGGGGTGTGTATTTGCTTGCCCTGGAGAAAAGAGAGAATATTTTGCATCTCTACCCCCCCACACACACCCCTGCTATATGCTTGCAACTTGCTTCTAGAAGGTAGCATAGAAGACTCACCTCCATTCACGGGCAGGAAGTCTCTCTCCTTGGCTGGAGTCTTTTTCCTGGCCTTTCCATGTTCACATGGAAGGAATCAACTTGGAAGGATACAGAGGAGCCCAGGCTCGCCCGTGGGAAGGACGCTGGGTCTGGAGATGTGGAGGAGGAGAGGGAAACCAATGGTCTCCATTGAGAGAGATGAAGCAAGCGTGGCCTGGGTATGAGAGACACTCATTAATCCACACAGGGTGGTCTCCTCCAATCCTTGGAAAAAGCCAGCTTTAGCCAAGATGTTCCGGTTCCCACAGTGGGCAATAAATGGGTGGAGTTTTTAGAAAAGTTTCCAACAATATGGTGATTTATATAAACTTTCAACTTGACTTCAGGGAGGATACCAGAGCTCCCCCAAAGACACATACACCACCCAGCATGTTCCTGGTAGGGGGACTCTGGCAAATAGAAGAAGAGGGGGAGGCTGACCCAGCCCGTGTGTTGTTCCTATCAAGGGCTTGGAAGCACGCCCTGACCACCCAGGGAAGCTAGCCCGAGATGACCTGGTCTTCGTCAAGTAGTACCCACGCCTAGGGCAGCCGCCGGCTGTGACCTGTCCCTCTAGGCTTGCCCTAAGCCAAAACCAGTGCTCTGAGCCTCTCAAAACTGAGAGCTCTACAGAATTAAAAACTGGCAAGTGAGGAATGAAACCCATGGCGAGCACCTTCATGATATGGAGGCCACAGGACTCCGAGCCACCGCGGCCCCCTTGCCTCCTGCTCCTTGCCCAGAGCAGCAGCCGGCAGTGACTGCACGGGCACCGACAGCCCGAGTCCTGCCCTGACACCAGACCCCCCACCCCAGACCTCAGGTTCCCACAAGACAGGGTTTGGATTTCTCCCTTTTATTCTCCAGAAGCTCGGCTGCCCATCCAGTGGAAGTTTTGATTCCGTTTCCTGCGGCTTCCTGTTCATCTCATCCCTAAGAAGGTGCTGGGGATTGTCTCAGCCGCGTACAGATGCGAGATAAATGTTCATGCATTTCAAGCCTAAGGCCCAAACCGCCAGGGCTGGTGGTGGGGACTGGGGAATGAAAAGCCTCAGGCTGACACATCACAGACCAAAGAAACACCGTTTGCTCTTTTCCGGCCCCAGGAATCCAAACTCCCCCAGAGAGCTGCCCTGCTCTTCCCTATTATGGAGAGGGAGCGTGGCCGAGGACAGTGCCCAAAAAACAGAGGTGAGCAGCACCCACTCCCTGCCTTTCCCGTTGGGAGTCATCCAGGCTCCAGGGGTGGCCAAGAAACCTTCCCTACCACGGCCTTCACATTAAGTTGACAACACCTTGTGGGGTTTATGGCCGTTCTTAGGGTCCGCCCCTTATTTGATCTTTGGAAGAGACCCTATGTCCCTCCTGCATCCTAGCCCTTGCTTTGTGCTGACACATGGGGGAGAGAAGGACAGAGGGGCTTTTATTTCCTTGAGATTTATTTATTTATTTGAGGGGGCGGGGAAGGGACAGAGGGAGAGAGAGAATCTCAGGCAGATTCCCCAGTGAGTGCAGAGCCCGGCAAAGGGCTCAAACTCATGACCTTGAGATCATGACCCAAGCTGAAATCAAGAGCGGAATGGTCAACTGACGGAGCCCCAGAAGGGGCTCTGAAGGAGGGATGAAACACTCGGGTGATAAGAGAAGACACGGGGGGACTGCCTGGGTGGCTCAGTGGGTTAAGCCTCTGCCTTCAGCTCAGGTCATGATCTCAGGGTCCTGGGATCGAGTCCCGCATTGGGCTCTCTGCTAGGCAGGGAGCCTGCTCCCTCCTCTCTCTTTCTCTACTTGTGATCTCTCTTTGTCAAATAAATAAAATCTTAAAGAGAGAGAGAGAGAGAGAAGACATAGGGGAGGGGGTGGCACCTGTGTTATTGACCTCTGCCCTGGTGTGATTACTGCAGTCGCTTATGTGAACATGGAGGACTGTTCCTTCGATGAGAAGGGAACTTTGCAGCCTCAGAGTCTAGCCTGTGTGATGTTGCTACTGGAAAGAGAGACAGGGTCCAACTCTTGGCCGCTCGCCCATTGGCCAGGTGCCCTAGCACAGCCACGGAGCCTCTCTGAGACTCAGTTTCTTCATCTGCAAACTCAGACTAAGATTTGCCACAGGTCAGACTCTGGTCAGACTCTGTTGATCACCATGAGGGTGCCTGTTCCTCCAGGGGCCAATTCACACTAACCTGCCCCACAGAGACTGATGTATAGACCAGAGTTTCCGTTGCTGAGTCCGGGTGAGGAATAGAGTCATGAGGAGGACTGCACAGACATTGTCAGTTGATGGTGAGTGATGATGGAAGTGAAGGTGTCACAGGGACCATGCCTGGTAGACATGGCTGAGGGGCGACCAATGAAATCCACTAAATGAAGGGGTCTCGTATCTACACACACATATCCCCAGGCCATGGTCACAGGAACAGCCCATGTTGCTGTCCTCAGCTGGGCAAATTTATTGGCTCCCCAGTTGTGTCTTTTCCCTTCCTGACAATGCTCAAATTTTTATCCAGGCATCACCCGCCGCACCCCATGGGCTTCAGAGCAACAGACCCCATCCCCAGCTCTTGCTCCAGATGGACCGTGAATGGCCCCCGAAGTCCCATCAAAAATACTGTACTCCTGGGCGCCTGGGTGGCTCAGTCATTAAGCGCTGCCTTCGACTCAGTTCGTGATCCCGAGGTACTGGGATCGAGCCCCATGTCGGGCTCCCTGTTCAGCAGGAAACCCGCTTCTTCCTCTCCCACTCCCCCTGCTTGTGTTCCTTCTCTGGCTGTCTCTCTCTGTCAAATAAATAAAATATTTAAAAAAACAATTCCATACTCCCACCAAGCCACCAGGAGAACCATATATGTAACTTTGTCTGACCCAGCCAGGGTGGGTCTCCAGAGTCTTGCTGGAAATGTGGGAACAAACCACTCTCACTCCTTCTGGCCTCTGTAGGATGTGGATACACTCCTAAAACAGCTGCAGCCGACTTGCCTCCAAGAAGAAGAAAAGGGTGAGGATTAGGCAGGCACAGGGGAGAGCGGAGCTGAGAGAAGAGTGGAAAATACAGCAGGAAATCTGATTGAGTCATTCCTGAAGCTCACTTCCTTCAGACACATGGTTTTCAATCTGGGGGATAGCTTGGGTGGTACTGCCCCTTGGAGCATTTTGGAAATGTACAGGGCTTTTTTGGTTGTCAGAGTGATTGGGGATGGTGCACGTTCCTGGTGTTTTGTTCGCAGGTGCTAGGGATGTTAGGTATTCTGTAATGCGTGGACTTTTCTACACGGCAGAAGACTCTCCATAGTCCTCCAAGACTTACATAAGTCTTAGTTGGCATCAATTTTGGTGGAAACCCTGTCCATTTAGTTTAGGTGGCCCCAAAATCAGAACTCAAAGTGTAGGCTTATGTGTGACTTATTTAGGAGATGACTTTAGGAAGCAGAGACAATTCGATGGTAAATTTGATATGTCAAGTCAAAAGGCCACGGAGTGCCCAGACATTTGACTAAACATTATTCTAGGCATGTCTCTGAATGTTTCCGGATGAGGTTGACATTTAAATTGGTAGACTGTGTAAAGCAGATGGCTCACCCCAGGCTGGGTGGGCCTCATCCAATCAGTTGAAGGCCTAAATATGATAAAAGGCTGAGTTGGTTGACTCTCTTTGTGTCTTTGAGCTGGGACATGGGTCTTCTGCTTCCCTGGACTCAGAATCTAATTGAAACATATACCATAGCCTTTCTTGCTTCTCAGGTCTTTGGCCTTGGATGGAACTATACCATTGGCTCTCCTGGATCTTCAGCTTGTTGACTGCAGATCTTGGAACTGCCCAGCCTTCATCTTCATGTGAGCCATTCCAGTCACTTATAATAGATAATACATAAATAATACACCTGTGTGATATATGTAAGTTGTATTATGCATTTATTCCCTTCCAGGAGATGAAAACTTCGTGGTTCCGATGGGGCTGATACTGACAGCTCTCAGGCTTGGCCATGGTCATGTGCATCTGTTGCATCAGAAGGAGGCCTCCCCTGGTACCCCCCCACCCCCCCAAGAGAGACCTGTCATTTCACAGGTGGCATCCTGCCACCTGGCCGCCCACTCATCCCTTCCGACCCACACTCTTCCAGCAAGCTGTGATTTAGTCTAGAAATTCCTCTCCGCCAAGGGCTCTAAGCAGCCAATTTGTGAGAGTCAGTACCTGAGACCATGCCCTTCCAATCAGAAGGAGCAGTTGCCTTGGCCACACTGTTCTCCCTGCTCCGGGGGCTTAGCTCAGATCCCTCCTGGGAGGCCCCTGCCCCAAGGCGGTGACCCTTGCTCATCCCATCTGCCTCCCGATTTGCAGTGTGCCTGGTGGTTTCTCTCTCCCCCTCTAAATGCAAGTTTCTTGAGAACAGGAGCTGTGACCTGACCCTTGGCTTGGAGGGGAAGCTCAGTAAGTCTCTGCCAAAAACCAGGTGTGCAAAGGGACCCAAGTGTCACCTTCTGCCAAACACCCCTTAGATGCAGGAGTCTCGGCATGGGTCAGGGGACAGGGGGCACCAAGACCTGCTTGGTATCAACAGTGTCTTACTCAGGACTTAGCATCGTAGGGGAGAGACAGTAAGTCACAGGGTCAGTCAGAGGTGGGCTGCAAGTGTCCTGGGGGACATGGATGGGTGTCAGGGATCTGGAAAGCAATAACCCCTGTGCCTGCTGTTGACAGCTGGGGACTGAAGTGGATGGCTCCTGGATGGGGTGGGCACCGTACCTGGGTAGTCCCGAGCCTAGTTCTCCAGCTCCCACCTACTCTTCCAGTAAACCCCTATCCCCAGCCTGTCTCAGATTCTAGCCCACACACCCCCAGCTTCCTTCTTCCCGTTTCTCCCACTAAACCTCAACTTCAGGGCTGGGATCCCCCTGGCTCCCAGTGTGTTCCCGCTGCCCTGCACACATCAGGTCTCAGTCCCCCGTTCACCCCAAGGTCTGATCACCCCAGGACACTGCCCTTGCTCCCCGTGTCTGCCAGTGCAAATGGACAGGGACACCCCAGGCAGAGTGAGGCAGACCCCAAACCTGGAGAAGCTATTAGGTCAAGATCCATGTTTGTTCATAAGCTCTTATGTTTCATTTTTACTGCACAGCCCTGCATGGAATGAGAACCGACTGTCTAGTTCAGGAGTGCAAGCAGACCTCGGGTCAGCGTTGGTCCATTGGTCTCTCCCTGCTCTGCCCGGAGGCCCATCAGGATCACACAAAAGCAACACTAATCTCTAGTGATTCCTTGCTTTGTCACCCTGAGAACGGCTCCAGGTTCCAGCACATTCTTTTGATAGAGAGGAACATGTGCCAGGAAGTGCAACTCCGTGCTCAGCTCCACCTGCACCAACATGGCACAGACAGGTAGTCCTTTGCTGTCACGCAAGCCACGTGCTGGACACGAGCATCCCACTGTATAAATGTAGAACAGAGGTGCACGGGGACTTTCCAGAGCTGACAGCTGGCAGCCAGCAGTTCTGGGTGCCAAGCCCTGAAAGGTGGAAATACAAAGGAAAAAGGCAAATGAGGAAAGAATGAGGAGAAAGAGAGCAGCAGGAGAACACCTCTTGGAAAAACGTTAGTATTCCCTAACAATCCTCATCTAGAATCTGGGGCAAAGAGATAGCATAAGGGACTACGGGCCAGGGAAGGCACATTTTCTCAAAAGAAAGAAAGAAAGAGAGAAAGGAAGGGGGGGGAGGAAAAGAAACACTCTAGGTTTTAAAATCCGTTGTTTGGAAGACCAGAAAAAACCATCTGCTGTCCCTGCTCCCAAACAATAAACAAAAAGGGGACCGCAAACACAAACACACTCTTCTGGAGAAACTCTTGGAGGACGTCTCCTGCCCTGCTGGAGCCTCCAAGCTGATGGCGCTGAGCTGTGGTGACAGATGGGGACCCACGTTCTCTGGATGCTCCCGCCGAGCTGCAGGCCACCGGGGAGGACAGTCCCCAGGCCGTGCCTCTCTCTGCCCTGAACACGTGTGCACCCACAGTGCAGCACGTCCAACAACACACAGACGCTTGTCACTGGGCTGTGGAGCTCGCGGCTGATGTGGTGGGATCTATAACCCTAAACATCCCTCGTGTTGACTGACGATGGTCAGGCCCCGGAGAAAGACCTCACCACTCCTCTCAGCCTGTATTTTCAAAACACATGGTAACTGCATCTGAATGCCATGGCTTGTGGGCTGGGTCATGGCCAACCCTGGGGACGGATCTAAGCCGTGGAAGACTGTGGGTCAGACACAAAGGAGTTAAGGGGCTCAGCCCTCTTTCTGGCGTGGGTGGGATGAGCTTGCCAGCGGAGAAGCAGCATGTGTTGGGAGGGCCCCCACGCCCCATGGCCTCCCTGGCGTGGCCCTGGAGGCAATGTTGGGCATAGCTGCGTGAGCCTGCCGTGGAACATTCTGCAGCATTAAACAACCCGTAAATCCATACACACAGGCAGTCCTCGTGACTTGCAGGGTTCAGGGTCTGTAAAATCCCCACAAGCACTGAGTGAGCGACACTGAATGCTGTTCCTACAGGAAAAACAGGGTCCGATTCCTGCGTGCCTCTGCTCACAGTGTCTCTGTCAGCCAATGAGTACGTAACCTTGTTTTACATGAGTCTCTGTATACAGGCCCCTCATTCAATACATGCTTATTTCCCCGACATTAAACTTGTGCCTGAACGAAGTGTATCGAACACACCCCTTTCCGATGCAGGTATCTCATAGCCTTCTGGGCTCGGGATCGCCGGACAGCAGACTGCTCTGCGCTTGGGGGCCGCTTCCGACCACAGAGCCGCCCCAGAAAAGCACAGAGATTTGATAAACGTGGTGCTAAAGAGAGCACAGGGAGGACACTTGCTTCCCCCACGTGAGAGGCGAAACGAGAAGGCGAGGGCCGTCTGCTCAACCTCAGCTTGGAACACGTGTGTCAGGCGAGCAAAGGCTTCCCCACGAGGGGTGTGTCTGCAAATCCCCTGGGAAGCACCAAGAACTGATCAGGGGCTTCCAAAAATGGTAGCAAGTGGCTGAATTCCTAAACACAGAATTACCAATAAGGAGGATCCAAAGGGTGGCGTCCCCACGGCTGGTGTGAAGTGAGACGCTGACCTTCCGTAGTATATGAACTAGCCCGGCACCGAAGGCTAAGAAGCAAAAGGTTTTGTTTTGATATAAAGTTGTAATATGATTTAATTAAATTTTCAAGAGCTGATAAAAAAATCTTATTTTTACTTAAATGAGTTTGATCAAAACTTTTATATTCATGAATTATAATTTACAGTTTGGCATCTACTTTTAAGAGGCAAGTTTCAATATTTTATTTTTTCATTTTCTAGTTTTTTCAATGATATTTCTTTTTTATTTTATTTATTTATCTTTTTAAGTAGGCTCCGTGCCCAATGTGGGGCTTCAACTCACAACCCAGAGATGAAGAGTCGCACACTCTACTGACTGAGTCAGCCAGGCACCCTTAAGTTTAAATATTTTAAAAGACAAACAATTTTTTTAAAAACATGCCATTTTAATTTTATGTTTTCTTTATACTTTTGCGAAAACATTGAAATGTTGTGTTCTTCGAATGTAATTGCTCTTATGATGTACTCTTTAGATCATTACTGTTTGGAAAACAAATTATGTGAACATCTAATTACAATTATAATGAATAATGTTGCTAAAATGAAGACAATAAAAACAATTTCTATGGAGGGGCGCCTGGGTGGCTTAGTCAGTTAAGGGTCCGACTCTTGGTTTCAGTTCAGGTCATGATATCACGTTCGTGAGATCGAGCCCCCATCAGGCTCCAAGCTCAGCAGGGAGTCTACTTGACATTCTCTCTCTCCCTCTCCCTTGGTCATGCCCCACCCTCTCTCTCTAAAATAAATAAATAAAAATCTTTTAAAAACCCCATTTCCATAGAGTAAATACTATGATCGTATGTGATTTCTGTGTGTCTTTATTTTGTTACTTGTCTGGAAACTGCCAGCCCATCATCAAACACCAGGTATATCCTATAATAATTAAATTTAGATGTCTTTGATATCCTGCTGACTTGTGGTCACATAAAAATAATAACTTTACACATCTTTTAAAATGTTGTTACTATAAAAATGAGTCTATCAGTACAGGAGGGTGGAACGTGTCTCCTTTAGGAGTTTACTGGTGTTATTTATCGCTTCTCACTATTTACACGCACAGCATGTGGGATTCCATTTGTGCTCCCATCTGGGGCCCACATGCATCTGATGAGGGCCTGTTCCTATGGAGACTGGGGTTTTGGGGGTGTTTGGGTATCTGCATCCAAGGAAAGCAGCAGCCGGCCCGGCAGACATGCTGATATGCTGGAAGTGCCCAATGACCTGCTAAATGTCATCTCAGTGCTGGGAAAAGCCACCCCAGCAGGTTGCTAGTAGAGGCAGTGGAAGGGTTCAAAATATGTGATGGCCATGGTGGGGGCAGGAGATGAGGCTCCGGGAGGCTGGTGGAGACAGAGGGTCGTCTTCCCTGCTGATCCAGACATCATCTGAATGCCCTCCGCCATCCTGCTCTGGAGGACATGCCATGGACCTCTCTCCAATGGGACCTTGCCCAGGTCCTGGGCACAGTGCTCCCCTACTCTACGTTACGGAGCTGTGTCCTGGGGATCCCACCTCTGACTGTCACAGAGCCAAGGCATCTCCAGAGCGTGTCTACAAGGAACTAGGCATGCTGCATGGAGGCTGCCTGCCCAGGGATGCAGGCTTGAAGCCGGGGCCATGACACCTCCAAGGAAAGCTTCAGGTGTGTGGAGACTTGGGGAGCACAGAAAGTGACCTGGGCTCGGCTTCCAGCTTCTAGATTCTGTACTAACCAGCTGTGCGACCTTGGACGATTGCTTTAACCTCTATGGGCCTCTACTTCCTCATCTGGAAAACAAAAGCATAATCCTGGGTGATTGTCCGGGTCCCTCTGGCTTTGTAACTCCACCTCGGATCTGCCAGAGGGATTCCTTCTGTGTGTCTTGGACGGGGTCCAGTGTCAGGATGACTTACTCTAATAGGCAGTTGTTCTTTTGTTTGTTGGCCTCAGGGGGAGCTCAGATATTTTATGATGTTATGGGCAGCAGAGGTGACTGGCAGCCAGTACCCTCTGCCTCTGGGCCCACGTGGCTGGCCCCAGCCCAGCTTCCCCCGTGGAGGTCATCCCAGCCTCATTCTGCGGTCACGCTACCTTCTGGGAAGTGCCCACAAGATAATAGATCCCTTTGACAGCTCCGAGTCTGGTGGACGGCAACAGGCAGCCCTTGGCTTCTCTAATGAGGTTCGGTTTGTAACTTTTTAAAACCATGACTTAACTGTATTCACTTATTCTATAAATATTTAAATGGGGGTTAATAATTCCTACCTCACAGTACAGCTGGGAAGAGTAAGCAGTTCATATAGAACTATGGGTGGTGCCTGACAAGCACATGAACTTGAACTGTTGAGCACCTGCTGCTTGCCAGGCACGCGCTAGATGCTGGGATGCCAAAAGGAGGAAAGCCAGACGATGTGGAGTGGACGGAGGGGAGACAGACATGCGCATGAGAGTACTCTGGGAGATAATATATTACAGGCAGAGGAGCAGTTATGGGGGTGTAGACAGAGAGATGTGATCCCTTCTGGGGAAGGAGAGAAGGTTGGAAGGTCTGGGGGACATCCATGGCTCCCCGACACCCAGGATCGCATCCCTTCCATTAGGCAGGTAGGGCTCATCCCAGATGAGGGCAGGTGACCCATTTGTAGCCAATCAGAATATCTACATCCCTGATGATAATCACTGGGGTCAGGGCGGAGCAGATGGCACACATGGGGACAATCAGAAAGCGACTGAGGACTTTTATCAAACCTCCCAGAAAAGCATTCATTCTCTCTCGGTCTAGGATCATGAGTTTTCAGGAAAATGCATGCTTGGAGCTCCCAGTGAATATATTCAACAGTAAGTTGAGAGAAACTGAACCTATGTCAGAGAAAAAGCTGGGACAGAAGGAAAAAGACAGAGAGTCAAAAACAAAAACAAAAACAAGAGAGAGAGAGAGAGAAAGAGAGAGGAATCATGGCATTCTAAACCCCTGGATCAAGCTATACCTGAACTATAGCCAATAAAGCATTCCTTTGCCTAGACTACATTGTATTGGATTTCAGACATTCACAATAATCAGCTTTGGCCAACACAGAACATTTCTGGCTGATTTTAAATACAGAAAATCTTAAAGAAGAGGGTATGTGTGAGCTGAAATTTGAAGAACTTGCAGGGTTTCGGCAGATAAAGAAGTAGCATTAATCCTTGGGATTCAGGCACAAGTCATCATTCCCAGGAATTCTTGGGATTTTCCCAAAATCATATTCCACATTTTTAAAACACTTTATTTACTTGTTTTTAAATGTTACCGAGTAACGTAATAACAAACTGAGTCGTGTTTCTGTGGTAGGGTTATAAACCATGCTTCAGAAGCTGGCTATTTTTAAAAAGATATGATAATAAATATACAATTTATTTTTGTTAAGATTACATATTTCAATAACGAAAAAATCTCTGTCCGAGTAGATGTTTTTAGTAAAGAACATTGAAAGGAGGGACGATGCGTGGAAAATAAATACCAAACACAAGTCATTTAAACAGAGAAAACATTCAGTGCCTTAAGGAATGGGTTCCATCTCCGTTTCACGACATGCATTCCCGAGGCAGAAAAAGACCTTTCACTTTTTGTTGGTGCTGGATGAACCACTGGTCTAGGCTCCATCCACGCTGCTCGCTTCCTGTCTGATGATGAAAGCATCGTGCCTCCTCGCCCTGATGTAAGTTTTGCCTTTGGAATCAATATTGCTTTGGCAAGGTCAGATGTTAGACCATCAGTGGCTTTCACGGCCACGTCACCTTCGCTTCTGCTCGTTTTCCTTCCAGGATCCAGCTGGGTGGGCAGGTGCTCAGCAGGGTCGGTCCACTCTTGCTGGTGGGAGGGCCAGCTGCTCGCAGCTCTGCTCCACCTAGGTGACTTTTAGCCCATGGCGGTTGCTCCCTGCCAGACCCTCCCCCTAAGGTCAACCCTCTGTCCAAGACCACACTCAACCAGAGGGGCGGGCACCTCGACTCCTGCGCAGCTGGGTCCCCCTCCTCTCTTCATCTCTGCCCCATGAGTTCCACGGCCCTCAGCAACCTCTGAGCTTCCACCCACCCAGCTCACTCAGACCCCCTGTCTCTGCATTTCCTTGCTGGGGCTCAGAGGTTTTCCCCAGGAGAAGGAACCCCGGGGGAACATGGGGTCACCTGTGTGTGTTCCAGCTCTCCAGGACCTCACCCCCATGTCGCTGGTGGTCTAGTTCCTGGGAACAGGTGTCTCATCCTCTGCCCACTGTTATAATTGTTTAAGCTGACCACTGTTTCTAGATCTGTCCCTCCGACATGGCCAGATAGGAAAGCTCATCCCTGGTATACAGTAGAAAATTACTACTGTTGTTTTTATGCACAGTCCAGGTTTAAAGCATGGATGTTCTGTTGGGTCACCATATTTCCATCCCTTTCTTTTCTTTTTAACAATGCTACATTTAAATGGATTCGATATTCTCCCTAAGTCTTTTTACAGTGATCTCCCTGTTCTCGAGTTCTTCAGTTCATTCATTCCCCTACAGGTTTGATTTTATAACAAGCAGGGGTTTTTGGTTTGGTTTGGTTTGGTTTTTCGGGAAGGACTCAGTGTGCCGCACTCCCTGAGCCCTTTGCAAACACCTGGTCCAGCCATCATTCCTCGATCACACTTTCTTTATGGTGCTCTATTTTTTTTTTTTCCTTAGTTCTTTCCCTAGGTGATTAAAAAAAAAGCTTCAAAAATGTTTAGAATGTTGTTCCCTTTATTCTCCGGAAATATTGACACCTGCAAAAGTCTGCATACTGTATAGATCGTAAGTTATCATAATACAACACATAAACTCGTTACCCAGCGGGTCCCTGGCGCGTTGCTAGGACTGGTGAAGCTCTCCGTGCGCTCCTCCCAGTGGTCAATTCCCAGCCCAGCTCCCCCAGGAGATGGCAGCCCTAGTTCTTTTGAGATTTACCATGAAATTTCCTCCAGGGATGCACCACCGAATTTTGTTTGCTTTTTAACATGCTAAATGTGGCATGGTTCTGAGATTTGGTGACATCGATGTGTGTGCCTGTGGTTCCTTTGTCATCCCTGCTCTAAATTCAGTGTATGAATTTGGAAAAAGCTGCAATGTTCTTACCCATTCAGCTGAGAGTTGGATTGTTTCTGGATTTTTCCTATCACGAGCAGCGCTGTTACGAACATTCTTGTGCCTGACTTCCAGCATGATTGCAATCATTTATTTTTAAGATTTTTATTTATTTATTTGACAGACAGAGATCACAAGCAGGCAGAGAGGCAGGCAGAGAGAGAGGAAGGGAAGCAGGCTTCCTTCTGAGCAGAGAGCCCGATGCCGGGGCTCGATCCCAGGACCCTGGGATCATGACCCGAGCTGAAGGCAGAGCCACCCAGGGGCCCCTGCAATCATTTTTGTGGAATATATAAAATAGCCAAGCGTGAAATCCGTAGGATTGCAGCCAAGGTGCACATTCAGGTTTGCAAGCTAATGCCAGATAGCTAGAGGTCAAACAAGTCAATTACCATGGACACCCCCCCCCCCCATCCAAATCTCCAGCTCCCAGCCTGGAATGTTGCATATGGGAGGGGAGTCCCCTCAGCTGTTGATCCCCTGGAGTGGTTTGCTTTTTCTGTGAAGATGCTTGAAAATTTTGTTTTTAAGATTTTATTTATTTATTTGACACAGATTTTATTTCTTTATTTGACAGAGAGAGAGAGAGCACAAGCAGGGGCAGGGGCAGTGGGAGAAGCAGTCTCCCTGCTGAGCAGGGAGCCAGACGCAGGACTAGATCCCAGGACCCTGGGACCAAGACCTGAGCCAAAGGCAAACGCTGAATGGACTGAGTCACCCAGGCATCCTGAAGAATTTTTTCTTTATCACCAAAGTCCACTAATTTCTGCCTTCATCTTCTTGGAACATGGTTTATCCCACTCATTTGTATACACAGCCCTTCCTTTGAAGGAAATTCACCTGATTGCAGTTTGAACACACCTTTGTCCTGCCTGTAGGGCTCTCCACTCAGGCCCATCAATTATCCTTCAACTTAATCCTGTTTTTCTCTGTCCCACATCAATTTCTTTCTTGTTCTCATTTACATTCACTGTGATGATGGTGAGCTTCTCCCAGACATCATAATTCAAATGTCAACAGCATCTCTTCTGTTCTTATTTCCAGTTGATACTTTAATTCTATATCCAGAAATGATATTTTAATCCTATAATGACCTTTATTTGGTGCCCTAAATCTGAAATCTCCCTTCTCTCCTATTGTTTCCCTCCTCATCTTTGAGTCCTAGTTTCACTGGATTCCTGCGCTCACTGAACTGTTGAGCAGAAAGAAACTCCTGTCTTCTGGAATTTTCTTCTGATGCTTCAGTTATGATGTCCGCTCACGTGGAGCCTGGCCTTTGCTGGCTGCATCCCCCCTTTTCCCTTCGTGGCCTACTTTCATAGCTGTGCTGCTTCCCCTCCCATCTGCCCCCGATCAGGGAGGGGCATTCCCTGGTTTAATTGGCTCTGATGGAGGGCGGGTGACTTCTTGACTCTTCCCTCTTGCAGCTGAGGTCAGTTTGGTTTTTTTCTCTCTCTGCATCATTGCAGGGTTTCAGGGGGCATGGGGGGGGGGGACAGGAAGCTCAGAAGGTGGAGTGTTGACCATAGAAAGCTGAGGTCTGCTCTCTCTGTGACTTTGGAGATGTGTCAGAATTTACCCCTCTGGGCTGGGCAGTAACATTGTTGCAGGGTTCAGCTGGTTGCCCTGGAGCCTTCACTGTGGTCAGAATCAGCCTCTTTCTGCATTCCCTGCATTTTCCCCCTTTCTTTCTGTACCTACTACCTCTCAGTCCACAGAGGAAATGCATATAAATACCTACATGAAATGCATATAAATACCTACATGCTTGGCTTCTCAGGGCTTTGGGGTTCTCATCAGAATCCATGAGAATCCTCAGGACCTAGATTCTCTGCCACAGTTTTCAGCAGAGGAGGGACTTGGCCAGAAGCCAAGCCACCCCCCTCACCACCACCACCACCCCGAGCAGGGGGTTGGGGGCCTTTCTCTATTCCATCCAGCCTCTTGTTTCTCCTCTTGGTTAACTGTGATGTTTATTGTAGCTGTCCCTCATTCCTTATTTGATTGCCATTGATGACTTTTTTTTTTTTTTTTGGCTTACTCTTTGTTTTGGCCATTTTTGAAGTATTCACAGAACAAAGTCCAAAAGAAAGTTCCAGTCTGCCATCACATTCAGAAGTCCTTTACCGTTGCATGTCTTCTGGCTACATCACAAGAATGTAAACTCCACAGGGGCCGGACTCCTGTTTGGTTCATTCATATCCCCAAGTTCTCAAACAGTGCCTGGCATATAGTAGGTGCTCAATAAATATTTGTAGGAGAGATGGATGGACAGATGGAAAAGTAAAGAATTCGATTAGGAGGCGGTCACCGTGGCTTTATGCAAGGATGATGTGAGCCTGACTGACGGCAGCAGAGATGGGGGGTGAAGGGGTGGATTAGACATACCCTGGAAGCTGGGGCGGGGTGAGGCAGTGTGGGGAGGGGGCGCAGAACTGAGCATGTATCCCGGGTTGGGGGGGGGGGAGTGAATAAGAAGCACAATCCACTCCTCAAAGTAAACTGAAGACCCTAGGGCTTCTAGCTTGGATGAACAAGTGGTGTCATTAAGTTCTTCATTGAGAGAAGAAGCAAAAGATGCTGGGTTCCCCTTGAACTTGCCAGGTCTGATATCACTGGATGGCCTTGGCCACAGGACGTTCAGGAAAGAGCAGTGCTCGACAGAATCTGGGGTGTCATCAGCTAGGATGAAGGTGAACGCATGGGGGGTTAGATAAGAGAGTGGGTCAGGGGAATGAACCACTTACCTGCATTAAAATGAGAGAGGGACCAGAGGTAAAGAAATCAGATTCCATGAAGCTTCAGCTCCCAGAAAATGTTTCCAGACAGAAAAAATGACGATGCAGATGTGTGTCCCATTCATGCCCCGTTTGACTTCCTCCAGGCCCACCTTCTTCTGTATTACCCCACTATTCACCCCTCACAAGTGTTTGCAAAGTAAAGAAAGAAAATGCAGATTCAGATCATCTCAAAAATGTGAAACCGCTGCCTTTAGCAACAGGAATGGTTCGATTCTTTTTGCACTCACTCAAGGGCACAGTATGAGTCACTTGAGGTTCTGAAAACTCTGCAGGAACTAGGCATTTTAATACCCTAATTGGCAAAGTGAAGGGGGGGCAGACAGCAGCAGGCAGGAAATGCTGAGTGTCGGGGGAGGGAAGATCCCAGGAAGGCTTACACTTCACCCTTTGGAAACAGTGACATCAGCACACGTGGTGACCCCAGTGGAGTCAGCTGTCTCCTGGCTTGGGACTCAGACTTGGGGCTGGGGATGCTTCCCGGGATCTCCCAGCCTACCACCCCCAGCCCTGCCCCCCCCCACCCCTCGGTCCTACAGCCTGGGACTTATTTCAGGGTTTAGTTGATAACTTCATCCTGAGTTCGTGTCCCATCTCTGCGGGCGATGTGCAAAGCCACATGACCTGGGCCTCCCGGGCAGGACATCATCATGGGAATGAGATACTGGGGATTTAGGGCCAAGCGGAGTTGCCCTGGACTCCAAGGGGATTTTGTTACTGAATTGCCTGAGCAGATCTGAACCAGGAAGCATTCCTCCAGGAGGCAGGTACGAGTTCTTGTTTTATGAAGTCTTTTATTTTTTAAATTACGATTTTATTTATTTATTTGAGAGAGAACAGGAGTGCACAGAGGGAAAGAGAGAAGCAGGCTCCCCACTGAGCAGGGGCCCCCCAACGCTCGATCCCAGGATCCCGAGATCATGACCTGAGCCAAAGGCAGCTGCTTCCCTGACTGAGTCACCCAGACACCCCTGTTTCATGAATCCTTATCCTTCAGTCAGCTAGCTGAGGCTTCAGAGTTGATTGTCACAAAAATTACAATTATAATCACTAATCACAGGAAGGCTACTTATTTACTTATTACTGAATTAATACCAATTTTTCTATAGCTAATAATCATTCTTATAATACTTGAATTATTATAATAATTATTCTTATAATACTTGGGGATAGACTAACTCTGATGCGTGATCTCACCTACCCATCATGACGAGTCCTGAAGGACTCATTGTCATCTTCATTTTATTTCTGAGGAAACGTGTTCACGTATTTATTACTTCAGTAAAATGCATCTCTTGCCAGCTGTCGGTTAAAAATGGGAGGAAAGGGGTGCCCGGGGGGCTCAGTCATTAAGTGTCTGCCTTCGGCTCAGGTCGTCATTTCAGGGATCTGGGATCGAGTCCCATGTCGGGCTCCAAGCTCTGTGGGGGAGTCTGCTTCTCCCTCTCCCTCCCTCTCTGCTTGTGCTCTCTCTCTCATTCTCTCAAATAAATAAATAACACCTTTTAAAAAAAAAACACTTGATTGAGGTATCATCGACATAAGAAGCCCATCAGGCACGTGCACGGGATCGTGACACAGAGGCAGGGCCATGGAGAGCCTCGGCGGTGACTGGGCAGGTGGCCTTGGTGGCGGAGTCCCGCTCTGGGGTGCGGCAGGACGAGCTATGTCCGTGTGTGTGGTGTGGTGCTGGACTGCTCCTCAGGGCAGTTTGGGCCTGGGAGCCTCCCTCTTTCCTGCCGCACTGCCCGAACCTGGTGGACTGTGCTGGTTTAATGAGCTCGCCAAGACCCTGTACCGTTTTATCCTGGCCTTCGGCTCATGGGAGCAAAACTCACAGTTTCTGTGGCTGGCCGTGAAGAGCCCTGTCCAGCACAAGGCTGTGCCCTAGGATGCTCGGCAGCAACAAGTCCCAGCCCCCACAGTGGGGGTGGGGACCTGCAGGGTTGCATGGGGACAGCTGGGACGGAGAGCCTCCAGGGAAGCAGTGGCCACACAAAACCCTTAGCTGCTCCATCAGTCTTTCCCACCGTGGCAGCCTTGCTGTTGGGTGTGATGCCAGAGCCTCGGTCCCAGCCCGCCACGGCAGGGCTCACTTTGTCCCTGCCATGGAGGGACATGGCCTGAACTTCCTGGACATGGCCCTGAACATGGCCTGGAAGTCCACCTTGGTCAGCGCCAGGGCCTCGGCCACAACGAGGCCTGAGTTACCGGTGGAATTCCGCGGGGCGAGGCCCGGGCTGCGTTCCTTTCTGTCTGCCCTCGAGAGCCTATGGGGTGAGGAACTGTACCCCGGCTTTGCCAGTGAGGCTGCTGGTGATGCTCAGACGAGCTACCACACTTCCAAACGGCCCCAGCTGTAACTGGCAGGGCGGGAGTTCAAGTCTGTGTGCAGCACAGACTTTGAAACCCAAGGACCTCATAGGTAATAGGAATAAAAAGATGAAGAGGAGAAGTCGAACTCTTCAGCCTCTCATAGGACCATAGCGATAACCTCGTATGGGACCCCTGCTTGGGAAAGCAACCCCATAACCACTGGATTGATACAGATAAACTCTGATCACACACACACACCCCAGAAGACCCCTATCTGATTCTTTCCGGGTGATTCTGAGACAGTGTAAGATCTAAGTCCGTAGAGACAGACACTGCTAAGCCTGCCGGAGGGACACTGCTAAGCCTGCCGGAGGGACACTGCTAAGCCTGCCGGTGGTCACCCCCTGTGTGATCCCCTCTCCTCGGGCATGGGTGGGACCTGGGTCTTGCTTCTCAGCCAGACCAGAGCAGAGCAGGTGGCCATCACTCCTGGGACAGTCTTAGCAGACCAGTGCTTTGATGAAGCAAGGGGCCAGGCTGAGGACAGATCTCAGGTCCCTGTTGTTTTAAGCCCCTGCATTTCTGTGGCTTGTTACGGCGATGGACAATCAGCTGCCAGCCGCTGAGAGCCAGGCGTGGTGTCCCTGGGGCCTTGGGGGTGCCTGCCCAGCAGAAACACAGGTGCCCCGGAGAACAGGTCTCTGTCTCTCCCCGTCCAATGCGTCCCCCACACTGCCTCAGAGAGATCGTTCTGAAACTCTGATTCACTTGTGTCACTCTCCTCTTGAGTCTTGTTGGTGACTCCCCATCATTTTAAATAAAAATCCAAACTCTGTCGCCCAGCGATCAAGGAACGTCCCTGCTAAGTTCAGCCAAACTGCTATGCCAGGCTCTTCTGGACATTGCTGCTGACCCCTCCCACCCTGCGCTCCAGCCCCTCCCCACCGCCACCCTCCCAGCTGCTCCCCTGGGTCAGAGCCCTTGCGCCCCAGGTGACCCTGTCCAGAAGAGGGTCTTTCTTCTTTGCCTGGTGAGCTCCTAACCATCCTCTATAGCCCCTTCTCCTGAAGCCCTCCCACCTCCTCCCTGAGCCGAGGGCAGCCTGCCACTGCGCTCTCTTGGAGCCTTGAATGCCAGGCCCACCACCGGCCACACTGAATTATAATCATTGTTAAGCTCAGCCCCCTTTCTAGTCTGAGTTCTCTCTGTAGAACTCGATACACTCGTCTCCTTCATCATGTCCTTTTCGTCGCCGCTCTGGGTGAGTAACGCAGCTTGATGAGTAAACGCAGGGCATTACTAACGATACCCAAGGCTGAAGGGAGGCTCTTGCGGGTCCGAGGGCAGTGGGCACACAGGACCAGCTCTGTAGATGCGCGAGGCGTGAGTGCAGGGAGGTCAGCAATCACCAGAGATAGAATCTTACGTTGCTGATTCTGTCCCTTCACAGCGAGGGACAGGCCGGGGACCCGAGACTTCCTCTTTCTGCTAGAGATAGCCACCTACTCTGTGCTAGAACATCACAGAGTGACCTCTCCTGAGACTTTGTTCTTAAAGACCCAGCATGTGAACTGTGCTTCCTTCCTGTCCCTAAAACATTAAATGATGTGACGAGCTTGACTCAAAGGCGAGCCTTCTGGCTCTCCTGGGATTGCCGACTGTGACCGCTCAGACTCAAGCCTTGGTATCCAAACCACAGAAAATAATGGCTTCTCAATTTCATGGAAGGGGCCATAGGGTCAGCTCAGTCGGTGGAGCATGTAACTCCTGAACGCGGGGTCATGAGTTCAAGCCCCAGGTTGAGTACAGTTGACTTAAAATTGTAAAAAAATGTTTTTTCTCACCACTTATTTTTGTCCCAGGTGGAGAGGGGGACACCAATGTCACCCAACTCCAGTCACCCAGAGAAGGAGGCAGGAGAAGGGTGTAGGTACTCTTCCTGACCGTGTCCCCATTTAAGCTTACAGGAAGACCAGCCTTAAGTCACAGACAGCCCGGCATGTGGGGTGGGGGGTTCCCTGGAGAAGGGACCTGTGCAGCGAATACCATGCAGCCAACCTCTCAACCACGAGTGACTCGATTTCAGTTTAACCAAGCTGTTGACACCACGTTTCCACACGAGGGTTGGGCTTGGCTGTATTTGCATTTAGATATGAAAAGCAGGAGAACATCTTTTCAATCTCTCTCTTATCAGTTCATGGTTGATTCCAGACCATGAAAAAAACATGCATGTACATAAAAACCACTGGTGCAGATAATGGCTGATCCATGGCTTTTGGGGTCTCCGGGCTTGGGTCAGAGCCAGGCCAACTGCACAGAAATCTGTTATCCAAGTGGCTGAGGAGTCAGTTTGAAAGCAGAGCATGTTTCAGTCGGAGGACACCTTTCATTCTCTTGTGTTCTACTGCAGGAGTGTTTCCAGTCCGCATGTTGGCCCCTTCTCAGCCCCAGTCTGAACATCCGGATTTAGGAAACTTAAAAAATCCTTTACTTGTTCCCCTGGCCTGAGTTGCAGACATCAGTCATTCAAGAAATACTTATCAGGGGCACCTGGGGGGCTCAGTCGGTTACGCTCCCGCCTTCAGCTAAGGTCATGATCCCAGGGTACTGGGATCAAGTTCTGCATCGGGATCTCTGCTCACTGGGAAGTCTGCTTCTCCTTTCTCCCTCTGCCTCTCCCCCTGCTTGTGCACGCGCGCGCTCTCTCTCTCTGTTAGATGAGTAAATAAAATCTTTAAAAGAAAAAAAAATAAAAAAACATTTATCAGCCTTCTTTACGTCGGGCACTGCCGATGCAAATTGGGGTAAGACTTTATTATTCCCTGCCTCCAAGGGAAGGAGACAAAACGTGGCAGATTCCAACAGAGCACATAATGAGGAGGGGGTGTTTAGTAAACGTAAGAAGAAGGAATGAATGAAGAATATGCATTATAGGGGGAAACCCCAGTACTCCGTGTGTGCTCCGGAAGACACAAGGTAGGACTGCGGGTGTTACAATAAAATCTTTGTTCCTGGCACCTGGGAGGCTCAGTCAGTTAAACACTGACTCTTGATATCAGGTTGTGATCTCAGGGTCGTGAGATTGAGCCCCGTGTCAGGCTCTGTGCTCAGCATGGCGTCTGCGTGAGATTCTCTCTCTCCCGGTGCCTGTCCCTCCACCTGTGCTCACTCATGTGTTCTCTCTTAAAAAAAAAAAAGAAAAGAAAAGAAAGTCTTTTCTTCTTCATGTCAACCTAGAATCATAACATTTGCCATTTGCCTTTTGCCCTTCCAGATTCAGTCATGGATTGGTAGTGGCAAAGGGCAGCAGGACTCTGGGCATTTAAAATAAATAATACCAAGGTTTGCCTGGGTGGCTCAGTTGTTAAGCGGCTACCTTCGGCTCAGGTCATGATCCCAGGGTCCTGGGATGGAGTCCCGCAGCAGGATCTCTGCTAGGCAAGGAGCCTACTTCTCCTCCTTCCGCTGCTCTCCCTGATTGTGCTCTCTCTCTTTCTCTCTGTATGTCAAATAAATAAATAAAATACTTCAAAAAATAATCAGGTCATCTTTTTAAACATAGTATTTTTTTAAACACCAAGGACTTACTTGTGAATAAAACATTGATGTGTAAGGCAAGGTACTAAGTGGCTAAGGGAAGGGTTGTTCACAGAAACACTCCATCTGCAGCTCACATAATCTGGGGCAGACACAGAGCCTGCCAGCCTCCCGGGAATGGGATCTGGGAGGGCCCCTGCAAGTCAGGTGACACTCTGCCTCTCCCTGTCCATGGCTGCTCCAGGTGCTGTGGGGTTTCTTGTGGGGACATGACTGTTCTGCACACGCCTGTGCTCACCCAGACATCCTTTGCTCATTCCTGGTCCTTCCATCTCAGCTCCCATTTATAAGGCCGACCTCTTGATCCTTCTGCTGGGTTCTTGGAGTAAGGACTCCCAAGTCCCACGAAAGCACCCCTGTTTTCACGCCTGGCCATCAGCCAGCCTGTGGCTTGCTGTCGGTGGGACCCCTGTGCACCCGAGCCTAATAAGCAAGAAGCCCAGAGTGGCCCTTTGATACCAGCATTTCTAACTAGGGAGCGGGGCAGACAGACCCACTTGGAAGGGCCTGTGAGCCTTGAACAGGCATCCCTTGTGTTGTTTTATGAGTGTGGGCATAGCCATCTGGATGTCATCAGACTTCAGAGTTTTAGAAGTTAGAGCAGAGAGAAAATGCTCAGAGGGCCCCCAGAGCCCAGAGCCCCCCACTGGTGGCAGGGATAAGAGCGGTGTTGGTATAGGAAGGGAGGTCTCTGGGTGCAGAGGAAGCTCATTGTAGAACCAACATTTTATTGGATCCCTGCCTGAGTGGGGCAGGTTCTTAGATCAACTAAGTCTTGGATCTTTCTTGGTACAAGATGCTAAGGGGTTGAGCACTACTTTTTAAGAAAGTATATCTTCTGGAGCGCTTACCCATGCATTTCTCTTGGATCCTCATAAGAACACTATGCATTGGGTGTTACAATCCTTGCCATGCACAGAGCTCCAAACCAAGGCTCAGAGAGTTTCTGGTACTTGCCTCAGGACACACAGCCGTGGTATATGGGGGAGCCTGTAAGAACCTCAGATCTAACCGAGCTGCCTTCCCCACCCCTCCTTGGCAGCAACATCCAGGAGGGCACAGCCAGCTCTCGATGGGCTCAGGGTTCTCCCCATGGGCTGAGGGCAGGGAGGGGCCTCACCACCCCATCCCTAGGAGCCCAGGGGACTGATGCACACTCAACAGGCCAGTACATGAAGGAATGGATGAAGTATTGGCTGCCTTACCCAGATCATGGGGAAGGTGAGGGAAAAGTGATGACGTTTCCAGAGGGCTGGGCAGGGGTGAAAGGCGATATGAGGACCCTTCCTTGTGTATGGCCTTGGTCACGTTCAGCCTGTGGTAGATGGGAGAAGGTATAGTGACCTCTCTTAGGGACACAACTTGGTCGCAGCCATGCCTTGGCCTAATGGACTTTTGGAAACTTTGGAACTAAGATTTCAAGCAAGGAGTACAGGTAAAGGGAAGACCCTTCCCCTGCCTGTTCCCACCAGCCAAGCTCCATGGTGGACAGGCCTTCGGCTGCTTTCCTGGTGGCGCTGATTCCTTGGTTTTGTTTGGTTGGTTGGTTCATTTTGTTGGGTTTTGGGGGTTTTTTGCACAATGATTTGATTGACTGCTTGATTCATCTATTGTTTTGATTTGATAAATATGTATAGATCGACTCTGTGTCAGGCTAAAACCTAAGGCTGAGGAGATACAAAGATTGAGGCCCTTTCCTTGAAGAACTCACTGTCTGGAAGGGAACAAAGGTGGGAAGATGAAGATTATCACACAGTGCATCAGATAGTTTTACAGAGTTACAGATGATGGGGAAGTGGAAGGCAGAGTTAGTCCATAAAATTTTATGAGAGCATCAATAAATGAAGGATTTAACATTTTACCCACAAAGAATATTTTGTGCCTGACACTGTGCTTGGCACCAGAATGGGGCCTATAACAGCCAAATGGAGGGCTGTACCTATCCACAGCTATGTTTTTTAAGAACCAGACTGGTTGAGTTGTAATTCACATACCATCAAGTGCACACGTTCAACACTGTAGGATCTGGTAGTTTTCACTTGTGAAATCACCCCCACCACCAACATGGTGAACTTGGCATCACCTCCCAAAGTTTCCTTGTGCCCCTCTGCCTTCCTCATCTCCCAATCTGCTTTCTGTCGGTGTTTTCTAGAATTTTCTACAGATGGAATTGTACAGAGGGTACTCTATTTTATCTAGCTTCTTTTACTCACATGACCCTGTTGAGACTCATCCATGCTGTGTGTCTGTCGATGGCTGGTTTCTTTCTGTTGACAAGTAGGATTCCCTGCATAGAGGTACCACAGTTTGTTCATCCATCCATGTGTTGATGGACATTTGGGCTGTTTCTCACTTTTTGGCCAATCCAAATAAAGCTGTTGTGAATACTTGTGCACAAACCTTTATATGACTGTATGCTTTCTTTCTTTTTTTTTTTAAGATTTTATTTTTAAGTAATTTCTACACCCAATGTGGGGCTTCAACTTACAACCCCAAGATGGGGAGTTGCACACTCTAATGACTGAGCCAGCCAGGGGCCCCTGGATATATACTTTCATTTCTCTAGAGTAAATACCTAGGATTGAAATAGTATCTATTTAGCTTTTTATTTTTTTTTAAGATTTTATTTATTTTGATAAAGAAAAAGCACACATGCACACATGCAAGTTGGGAAAGGAACAGAGGCAGAGAGAGACAGAAAGAGACTCTCAAGCTGAATCTTGCTGAGCTCAGAGCCAGACGTGGGGCTTGATCTCACGACCCCAAGATCACGACCTGAGCTAAAATCAAGAGTTGGATGCTTAACCGACTAAGCCACCCAGGTCCCTCTGTATGTTTAGCTTTTAAAGAAACTGTCCATCTTTATTCCAAAGTGGTGATGTCATTGATATTCCCATTAGCAGCATATGAGAACTCACTTCCCCTACATCATCACCAGATACATTTTTCAAATAGGTGTGTAAGGATATTTAGTTGTGGTTTAAATCACAGCTCCCTGCTGACTACTGATGCTGAGCATCTTTTCAATGCATATTTGCCACTTTCATACACCCTTAAAGGACGTGTCACCCCAAATTTCTGCCCATTTTTTACCTTCTCTGATTATTAAGTTTTAAGAGTTCTTTATATATTCTAAATACTGCGCCTTTAATCAAAGTGCACACTCTGAAGGGCATGTGGGTGGCTCTGTCAGTTGCGCAGCTGACTCTCGATTTCAGCTCAGGTCCTTTGATCTCAGTGTCCTGGGTTGGAACCCTTGGCTGGACTCCACTCTCAGCGGAAGTGTGCTTGGGGATTCTCTCTCCCTCTATCTCTTTCCTTGTTCGTTCTCTTTCTCTCTCTCAAATAAATAAACAAATCTTAAAATATACACTTTGCATATATTATCTCCCAGTCTGTAGCTTGTCTTTTCATTGGTCTCAGAAGAACATCTAATTTTAACGTGGTCCAATCTGTCAGCTTTTTTATTTTTTTAAGGAACATGTTTTGATATCATATCCAAGAAATATTTGTTCAACTGAAGGTCCCAAAGATTCTCTCTTATGTCCTTATAAAACTTTTATGGTTTTAGGTTTTACACTTAGACCTATGAGTCAATTTGTGTCAATTTTTATAGATGGTACAAGATACGGATTGAATCTCATAGAGATATCCGGTTGTTATAGCGCTATTTGTCAAAAGATTCCTTTCTCCACTTTTGTGTACCTGTATCAAATATCAATCCTCCCTATACATATCCGTCTATTTCTGGACTGTGTATTCTGTCACGTTTATCTATTTGTCTAACTTTATGCCAATACCATGCTGTCTTGGTTATTACAGCTTTATAGTAATTCCTGAAATGTGAGAGTGGTAGTCCTTTCACTCTGGTTTTTTCCAAAGCTGTTCCAGTGAATCTAGATCCTTTGTATTTCCCTCTGAAACCTAAAATCAGCTTGTCAGTTTTTACAACAATAAAAAAAAAAAAAACCCTCTGGAACGATATTGATCAGGATTGTACTGATTCTGCAGACTAATTTGGGGAAAACTGACATTGTAACAATACTGAGTCTTTGGTTGATGCATGTGGGGTATCTTTCCATTTGAATTTCATCAGTGGTGTTCTGTTGATTTCATTCTACTGTCTTACACCCCTTCTCTTATGGTAACACCTGTGTATTTCATAGTTCCTGATGCTATTATAAATAGTATTCTTTTAAATTTTGATTTCTGATCATTCATAGCTAATCTATAGACCTACAATTGATTTTGACCTATTGATCTTGTATCCCGCAACCTGGCTGTTATGGGGTGAATTATGTGCCCTCAAAATTTATGTGTTGAAATTAATGCATCCTGGCATGCCTGAGTGGCTCAGTCGGTTAAGCAACTGCCTTCAGCTCAGGTCATGATCTCAGGATCCTGGGATCTAGCCCCATGTCAGGCTCCCTGCTCAGCGGAGAGCCTGCTTCTCCCTCTCCCTCTGCCTGCTGCTCTGCCTCCTTGTGCTCTCTATCTCTCTGTCAAATAAATAAGTGAATTTTTTTTTTTAAATTATGTGTTGATCTTCTAATTCCTAGTACCTCAGAATGTCTCTGTATTTGGAGGTAGGGTCTTTAAAGAGGTAATTTAGTTAAAATTGGGTGGGCCCTAATCCAATATGACTGTCATCCTCATCAGAATGAGAGAGTGGGACATGGATACACGGAGAGGGTGGCCAAGGAGGGAGGCCTCAGAAGAAGCCAGACCTGCCACCACCCTCATTCAGACTTCTTGCCCCCAGGATTGTGAAGCAGTACATTTGTTTGTTCACACCACTCGGGCCCTGGTACTTTGTTACCACAGCCCTAGCAAACCAATACACTTGCTAACCTCACCTAAAGCTTTGCTGTGGACTCCATAGGATTTTCTGCATAGACAATCGTATCAACTGTACCTAGAGTTTTGCTTCTTTCTTTCCAGTCTGAAGCCTTTTATTTCTATTTTTCATCTAACTGCTCTGACGAGGGCTCCCAGAACCATACTGGATAGCAGCGGCAAGCACAGACGCCCTTACCTGCTCCTGGTCCTATGAAGCCAGTTCAGCCTTTCACTAAGTATGATGCTAGCTGTAGGTTTTTTTCACAGATGCCCTTTGTCAAACTGAAGAAATTGCCTTTCTGTTCTTAGTTTCATGGCTATGATTTTTAAAATTCCATTTCTGGTGCTCGCTTCGGCAGTGCATATACTAAAATTCCATTTCTGTACTCCTGAAACAAATAATACATTGTATGCTAATAAAATTAATTAATTAATTAATTAAAAAAACAAATAAGAATGTAAATAAATGAA
The DNA here is from genome assembly GCF_964662115.1 of Mustela nivalis. Lineage (NCBI taxonomy): Eukaryota > Metazoa > Chordata > Mammalia > Carnivora > Mustelidae > Mustela > Mustela nivalis. Next base: position 28,664,480 of record NC_139035.1, read on the forward strand.
TAAATGAGATTCCATTTCAAATGTGGGAAGATGGAAACCCCAGACAGCTAGGCAAACTTTCCCTACCGATACCTACAATGGTGGGTATTTAGTATAGAATATGGAGAAATTAGTCACAAGCACGGATGCTAGATCCCGACTGCACAGGTTTGAATCCAAGCCTTTGCAACTTGCCAGCTATGGGATTTGGGGGGGAGATTACTGTGCCTTACTTCCTTCACCTGTAAAATAGGAATAATCGTAGTATCTTGCTCATAGGATTGTTCTGAAGATTACAATGTGAACAGTGCGTGACTTCTAAAACTTGTTGTATGTTTTTTTTCTCCCGTACATTCATTTAAAATCGTGGAAGACAACCAGATTCTGCTTTGGGAAGCAAGCCAGCCATGCTGACTTCCAGATACGGGTTTTGTTCCATCTTTTTCCCAGTCCATTATGCTCTTGGTAGCACAGTTAGAATTTTGGACCGGAAGAATTGTTGTCTGGCTCTACCTCCAGCCCAAAGCAGGAATTCCTTCTGCGTGCCACCCCTGACCAGCTGTTGGCTCCCTTTTGAGCAAAAATTCTTCAGGCTAATTGTAGGTCCTGGAAGCCCGAATTTCTCAGTTCTGGGAAAGAATAATGATATCTAGCCATGAGGTGACAGTGAGATTTCCCAGGGACTGGGAAGCTAAATTTCCATATTCATAGTGTGCACTGCTAGGTCCTCCAGTTGCTTCCACCATGACACCAGACATGGTGTTTGCTTCTTGTAGAACAGTTAGGAACCAAGTCTGTAGAATGGGTCTCCTGGGAACTAGCAGTTCCTCTGGGAACTAGCCACTAGGGAACCAAATTAGGGTCAAGGGTTGGCCTGGCACCTCTGCCTTAGCAACTGCCCAGATCACAAGTCAACACCTGAATACAGTCTAGGTTCCTTTTATTTGGCCCAGCTGTGGGTGAAAGAGTACTTTCATGGTGTATTTGGAAAAAAATTAGAAAGGACTCCAAGCATCTGATTCCCAGAAGCTCTTAGCTAAAAGATCTCTTGGTTTCAGATTTGACACGAGTCTTTCCCTGATTGAGCAGCAGGCTGTTTTGCTCACTGGAAAGGTATTGTTCCATAAACAGGCAAGAGAGGCATTTGCTACAAACAAAGTCAAAGTTTCCATCTAAATTTTAGCTAATAGAAATATAAGGCCAATTCAGGTTCTAGATTTTTAAATCTCCTGAGCCTGGCAGCTGTGTTTTCCCTCTTTGTACTAAATGCTGCGGTTTAGGATTTAGGGAATTATGAAAAACACACCGGTAGCAACAGTGCTCAAATGGGGTGGGTTTCCCTGCCTGGGAGTACTGACTGAGGCACCTATCCCCGCCACCCCCCCTTTTTTTTTGCTGATGGCTCTCAAAAATGATCCAGCTAGAAGAGACTGAGCAAAGCGTCTCAGGCTTTCTTAGCTTCAGGACTATCCTTTTTCTTAAAATAACTGAGCATTACATGCAAAACTATGTCAGCGTCCCATTTGCTGTGCACCTTTAGTAACAGAGAAGCGTGCAAAGTCCAGGCATGTTTATACGACTAGTTGCTCTGCAAAACCATCAACCGCTCACAGCCCAACAATCTTCCAAAATACTATGTGATGCATATTTAAAATCTGCAGAGTTGGGAGGGGGCACCCACAAACTACCTTCTTTGAATTTGCATATTTGTGTATAAGAACCCACATCACACTGATATAGGATTTGAGCTAGTCTTCAATGCTAAAAAGGTCCCCACGATTTGCTTTGTCTAAATGCACACTCAAAACTTTATTAAAAACATTTTTCAAAAATAAGCAAGACATCAGCAAGGCTGGGGGGAAGGGTGGAAAATGGATCGTATATCTTTTAACCTGCAGAAGTCAAAAGACTTTTTTTGTTGTTGTTAGCTAACAATGGAAACTTTTTTTTTTTTTTTTTAAGTGTTTCCCTTTCTCGGTCTTGCCAAGCAATAGAAAAAAAAAAAAAAAAAAAAAGAAAAGAAAAGAAAAACTTGTTCCGCTGAGTTCAACCCCAGACGGGCTCACAACTTCCTTCCTGCTTTCCTCCCCCAAACCCCCGCCTTTCTCCCTCCTCCCTCCTCCCTCCTCCCCACCCCACCCCACCCCACCCCCCATTTTTTTTTTTTAATCGCACATTGAACAAACACTGAAGTAGCCAGAGCAGACACTGACAGGGGTAGTGTCTGCACGGCCCAGAAGGGCGTGCAGGGCCGGCCGGCGGAGCCTCCGCGCGATCGCCGGCCCCAGCCCGGGCGCTCTCCCCCAGCGTTCGCGCTCCCCTTTTTTGTCTTCCAGAGCTCGTTGGGGAGGTCGATCCTGAGCTTTTTCACTTTTCAAGCCATCTTGTTCCTACGAGGTCTGCGTCCCTGGGCCATATAGTCTGCTCGGGTCCGGGCAGCTGAGAAATTGCAGGTAAGTTTGGCGGCTTTTTTACTACTCTCGCCTCCGAGCCCTCCCTCCCCTGCCAGGGAGCCAACCTGGGCGTTCCGGGTTCTGGAAAGACAGAGAGGTGGGAAGCGGGGACGCGGACCGAGTGTGAGCCGGGAGGGCGGCGGGAGCCGAGGCGTGGGGAGCGGAGGAGGGACGGGTTCGGGGCGTCCCACCCGCTTGCCTTCCGGGCCGCCGGCCCTGCCGCCTTCCGCGCGAGCACCGGGCGTCCCCGGCTCGGGCAGCAAAGCCGCTGTGCTGGCGCCGGGCGAGGCTGCCCAGGATGCGGATGAGCCCGGCCCTCGGCCGCGGCGCCCGGCGTTCGGAGCGCGGGCCGGGGCGGGGTGCCGAGCCGGGCTGCAGGCGCGCGGGCCCCCGGGTGCCTCCGAGTGGGCGCGGGTCCCGGAGCCTCAGAGGCAGCCGCGTCTTGGGGCACAGGGGGTGCGGAGGCTTGGCTCCCTGTACGCGCTCACACACACACGCCTCCGCTGGGGGCGACGACAGGGGCAACGAGTACTGGTTCCGGTACAGGGGACGTGCAGCGCCTCGGCTCCGGGCGCGCGCAGGCGCGCCCACACTCACAAAACACACTTGTTTGGGGACAGGCGACAAGGCCAGTGCTGAAAAAATCCCTCGGCTGCGGCTCCGCCGCGCGCCCAGGCCCTGGTAGGCCGAGGGACCCACCCCGAGCTCGGGATCGGGGAGGTAAACGGCCGGCGCGCAGGCGTCCTCCCCGCAGCCCGGCGCAGGTAGCCGCTGGGGAGGCAGGTCCCGCTCAGGTTTCCCCCGCCTGGGTGCCTGAGGCCAGAGAAGGTGGAGCGGCAGATGCTGCGGCTCAGGGCGGGCTGCCCTTCCTCCCGCTTCGAGCAGGGTTTGCTCGGCCAGAGGAGACTCGCAGACGGTGGATGCAGTGTCCGCACCCTCGGGGAGATCCGACTCAGCCGCGCCTGCACGCAGCACACTTAGGAACCAAGTAGCCGTACGTGGGCCCCCGCCCGCCGTGTGGCTTTAGGGAGGAATCTTAGATTTTGGACTCTGCAGGGACCTCTAAGCGCATCACACCCTGGGGGTGAGGGGTGGGAGCGCACTCGGGAAATGCACACCCGCCGCTGCGCTGGTGTCCGCGCGGAGCAGCGTACTCGGGTCCCGAGAGGTCCAGTGACCCCGGACACCCGACGTAGGCGAGCGGGCCGCCCCGCCCCTACTCCCGCCACCTCTCCCCCTTCGGCCGTCCCCCTCCCCCGCCCTCCGGGGTCCTGACTCTCCTTCTTGTGTCTCCACAGCGGCGCTGTCGTGTATGGAGCTTTGGGCCGGGGCTGAGCCCTCGGTGTTGCCCCTCCGCTCGCAGCCCAGGCCATGCCACCGCCTCGGCGCGCCTAGCCGCGGCCGCCGGGTCTCCGGGGCTGAGCCGGGAGCCGCACGAGGAGGAGGCGCCAGCGGCGGAGCCCGCTCGGGAGCCGCGGCGGCGGGCAGCGCGGCGGACCCAGTACTATGGCTGTGTACTGCTATGCCCTCAACAGCCTGGTGATCATGAATAGCGCCGAGCAGGTGAAGAGCGGCGGCCCCCGGTCCAGCAGCAGCGAGACACCCCCGCCGCCGGGGAGGGCCGCGTTGAGCCCCGGCAGCGTTTTCAGCCCCGGGAGAGGCGCCTCTTTCCTCTTCCCCCCCGCCGAGTCGTTGTCGCCCGAGGAGCCCGGGAGCCCCGGGGGCTGGCGGGGCGGCCGGCGCAGGCTGAGCGGCGGCAGCGGCGGCGGTGGCGGCAGCAGCGTGGGCAGCCCGAGTTGGGCGGGCAGCGCTCGAGGGGACGGGCAGCAGGTGGTGACCGCAGGATCCCTCTCCCCTCCGGGGCCGGAGGAGACCCAGAGGAAGCTTCGAATCCTGCAGCGCGAGTTGCAGAATGTGCAGGTGAACCAGAAAGTGGATATGTTCGAGGCGCACATCCAGGCGCAGAGCTCCGCCGTCCAAGTGCCCCGCAGCCCGCGCCTGGGCAGGGCTCGTTCTCCCTCTCCCTGCCCCCTCCGCAGCAGCAGTCAGCCCCCAGGGAGGGCCCTGGCTCAGAGTGGGGAACGGAGGACAAAGTCGTGGGGGGAGCAATGTCTACAGACTGCAGAGGCCGGCTCCTCCCGCCTGAGAGGAAGGGCGCTGGGCCTGTGCCTCTCAGAGGGCGACGAGGGAGTGGCACCTTTCCCCGGCCCCGCGGCCCCGTCAGGACCAGGGGCTCAGGGTGCAGCGGATTCTGCAAGAATGGAGAAGAGGACCCCTGCCAGATCCCACTGCTCGCCCAGAGCTGTGGAAATCGACAAGACAGTCTCTCTGCCTTCCCAAACGCGCAGCTGCCAAGCTTCCCCACTGGGGCTGATCCATGTGAACTTAGGGATGGCCACAGAGGGGACAGCAAGAGCCACATCCAGTGGGCCACACCATCCACACGACCCTGACCTCACTCAGAGGGCCCCAGAACTCGGTGGTGTGCACCCCCAGGAGTCTCTGGTGCAGAGACAGGGGCAGCCTCTGGGCAGCGAGACAAGCCCAGCCCCAGAGAGGGAAGGGCCCCAAAACGGGGAGCCCTCTGGGGAGGTGGGGAAAGGAGATCTGCCTGGTGGCCTGGGGGGCCCTGGAGTGCCTGAAGCCAGAAGGCCAGAGGACAGGACTGTGAATTCGCAAAGCTTGGAGCTTTCTGAGGCCCCCAACCGGGTCAGGCCACCTCCAGACCTGGGCTCCGTAAAGCCAGAGGTGACCCAGGGTGGGGCCTCCATGGTCCGGGAGCCTCCGCCGAGCTCCAGAGGAGTGGATGAAGGGTCTCTGACAACACGAGGCTTGCTTGGGGGCAGTTGCTTAGCACAGCCTGGGACACAGGAGGTAAAGGCAGGAATTCCCTTCAGGGGAATGCTGGAGACTTTGCCTTCCTGGGAAGCCGTGAAAGAGCTGAAAGAACCACCGTGCCTTCCTGGGGACAGGCTGGGGGTGCAGCCTGGGAGCTCTGGGGCTTGGCTGGGCCCCATGGAGGCAGCCCAGCTGGCCTGGACGTGTGGCACAGGGATGCAGTCAGAGGGCACTTGGGGAAGCCCCCAGCAGGACGGAGCTGCCCACCCCAGCCTGGAGCTGCTCTCCCCAGATCAAAAGGATAAGACTTCCCCGAGAGAGGCTTGCAGCCCTAGCAGTATACCAGCGGTCATCATCACAGACATGGGTGCCCAGGAGGATGGGACCATGGAGGAGGCCCAGGGGAGCCCTCGGGGTAGCCTGCCCCTGAGGAAACTGTCCTCTTCATCTGCCTCCTCCACCGGCTTCTCTTCCTCCTATGAAGATTCGGAGGAGGACATCTCCAGTGACCCTGAGCGCTGCTTGGACCCCAACTCCGCCTTCCTGCATACCTTGGACCAGCAGAAGCCCAGAGTGGTAAGTTTCGTTCTGAGATTTTCCGTCAACTGGTTTGCATGCCCCTGTTGTTACTTTCTCCTGAGTCACGAAGACTCCGATCAGGGCCCTGGGCCGGTCATAACTTCACCATCCTCTCCAGGTGTGTTTGCTGGGGAGGTGGCCGAGCACTGGCTGTGTATTCGGTAGCTCGGATAGTGAGTCAGTCACTTCACTTGCTACTTCTATGTACATCTTAAAAAACAATATTTAAGGTACATTTCTGGCAGGTCACCACTCCTTTCTCAGGGAGACAGTGTTCATGAACGTTACCAGAAATTCTCCGAGTCCCCAAAGATAGTGAACAGAGCTGCTGAGTATAGCTTTTGTCTGATCAGGCGAAACACAATTCTGTGATACCTTGGGGCAGAAGAAGACTGACAAGATCATGGAATTACCTTGGCTTCTACTCATGGGCCAAGAAAACAAGCCATGGGATTCTATGACAGGCTCTGAATCCCAGGGCTGTGCTGGGGCGGGGTGTCCTGGGTGAGGAGGACAGCACGATATTTGTGGGATCCTTGTAACTTAGATACAGTTTGATGGTATGAATTAAAACAACACCATGCTTTGAGCTATGCAATTTTCAAAAATAATAGAATGTTATATTTGGTTATATTGCCCAAGCTAGAGTTCTCTATGTGTATGCTTGCTGGCTGGTGTAGGTACATTTCAGATATGTTTTCAAGTGCATTTGTTTTAAGACTTTTTATTTATTTATTTGAGAGAGAGAGAGAGCACACGAGCGGGGGGAGGGGTAGGAGCAGAGGGAGAGGGAGAAGCAGACTCCCCACTGAGCAGGGAATAGCAAGTGGGGTTTGATCCCAGGACTCCGAGCCCAGCCACCTGAGCCACATTTGTTTTGATTGATCATACTGACATCTTGCTCTGTCCCTGGCAGGAGATGGGAGTTTATTTCTGTTACACAGTTAATCTCAGTCCCAAGCTGTTTTCACTCTTAGGAGAATGAGAGTGTCTTACGGAAGACGTTAAGAGTTGACGCTAACACTTCTGAAAAGGTCTGGACTTTCTCTTACTTTTCCAGAGTATGGGGAATTTCCTAGTTCAGTGTGCAAGGGGAGGGGTTCTGGTGCTACGCTGCGGGAAAGTCTGCATCTTATTACAGCAGGTAGCTTTTTGACTTCATCTTGAGTATCAAATACTATGCGACTTACCGCAGTAACTCCAACTGCAGGTGCTCAGAACTTTGTTTCTACTTGGCCTCCTTCTTGAAGGTATTTTGGACCTCAAAGCCTGTCCCTCTCAGACTCCCACTTTAGTAATCACAGTCTGAATTTTTGAACACTGAGCATTCCTGTTCATGAGACTCTATTTTATGCCGATGAAGGAGAGGCAAATGTGTATGCAAAATCTGGCCCCGATCAGCCCGGTGTTTTGTGACGGGATAGGGCTGTGGGCACAGGCATACTGGGTTGGGGGGAGGAACGGTGCACCCGGGATGGGAGGGACAGGCTTCTGGATGCAGGTGTGGCTCACGTCTCTCTGCCTTCGTGCCCACAATTACAGGCCTGCTGGAGAGGACAGTTCTCGGTTCTATGCTTCCCGTTTGCTTTTAAATCCCTGGCGCGTCGCTGGCACGGCCAAGTGGCTTTAACTCGTTCTCCAGCTTTCCATTCGGCCTTTCTAGGGGCGGATTAGCAGCTCCTATTGGCTGTCTCTCAAAGCAGCTTCTGTGTCCCAGCCTTTGAAAAGGGCTGTTGTCTGGAAGTCAGTTAAAGGGGAGATCAATAAGGACAGGTGCTATGTTTTTTTTTTCTTTTTTCATTTGCTGGAGGGATGCCAACTGAGAGGCCAGATGGCTGAGCGATGTTCTGTGAGCCAGCAGGTCCTCGGGTAGAAATGAGGGCTGCCGGGCACCTGGGGGGCTCAGCCGGTGAAACCTCTGGCTCAGGATCTCAGCTCAGGTCCTGATCTCAGGGTCCTGGGTTCAAGCTCCTTGTTTAAAAATAAATAAAAATAACAAAGAAATGAGGCCTGCCTGTTGTCTACCCTTCCTCCCCACTTTACACAGGTTTTCAGACACCCTCAGAGTAGAGCCAGGGAAAAATCCCGGGCAGCGTCACTCTGAGTCACGTGAGGCCGAGGGGGTGCGCCCGTGGGGGAAGGGTGGGTAACCAACTGGAAATTATGGGATCCTAGGGACTTTTCACTGTTGGTTGAGTGCTTGCATGATAAGCCAAGTTTTCTTTTTCTTGTACAGCTTGTTATGGTGGAGCCTTATCTGTGACACCAAAACTTCTGCTCATTGGGTCAAAAATCCCTTGGTTACCTGATAAGGATATTTGGTCTACAGAAGGCCTGACATCTTGATTGACTCGGCCTTCTGGTTGCACGCCTCCACGCACTCTGTAGACCTCTCTGCGCGGGGTAGCTGGGGGATGCCCCTGCCGCTGCCCCTGCTCTTCTCCCACCCTGCTGCTCCCATGTGGGGCTGCGCTCACTGGCTCATGTGCACATGGGCTCACACGTGCTCACACTCACACGTGCCCCCACACGTTCAATCTCACAAGTGCTCACATGCACACACGCCCTCATGTGTTCATGCTCACAGCACTCACACACACACGTCCTCAGCCTGTTCACGCTCACACGCACACACCCTCAGCCACTCCATGCTCATGCGTGCTTACACATACACACATGCCCCCACGTGTTCACGCTCAGAGCTCACACACACCCTCAGCTGTTCCACACTCACACATGCTTACCCTCACACACGCCCGAAGTTTTCACGTTCACACATGCTCACGCACACGCCCTCACCCAGACTTGCACGTGCTCACACATGCTTATACTCACACACGCCCTTAGTCGTTTCACACTCACATGTGCTCACTCACACCCCCACCTGTTTGTGCTCACATGTGCTAACACTCACACCTTCACCGTTCATGCTCACACCACTTAGACACACTTACCTGCTCACACACTTGCGTTCACCCTTGCCCCCTCGTGTTCATGCTCACAAGCCTCACATGCTCACGTGCATACTCAAATTCTCACACTCACACATCCTCGGGTTCATGCTCATACATGATCACTCAGACTCATTCACTCTTAGTGTTCGCACTCACAATGCACTCAATTGCTCACACTCATACACACTCACCCTCACGTGCTTGCACACCCACTCACACCTACAGGTTTGATATTGCACATTCAGCCTTCCAGTCATGCAACCAATCCCTGGCCCTCAGCCCCACACTGAGATTTTTTTTTCAAATTTTTCCTTTTTTTTCCCTGCGTTGCCTTTCCTTAGAGTTAAGCCTTTTGTGCCTTGTGCAGCTCGTTTTTTTCTCCCGCAGAGGAGTGACTGTGGGTTATACTGTGCGGGCAGAGGTGACAACCCAGTGAAGCCTGAAACAGGCTGCTTTGTTCACTCAGTGGCTGTTGGGTCCCCCTGCTGCTGCTTGCTGGTGGAAACCCCACAGCCCAGGGACCAGAATCCAGAAGCCCTCCCTGTGGTTAAAAACAAAGTGCAAAGCAAGTTTTTTGGGATTGCACTCTGAAAATCACTTAGCCATTTAGATGATGCAAATGAGCTGTGGCTTTTTTACCAGGCGGGAATGTGGTCCGAAGCCTAGTCTCCCCCCTCCCCACCCCCACCCCGCCGCTTCCACATGCAGGAGCTGTGCCTCTGGCTTTCTGCTCCTGATGAGCCTGACACACAGGCCCGGCCCTGAAGTCGAGTGCTCCAAGGCTTTGCAACTGTCTGTTTATAAAGGCTCACATGTTTGAAATTCACTTGGAAGCAACTGTGTTGCACGCCTTATGTCTGGGGCTTAAATTCACACACCTTCACACTTACTGCTCTCTGCAGTCTGAACAGAAGTGAATTGCACTTGAGCAAAGCTGGTGTTCTTGCTGGTCGTTCTTGAAGAAGCTAAAAATCCCATCAGCACTTCTTGCCTTCCCTCTGTCACTCTGTTAAGAAGAGTATGCGGGCCTTGGGAACACCAGGCTTCAAGGGTCTGTTAAAATATGCATGCATCTTACCTAAAAAATAGATTTTATTGATTTACTTCAGAATTGCATTATCAGTTATGCGTACAGAGGCTAAAACAAAATGCTGGCCTACTTCCCTGGGGAATTCCGTAAAGAAGTATCATATAGAATTCTGGCCTTCTTGGTACTTAGGATTTCTTAGGGGCCCTTGGAATTTCGTTTCCTTTGCTTTAAAAAAAAAATAGTGACCAGTTCTGTGTTTGTTTCGGGGTGTGTGTGTGTGTGTGTGTGTGTGTGAAAAATGAACTCATACATAGAGTAAAAAATTCAAACAGTTTAAAATGCTTTTACGTGGAGGTGCCTGGCCGGCTCTGTCCATGGGGCACATGACTCTTGATCTCAGGGTCATTAATTTGAGCCCAACATTGGTCATGAAGCCTACTTAAAAAGAATTTTTTTTTTTAAAGTTAAAATGGTTTTATGTGGTTTTGAAACGTGTCACACTTGTTTTGGGTAAACCAAATGAAAATGTAAAAGCCTTAGAGGGATATGTACCAAAAAATGGACGTCATGGTGAAAACCTTTAAATAGAGAATTCTTTTCTGGATGAGAATCTTGAAGGCTTGGACTGGTGGGGTTTGGTGTTCAGGTTATACATGCTGTTTGCTTGAGACGGAGCCCACTTTTTTCCTATCGGTCGGTGGAGAGGATCTTTCTGACAAGGCCTCCGCACCTTTGCAGTCTGGGAGGACCCTGAGCCGTCTAGGTGAGATTACGGCATTCCTCTGCTCAGTTTAGGGATAAGAAAACCAAGACTCAGAGGCACAGAGACCCAAGGACAACCTCTGTGCCTCAGTTTCCTCTTTTTAAAATGTGTGTATTGCGTGAAGATGATCTCCTGGAGGTCTGTTTAACTCAGTGGTTGTAAAATTCTAGACTTGAAGTAAAACCTGGCATCTGTGAAGTCCACGTCATGGTGTCAGAATGTGTGGCCTCTCAGACCCGAGGCCCAAATTGGGCACATTTAATTTTGTGCTTTTATTTACAACCCATTAATCGATCTGCCTCCCTTTGCCGGAAGATGGGTTCTTTGTTACATCACATTTCAAAAAGCTTAATTTTGGCAGGTTTCAATGTAGTTAGCTAAAGGCAGAATCATAAAGTATTTGATGGAAAGAGTTTTAGATCTTGGTAGAGAAAACTGCATAGACTTCTGGTAATCAACAGGCAACTGATTCAGAATTAACTCAGGAACTCCTAGCCTGTGTTGTGGCCACACCTTCAGGGTGGAAATTTCTCTAGTTTTGACAAGAGACAGAACCTGAGCATGGCAGGTCGTGCACGCCGGACCCTCAAACCCAGGACAGAGTGTGCCTTGCAGGGATTTTTTTCCTGGCCAGGTAGAATTGGCCCCAGGGAAAGATGTATTTTTCACGAATCGGGGAGCACACTTTTGAGGAAATCAAACACAACCAAAAGGTGAGCTCTTGCATCCTATGAAAAGCCATGTAGAGTGCCAACTGCCATTTGAACTACTGGATGTTTGCGATTTTGTATGTCCCGTTCTCCCGAGACCACAGGTGCCCTCTCCTGGGTCGGGGTACTGTTGACTTGGTGCTATCAGTGGTCTCCGCACATGGAGCAGGAGCACCCAGCATCATAGATGTCCCTCAGACCAGTGGCCCCAGTGCACCTGGTGGGAGAGACCCCCCAGAGGTCCGAAGAACCCATTGTCTTTGTCCCAGGACCCTCCAGTCACACAAAACTTGCTACAGTTCTGATGCCAACCTTGAGTCCCACTGCAGGCCTCCCAGAACCCTGGTTATGCTATTTTTCAGGAGACAACTATTATTTTAAAGACAGTTCACATAGGGGCGCCTTGGTGGCTCCGTTGGTCTAGCATCTGCCTTCTGCTCAGGTTATGATCTCAGGGTCCTGGGATCAAGTCCCGCGTCGGGCTCCCTGCTCAGTGGGGAGCCTGCTTCTCCCTCTCCCTCTGATCCTTCTCCCTGCTTATGCTATCTCTCATTCTCAAATAGATGGATAAAACTTGTGAAAAAAAAATAAAGACGATTCGGGTCTCCTCAGCTGAAAGACACCATGCATATATATGATCCCATTAGGCAGCCGAGCCTCTGTTCTTGGTGTTAAAAAAATAACAAGAACTTTTCTACAGTGTATGTAGTTGGCGTAATACAAAGCTGGGTCTGGGAGAGGCTTTAAAGCTCATTTCCTCCAACACCCACGTTTTAGAGACAAGCAAAGCAAGGCCAGAGAAGGTTCAATACAGTGACAAGACCCCTGTTTACAATTCTTCTTTTCACTTAAAAAACTTGATAAGTGGATACGCTCCTTACCCCCCCTGGGAGGGCCTCCTTGGCTTTAAACACAGCTCACGCTTTTGAAAGGTTCATCAAGGGGAGGGAGGGATGAGTGACTGAGTGACCATATCTCTGCTGCCTTATCTACCCACCAAGGAGATGCTGAACCATCTAGAAGGTGGAGAGCAAAGAAAGGGGAAAAAGAACGAGGAAGGCGAGCTCATGGCTTCTCCCTGTGACCTCGCTGGCTTGGAGGTGAGGGTGCCCGTCTGCAGCCGGCCCACAGGTCCCACGCGAGGTGGAGAGAGCAGGCGTGCCCTCACGGGCCGCTGAGTGCCCAGCACCTCGCCTGGCCCGTGGGAGAGGCTCAGTAGGTGTCGTGGAGGTGGGATTGCAATGTCTGCCTGGAAAATCCCCTCGGGCCCCTTGCAAGAAACGCTCTGTAGCAGGCCTTGGATTGCTTGCGTCCCAGTCCTGTCCTGGGCTGGAATACAATCAGTTTCGCAAAAACTGGATTCCCCGGGCCAGCTGTGAAGCCATCACAGGCAGTGGACATGGTGGGACATTGGGCCCAAGGCCGGCTGCCCCTTCTGTGTCTGGTTCCTAGAGTGGGTGCCCCTGGTTCGGTCTCGAGAATGGGAGTCCGCTGAGGATCCAGGGGACACCAGGCAAACAGCTCCGCCGCAGACGTGCGCACCCGTCGCAGGGTGTTTCCAGGGGGAGACCACGCCCGTGCTCTCACGGGGAGGCAGACCCTGCAGGCCCTCTCCAACCAGGAGCGGACTTGTCCTAAGTCAGCATGCAGGCCTTTGACTGACTAACTGGTCGAGCATGTTTCTTGACGGTTCCATTTGGAGCTGGCTGTTAGAAGTCGGATCTTTCCCCGCTGCTGAGCTTTACTTGAGCGTTTGATTGACTTGGTATCACTTCGTGGAGGGCCATTCAGTAGAAGGTTCCTCTGCAGGGCTCTTGTCAATACTATACATTTTTTTTTAAAGAATTTATTTATTTATTTGACAGAGAGAGATCACAAGTAGGCAGAGAGAGAGAGAGGAGGAAGCAGGCTCCCTGCTGAGCAGAGTGCCCGATGCAGGACTCGATCCCAGGACCCTGAGCCGAAGGCAGCGGCCTAACCCACTGAGCCACCCAGGTGCCCAATACTATACATTTTTTATTTCCTGAAACGTTTGCTTCTCTTTTGCACCAAAACACCTAAGTTTTACAAGGAACCAGAAAGCGCACAGAATGAGCCTCCGCAGTTCATCTTTACGTATAGCTTAATGGGGGGGGGATAGGCTGTGACCCCCACCCCACCTCAGGATCTGTCAGAAAACTCCTCACCCGGCCTGGGCTGGTGGTGGTGAATTTTCAAATCAAGAAGAGCCTCCCTCGTGAAGGTCACGGTTATCTTGTTCATCTAGCACTTTACTTTTGTGGTAAGGTTTGGATGGAAAGGGAAAATGAAATGATACAGCGTCTTAAACAGAGGCCTGGGATTATTTCCGTTGACCGGGTGACTAAGATTAGGGGCGGCCCAATTTAGAGGTGATATGGTGTGTTACTGGCGTGGGGTGCACACACACACCCCCACTGAGGCCCGGGGAGCTCCTCCCATGGGCTCTCCCTTTGCCCAGGTTTGCAAAGTTGATCTCTGTGCATCAGAGAGCAGGGATGGGAGACTTGTGCCTTTAGCATTGGGGGCTCCGAGAGCAGTTTACTTTCTTCACCCCTTTTAAAGGGTCCTCTGCCTTCTGCACACACACACACCCCACCCCCACTACTTCCAATCAGAACAAATAAACTGATGGTCCTGTTTCCTAGGGAGAAGCTGTAATACCTTCTCTCTGATTGGCCTTTACCACTTTCCTACTCTGCAGGCAGGGAAGGAGGGATATGGTGGCTGGCCATCCCCCAGCAAGATCTGCAGTCTCTCTTGGTAGGCTGCCAGCTGGTGGGGCCTGGGCAGTTCCAGGGGGAGGTCACTGCACCCCCCAGGCAGTTTCCAGCAAGTGCTTTTCCAAGTTCACGGACATTCTTTCCAGGCTCAGCTCAATTTGTTTTCTTCTTCTCTATGGCAATTGATGACTGAGTCAAGTGTGTGAGTCTGCAGGATCTCCCGTGAAGGGCTTCCTCCAGAGTTGCCTGGGAGCTGGCTTTTGTCTAAGCCTCTGCTATGCGTGGGTGTGTCTGGTTGTGTCGTGTTTTTATAGGTTCACTCCCCAAAGAGCAGATCTAATACAGTGCACCTCTTCACGATGGGGAGATGGGGGCCCTGGTTGGGGTAGGGAGAGGAACTTGGGAGTATCACTTCTCTAATGCTTAAAATGCTTATCTAACCTGAATCTGCCAGCAGGAAACTGAAAAGGCCTGTGTATGACAATGTCAGAGACAGTTTGATCTCTTAACAATGTCAAGTGGAAAATCCAACCACAGCCGGTAGCTTGAGAAATGGCTAGGACGTCTTGTTGGGATGGCCAAGCCTCATACCCAGGCTGCTGAGCCGAGGGTAGGAAATGGGGCTGCCGGGGGGTTGGGGTTTGAGAAACTGTTGGAAAATCCTCACAGATGCAGAAATGGCTAATGTGGGGGACAGTCTGAATGCCCTATAGTTAGTATTTTGTTTTAAGATTTTTATTTATTTATTTGAGAGAAAGCACACGCACGTGTGTGCACATGAGGCAGGAGGGGCAGAGGGAGAAGCAGGCTCCCTGCTGAGCAAGGAGCCCGTTGCAGGGCTCAATCCCAGGACCCTGAGATCTAGACCTGAGCCGAAGGCAGAAGTTGAACCAGTGGAGCTCCCCAGGCGTCCCTGTAGTTGGTACTGTTAGTCTAAGACATTTTGAATGCTATATAGTTGGTATCTTGACCTCCTCCACCTTCCCTGCCTCCATCACAGTGGTCATTAGCTCATTAGCATTGAGCACTTGGCTCATTCCAGGTCATTCGGCAGGTGGCCGGCGCAGGGCCTCCTCTGGAAACTGTTGGGCACACTTTGGGGGTGCAAGGTGCTAGAAGAGCCAGCGCCTCTCAGATCCGCACTGGCCCTCTTTGGGCTGCGGGATCTTCATCTGTGAAATGGGTGTATTGATTAAAGCCTTCCTACTTCAGGCAGTCTTTGCGAGTCTCAAGGGAGAACATTCTGAGAGAGTAGGATTCTCTCCCGCCTAAACTAGTTTTAATCGTGAGCACCGGGACAGTGCTTTGAATGCTTTCCCAAAAGAGGATGGATAAGGTCAGGCACTGCGTGCGTGCAAGATGCCCCACGTCGGTGTGACTGACCCAAGATGTTGCTTGTGCCAGGGTTTCGGCCAGAGTGGATGGCGGACGAAGCTTCCTGCCCTGGGCCTCGCTGTCCCGTGCACAGGTGGGGTGCAGATGGGATGTAAGTTTGAGAAGCCGAGTGGGTGTGGAGGGGGCTGTGAGGCAGGGGTCAGTGTTCCCCACACTGAATCTGCAGGCTCTGAGCTCCTGCATAACTGAGAGGCAACTGTGCTCTGTCTAGAGTTGGAGGGTACATACAGGAGCATCGATTTTTTTTTTCCAGTACCACGCAATGGTTTTCTCTTCTGTGTCCTGGAAAGTAAAAGGGCGGAATCCGGCAAAAGCTAGAATTTTTCGAGCAGATGCAATAGTCAGCAGATAGTAACTGGGCATTCCCTAAGTATGGCTGGGCCATGGGCTAGACCTGGAAACCTGGGCACACAGGGGGCCACCCGTACTGAGAAGCAGACATTTGTCCCAGCTGTGCAGAGGTCGGGCAGCCACGTTCGGGCTCTGTCTGCAGACCCCTGTGCTAAAGAGAATGGCCTGGTGGATGCTCTGCCTCTCCCTGGGATCCT
Source organism: Mustela nivalis (assembly GCF_964662115.1). Lineage (NCBI taxonomy): Eukaryota > Metazoa > Chordata > Mammalia > Carnivora > Mustelidae > Mustela > Mustela nivalis. Next base: position 28,680,470 of record NC_139035.1, read on the forward strand.
GACCTGGGAAGCAAAGCCGATGCCAACAGATAAACTTGAGAGTGGCGAAACTCAAGAACAAGGTGTATGGCCATGAATACGAGCATGTTCATTAAAGAGGAGCTAATATGTAGAGTCGGTGTTGGTGTGGGACCCATGCAAGAGCCTTCTGTGTGTGCTGAGAAGCCTGAAGGCTGCTCTGGATCCAAAGGTTCCAGGAGGTTGGAAAGGAAGAGGGAACACGCCCCCTGTGCCTCCTCCCCAAGCCTTAACACCCTGCACTGAACTCCACGAAGACCGATGCAGTATGTGGAAATGTGCCTCGAAGGGGCCCTCAGGAGACCACCCACCCCCACCCCAACTGACCAGAGGACCGTGATCAGGAAAGCTTGGCACGGAAAGCTTGACGTGGAGGGACATCTGTGTTTACTGAACTTGAATCTAAGCAAGGACCCTGGGGCAGGCTGGGGCGTGGCGAGCCCTGGTGTGGCCTCAGGGCAGAGTCCCCGGTTTGAGTGTGAGCTTTGAGTGTGAGCTTTGTGACTCAAGAGAAATGCCTTCCTTTCTGCCCCCCCCTCCATTTCAATGTCTGTAAGGTGAGATGGACGGCGCCACCTTCAGGTTGTGGGGAGGGCTGCTCAGGTGAGCACAGAAGTAGGACTTGGGAGCAGGAGAGCCGGCAGATCCAAATTCACACCCTCCTTCAGTCCCAGAGTCTGTCCCTGGGGGTGTTTCACTTCTCTGGGCCTTCCTGACTTGTTGAGAAGATGCGGTGACAGGCGCGGCCTGTGGGCCCGCATTTGGCAGGCGTGGATGGGTGTCACCTCCGCTAAGGTGGGGTGGCCCAACCCCATCCCAGGTACAGCTCCTGCAGGATGACAAAAAGCATCAGGATTTACTTTCCCAGAGAGATTTCTCCATTGGGGGAGAGACCTGGCTTTGTTACCAGGGGCTCAGAACTTGAAGTTGAAAAAACAACCTACTGCATTCAGCTTCTGGCAAGGGGTGTCAGGTTACTCCCCTGGGACCAGTCTCTCTTTATTCTGTCCCCTGCTCTGTAGAGCTGCGGCTCCTGGGGCCTGGGAGGTCTCTGAACAAAAGTGATTTACTTGGCCTCCCCTGTGCCTTCTCTGCCAGTGGGGTGGGCACCTGCTTGCCACAGGGGGCTCTTTTTTGTGCCGTGGACCCCACTGAGGCCTTGAGGACCAGGCTGGCGGGTCTCAGGGCCACTCTGCACTATGCCCCCCTCCTGCAACTGGAGCAGAGGACAGCCTTCCTGGCACCTCCTGAGTCACACTGCTGCTCTTGGCCGTTGTCCGGGCTGATTTGTGCGGAGCCTGCTGGAGCCTTGCTCCTTGGGGCTGGAGTGGCAGACGGTGGTGTAGAGGGGTCAGGTGGATGGACCCCGAGTGTACCAGCTCATGTCGGAGCCCCGGCCAAGCCCGGGGGACCCTGTGTGGGCTCTGGTGGGAGCTGGGGCTGTGTGGTGACAGGTCCCACAGAGTAGCATGGCCCGTCCCTTGGCCAGGCGTTGACACTGTCCCGGGGAACCCTCTTGCTGAACACGGACTTCTGCTTCACTCCACACTGAACGCAGGATGTGGAAATCTTTCCTTCCCCTATGGCTGTAGTGTGGGGTGGGCAGCCTGCTTGGCTAACCCTTGGGATTCCCCATCTTTCCTGCCTGCTGTTGGTCCCATGAACCTCCACGTGTTCCAAGACGGCCGTGAGGCCTCTGGGCAGAGTGTCCAGGCACTCAACTGTCAGCTCCTTCGAGAGGCACTATGTCCCCTTCTGGAACAATGGGTCTCTGGCCTGGCTTACATCTTCCCTGGGCCCCAGATTCCTGGCTTTTGCAGGGATCCAGAGGCCAGCGTCTGGGAGGAATGGAATCACTGAAAGAGTTTGTTAGCCTGTGGCAGCCTTGACCTCAGAGGCCGCGTGCAGGACAGTAGCTCCCTTATTGCCCCGACCTGGAAATGTACACGGCGTCGTAATTAAGTTCCATTGCAGCCTGAAGCCTTACGGAGCAACGTCTGGGACCCTGCTTGCCTTGCAGTCTCACACGGCACATTGAAAGTGATTCTGCTACCTTGGGAGAGCCACCTCCTGCCCCACTGCAGGCCTCGGTTTCCCCTTTGCCTCTGGTGGCCTCTGATACCACATCCCCGGGGCAGGGAGGGGCGGGGGGAGGCAGGAGAGGCTCACCCAGGAGCTGCACCGGCTGGGAGCCCTGGGGTCTGTATGGGTTAGCCCACAGGGAAGTGCCCTGAGTGTGTTCCTGCCTGGCCTTTGGGGACTCGTGACACTGACTTCGGAAAGAGGATTTTTAAGAACCTCAGGAAATAGTTCACCGTGACCCCATGACCAGGTGTTAGAGAAGAGAATGGGAGTCCTCAACGGAGGTTTCAAAAAGTCCGTTGCTTCGGGGCTCCTGGGTGGCTCTGTCTGTGGAGCATCTCACTCTTGATCTTGATTCAGGCCTTGATTTCAGGGTCCTGAGTTCAAGCCTTGTGTCGGGCTCCATGCTGGGCGTGAGCTTACTTTAAAAAAAAAAACAAAAAAAAAACGGCCCATGAAGGACAGGCTGGAGGCAATGTGGCTCTCGATGTTTCTTGGGAAATTCACTGGGAGTGACAACATTATTACAAATTCATTGTAAACTAACTGTGTGGTTAAAAGTGCTGAGCTGTCTTGGGGGACACAGTAATAATAAAATAAGAGCAGCTATGACTCCTGGCCTATCAGTTCTGTGCCAGGCTCGGTCTATAAATTGCTTCATTGAATTTCTATAAGGTCTCTATTTTCCTTCTCCCATGGCAAGTGGACTGCGGATCCCCAGCACAGCTAGTAAGTGGCAGGCCTCGGCCCCCAGCTCTTCCTCCCTGCCACCTGTGGTCTGTCACCAGAAGGACGGAGGAAGCTGGTGCCCTGTGCAAGGGGAGGGCACGGTTCAGATCTGGGCGTTGGGCTGGAGGGGGATCGGGGCCTGGCTGTGTTGAGTGCGGAGGGAGACGGAAGGGTCTGGGCAGAAGCCTTAGAGATGGGCGGCTGAGGGCATTCGGTTGCCTGTGCCTTGGACAGACCCCATCTGTGGGGCGAGAGAGTTGACTTCGCGTCGCTGCCCTGGAGTCATGCTTCAGTCTGGTTCAAGATCAATTTTCTATTCTCAGAGGTGAAACTAAGAGAGGATTCTTTTCCTTTTCAATGAATGGGCCTTTGTGCAAGAAACACAGACTCAGTTGATGGAATGGCTGCAAAAGGGAGCTTCTGGAGTGGCCTCGAAGTTCCCAGGCCCAGTGGGGAGGGAAGCAGAGAAGCCCAGAGCCGGGCAGCGACCCCGATGGAGGAGCAGGGGAGGGCACCCCAGCATTCCAGATCTTTCTCAGTGACACAGGTGAACACCTGTCGCAGTAGTTGCAGACGTGCCAGTAGCACCTACGCTGGAACAGGCAGCATCTGGTGCTTCCTGCCTGCGGACTTCACTTCTGTTAGGAGACACGGGACAACCAAAGAAGAGAAGGTCTGTTCCAGCGGGGCCAGTAGGCAGGATAGGGGGTCCGGTGCTGCCGTAGGTGGCCGTCCCCGGGTTCCTTCCCTGCCAGAAGAGACCTACTCTGCGTGGCTTCGGTGGGCAGAGCTGCGTCTGAGGTTGTGAGCTTCCAGATGCCGTGGCTGCACTTACACAGGGGAACTGCAGTGTCACCACAGGATAGTGACCCTCTGTGAGCACGGAGAAGGTGCCTGAGGGGCGGCGAGCGGCCACCACGGGCCAAGTCCGGCCCCGCAGAGTGAACACCATGCCCCAGGATGGTTCAGCCTTGCCCCACGCTCCTTGGAGACTCTGATGCAGCTGTCCCTCTTAGGAAGGGACTCTGTGCTGGCCGTGTGGCCATTACGGACATGCGCATCCGGGGTCCTCTGTGGCCGTAGGCATTCGCTTCTCTGTGATAGGTGCGCATGAGTGCACCTGCTGGGCCATATGGTCGTCACGAACTTGCTCAGTTTTTTAAGAGTCTGCCAGACCATTTCTAGAGTGACCGCGCCTCGGTGGTTCCCAGCGACCATGTGTCAGTGATCCGGGTTCCCTGCATCACGCCAGCCTGCAGAGCGGCTACGGTTTTCTACTTCAGCTGCTCCGAAGCTGCATGGGGCAACCTCCCTATGGTTTTAGTGGGTTTCTCCCCGATGGCTAACGGTGATGAACGTTCTCTCGTGTGCGTATCTGCCACCAGTACATCCTCTTCAGTGAAATGATCTGGCTTAAAAAAAAAAAAAAAATCCCCAGAGGTGCTGCAGAACACGGACAGGGTGTGTAAAGCCTTGTGCCTTCGTCACCTGCACCCACCCTGTCGAGGGAGCTGTGCCTCTTCCCACCCCAGGGAGGGCACGTGGCCACCCCCGAGGTCCCGTCCTGTGCCCAACTTCTCTGACCTCAGAACAGAGTGGTGACCCCCAGCAGCCTCCCCTCTGGGCGGCCCCCCACTCACACCATCATCTCATTGCCCCAGGGCCTCAGGATCCACCTCCCACCCCTCCTCTGGGGTTGTTTCACTGAAGTAAAGCAACAGCAGGCACCAGCAAGGAGCGTCTCCCTGGCACCTGCTGGGCCTCTCTCCCGGCCTCCCCAAGGAGAGGACATGGGGCTGAGGCTCAGCCTCCCCTCCAAGCTTCCCCTTGGGTCTCTTCGGCTTGGCCTGCACTTGGGGTTTAGTTTTGCAACACAGTCGTGCTGAAGGTCCCAGAAATGCTTCCCTTTTTGTGCTCATGAAACAGAAAAGAAAAAGTGCATGTATCCTTTCAAACGGCTCCGAACAGTGGTGAGCGAAGTCCCCTTTCCGCTGTGGAAGCAGCATGGGCGTCCTCGCTGCCCGGCACTGTGGGCTGATGGGCAGTGTTGCTGGTTTTCTGCCTTTCGCCTCCCACCTGGGAGGGGCTGCAGGAAGTGGCCTGGAGTGTTAATGGGGCGGCTGCCAGCTTGAGGGCCTGCTAGAGGGTTCTGTCTCCTCTCCATGGGGAAGCAGGGGGGGGGGGCGGGTGTCGTCTGCTTTAAGAACGTATTTGCCTTTGCTCTTCTGCCTCCAGAAGGACCTGGGGTGTGTGAAACGCTCATCCTTCATCATCCCTTTAGTGACTCCTAAAAAACAAGAAGGTGTGGCTGTTTCTTCCTTGGCCTAATGAAGTCTAATATTTGCAAATCCTCCTTCAGTGAATTGGTACAGACACTCTGTCCCAAAGAAGGAATTGTTTTCCAACGGGCTTAGAAGAGTTGTGGAGAACGAGCGAGGAGTTTTACAGGAGGCCCTGAGCCGGGGTGGGGGAGATGGTCTCATGTAGGTAGGTGATGACAGGCTTTCCACCCAGTCCCTGTAGCCTACTAGAACATTCCGGCACATCACAGCAGTCATTTGATGGGGCCCAAGATCAAAAGCAGCTGAATCACATGATGGTTTGGTTCAGAATCTTTTTCTGGTTTGGTACTTTCTGAAAGACTAGGTTTCATTCTGGTTGAACTTGTTCGATAGTCTTGAGGGAAGAGGAGGAAGAAAAAAACACCCTTGTTATGGTCCTGGTTCGAATTAAAATTTGATATTTGTGTTTGGTTTGAGGTCAAATAAATAAAATGCATTATGGCTCTTGGGGAGTCGTTCATTCTGATTCAAGTCACTTCTGCAGATAACATCACAGTTATAAAATTTATTTCCCGTGAACCTGCAGTCTTCCGGGGTGGAGTGTGTCGGTCTCATTTCTTAAATATTCTGGTTAACTGGGAGTTACTGCAAATTGCCTTCATCCTTTGCAGTGAACTAGAAGCTACTAGATGCCCAAGCCAGCAGAGGTTTTGCTAAATGCACAGACGTTGTCTTCTAGGGACCAGGAGGAAGGTTTTATCCACGACTTGCAACCAGGCAGCTTTGAGGAAAGGGTCAGCTCTTGACTCGAATAGTCCACGGACATGTACTGGGTGCTGCCTGAATCTGGGTTGTGGTGGCAGGTAGGGATCTGTGTGTGAGTGGAGGGTAGCTCCTGCCTCCTGGGAATGTTAGCTGGGGGAGGAGGCAGATTGCAACAGCTCACGTGGCGCTGAGCAAGGGGTTAAGTAAATGTCGAAAATCACAGCGATAGAACAAGCAGGACCCAAACTCGGGCCTTTTAACTGTAACAAAGAGTTTCTCAAATGTGGCCTGTGGACATTTGGGACCAGACAGGTTTTGGTTTGGGGGAGCTATTCTGCACACCATAGGGTGTTTAACGGCCTCCCTCAGCAGCAGCCTCTGCCCCTGATTGCAGTGACCAGAAATGTCTCCACTCATGGGCAGATCGTCATGGGTCGAAAGCTGGGATTCTAGAGCTTGTCCCGTAACAAGCAGTCGACACTGCCTACTAGGGCAGGTGCTGCAGGACCATGTCCATGTGTGTAGAGGGGTGAGTCCAGCCAGGGTCCCCGTCCAGGGTCCTGCTGGAAAGAGAGGACAGAGGCCACTCTCTATAGGGCTTCCAGGAAGAGAAATGGCAGAGAAGTTTCTATTTGTGTGGGATTTTGGTGGAGTTCACCGACCTCTCCACAGGCACAAAAGTGGGACCGACAAGGCAGTGTTACGGAATGGCAGATAGTTTGCTGTGGACCCTCTACTTCCCTCCTCTTGCTGTTTTCTCATTCCCTCCTTTCGAGCCATGAGCCAGTTTCCAGCAGCTAGAGATTTCTTCCAGTCACAGGTCTGTGTCGGTCAGGACAGGCGAGGCTCTGCTGCAGTAAGAAACAGCTCCACAGTCAGTGGTTGCCAACAGCAGGGGCTTACATCTGGCTCATACTGCATGCCTGGTCTGGGTCATCTGCGTCCTCACTCTGCACACCAGGCTGACGGTGCAGCCCCTGTCCAGAGCAGTGCTGGTCACCGTGGGCAGAGAGAGTGAGAAGATGGGGATTCACATGCTGCCTTGGAGAGCTTCAGCTCAGAAAAGTGGCACATTTCTTCAGCTCATATTTTTTTCTTTCCTTTTTTTTTTTTTTTTTTTTAAGATTTTAGTCATTTATTTGAGAGAGAGAAAGCATGATCTGGGTTGGGGGAGGCAGAGGGAGAAGCAAACTCCCCACTGAGCAGGGAGCCTAAGCGGGACTCGATCCCAGGACCCTGAGATCATGACCTGAGCCGAAGGCAGACACTTAACCAACTGAGCCACCCAGGTCCCCCCCTTCTGCTCATATTAAGTTGGGCAAGCAAAGTGTTGTGTCCTCACCTAACCTGAAGGGTACAGGGGCATCTACAGGAGAAGAGCTAGAAATATCTGGGGGACAGCCCTGACATCCCAAAGCCTGTACCTGAGCCGTGGGAGTGTGGGCCACTTGCCCTGGTTCTGAGAGACTCCCAGCTTGGCTCCAAAGAATGAATGGCCTGTTGGGGCGCCTGGGTGGCTCAGTGGTTAAGCTGCTGCCTTTGGCTCAGGTCATGATCTCAGGGTCCTGGGATCGAGTCCCGCATCGGGCTCTCTGCTCAGTAGGGAGCCTGCTTCCTCCTCTCTCTCTCTCTCTCTCTCTCTCTGCCTGCCTCTCTGCCTACTTGTGATTTCTCTCTGTCAAATAAATAAATAAAATCGTTAAAAAAAAAAAAAAAAAAAGAATGAATGGCCTGTTGCCAGGCTCAGTGACAAACTGCTGAGCGAAAAGAGAAAAGTGGACCGTCAGGATTCCAAAACAGTTTGATTTTCCAAATAAGTCAGAGGTCCTCGTGGGTTAGGACCAGGTCGTGAGCCCTCGTTCTTAGAGTTACAATGTTGGGCGTGGGAGAAAGTGTTCAAGTAAACAGGGCCTGGATGCAGTGGGTTGTGTCTGTAAGGAGGGAGTAGTGGATCAGGACATCCGTGGTTACTTAGATCCCAGATGCTTTCCCTGGCTGTTACTGTAGGAAACAGAACGGCTTTCAACCCAAGCCAAGGGTTGAGCAAGATGGCGTCCTTCGTGAACCATAGATTTACAGGCTGTTTTGAGATAGTAGAACATGCTGGGTGTGAGCAGACGTGACTGACGCCCTTCAGGATGCTTTCAGAAGCCCTGAAAAATTCCTTATAAAACCAGGAAGCGTCTTCCTCGTTGGAAACTCATTCAGACCGTGACTCGGTCCCAGGCCCTGGAGTGTGGAGATAGAGACAGAGCCTGGCTGTGGTGGATCTAAAATGGGATAAAACCGGAAACCTGTGGGAAGGACACAGGCCTTGACACCCCTTGATAGGGGGCACAGAGGTCTTAGAAAAATAGAACTAAAAATACCAGCTGTTGGCTATGTCCCTCCCCAGTGACCCGCTCTCTCCAAACCTGGTTTCCACTCAATTTCTGAACCGGTTTTCACCACGGTGTGTAGGGAGCTAGGGCAAGTGAGGTGGACAGAAGTGGGGGCGGGGGTGGGCACAAGCCTTGATTCAAAGGGAGACAAAATTAGGAAGCCACTGTCTGGGAATTGGGAGGTTAGGGGCATTCCAGAGACAGGAGGAGCCTGGAGCAGCCAGCTGGGTCCAGAGTCTCCCCCGTAGCGGGGGCTTGCTGGAGCGTGCACGTGGGTATGTGCATAAGTGTGTGTAGGGGGTGGGCCTAGATGTGGATGCGTGTGTCCCCCAGGGAAGGGCTGCGGTGAAGGGTATGCAGAGGACCTGCCTGCGGTTTTTGATCGCTGCCCAAAGAAGGTTGTGTAAGCTACCCCCTCCTCTGTTGGGGACCCCAGGCATCCAGGATGCCGCGGCTCCCTGGCATTTTCCACACCCCCAGTCTGTACTGTTCTTCTCTCACTCTGAGGGTGGCAAAGTGATCTTGTCCTTCTAGAAGCTTCCAAAGGCTGTGCAGGACCGGGTAATGGAAGACTGGAAAGAGCCTGAACAGACAGGTGGGCTAAAGGGCACAGGTGATGGCTGAACACAGGGCCAGGACAGCCAGAGTGAGGCCAGCTGTAACCTCCTCCTAAACCAGTGCTCCCTCCACCGAGACCACTGTCTCTTGCACATCTTTGCTTTTGCAGCTGCAAAATGGGCACATATCTTCAGCTGAGCAGGAACTGTTTGCAAATGTGCCCGCTCTGGGAATTTGTTTCCGTCAAGAAGGCCCCCAAGGTGACATTGTGGCTCGGCTTCCTTCACCTTCTTTGCCCACTGCCCACTTTGCATGGGGCCGCCTTGAGCACTCGCCTGCCCTTCACTTCCCCTGGGGCTGGGGCTGTGCCCGCAGCGGCTGGGAGAGCAGGGATGCAGACTGCTGTGGACCTCACCAGGGTCCCCCAGTTCCCAGCATCAGGCTCTGAGAAGGGCTTCCTCCCAAGCCTTGCCCACCCCTGGGGTGGCAGGAAGGTGGTTCACCCTGCTCTTACCCCAGGCTTTGAGGTCTCCGGAAGACACAGGTACTAAATATAAAACCACGACGACTATCTCACTCTTGCTACATTTCCACCCTGGTGGCTTACTGTACATCACCGCAGAAATTTCCTGAAGCCCTTCTCCCAGGCCCCTGAGGCCAGGCTGGGGGGCACTTGAGATTGAACATCCCTCCCCCCCCCACACAGAAAGGCCCGTTGCACGGCTTGCTTGGGAATAGGGAGGGGCACTACTTTCTAGAAAAACACCACCCTCCCACGAGGAAACTGCCAGTAACTGATCTGGGGGGCCAGAGCGGCCCCGACTGCGGTGAAGCCCCACCTTCCCCTTCTGGCCTCTGGGCTGGGGTAGGAAGGGGGGTGTGGCAGAGACCCGGATAGGTTCAGCTCAGCGCTTGAAGAGAAGATGGACGGTAGTCCTGAAAGATTGCCGTTGGCACTTGTCGCTTCCCTGACAAGCGAAGGGAGGTCCCCATGGGTAGATCTCTGTGAAGCTTCAGTGTTTCTCGCGCAGCTTTCCCAAGTAGGGCATTGTTGGCATTTGGGTCAGGAGAGCTCTGTACTGGGGCTGCCCAGCACCTGTGCGTCATCACTGTGCCCCCCTCCCCGAACATCCAGACGCTCTCTTGGGCTGGGCAGGTGGTTTCTGGTTAACAGCCATAGCGAGGAAGTCTTTATGTTGGCAGGATCTGGAGAGGATAGCAGGCAGAATGGGGAGACCTGAAGGGGTGGGGGTGGGGAGGTAGGCGAGGTCAGACCGAGCAATGTCTTATACCTGGGACAGGGTGTTGGCCTGATTTTTTAATGCAGTGGAGCACCACCAGTTCACCGGAGAATGTTTTGGGCTGGTTTTCTTTCTTTTTTTCCTTTTCCTTCCTTTTCTTTCTTTTCCTTCCTTTATTTCCTAATGAGCAAGGTCACATTTGGGCTGCTTCCCTGGTATGTGACCAGCACAATGCGGGCCCCTCTCGTCCAGGGCCAAACCCTTGGGGTTTAATGCTGTGAGGTCACCGTCTTGAAATTTTTTTTTTTTAAGGTTCTTTTATTTATTTGTCAGAGAGAGAGAGTACAGAAGCAGGGTGGGGAAGGAGCAGGGGCAGAGGGAGAAGCCGCCTCCCCACTGAGCAGGGAGCCCAATGTGGGACTCCATCCCAGGACCCAGAGATCATGACCTGAGCCGAAGGCAGACGCTTAACCCACTGAGCCACTCAGGCGTCCCTTGAAATTCTTAATTCTTTGAGTGTGTATTTCATAAATGAAGTCCAGTGGCACAGGGGAGCAGGAAGGAGGCCCCTGGGCTCGGGCCCCAGCTGGCCCAGCGGCTGCTGATGCCTCACCAGGGCCCCGGGTGAGAGGCGGTTTCTAGTTAACAGCCATAGCGAGAAAGTCTTTACATTGGCAGGATCTGGAGAGGATAGCAGGCAGAGTGGGGAGTCCCTGCCTCTGGTGTCCCAGGGGAGACATGCTGGCCAGCCCCAGCCCAGGCTGGCAGAGCCACAAACTGAACCTCCAGTCATTCCCGCTCCAGGTTTCCAGCGGGAAAGGGGAGATGCCCTGCCCCTGGCCAGGGTCCCGGATGGGGTAAGTCCCCTGGGTCCCTTAGGGTCTGCATTCACCCAGAAATATCAAATAGCAAAGGAGCAACACTATGAGGGTGAGGGAGAACCTGCGGAAGAGAGATTTCTATTTGACGGCCCCTCGGCCCCTCACGGCCCTCTTGTCTGCTCTTTCCTGCATTTCCGCTCGGCCTGGAGCTCATTCACACCTGCGTCTGGTTAGTTTTCCCTGCCTCTCTGGACAGAACAAAGGCAAGAGAGGGCAAGGGATCGCCACAGGAGGGTCCCTTCTGTTCTGACAGCCCCAGCCCCAGCTGCCTTCCTGGCCACACTGTTGGCACAGCACCTTCTCCAGGAGCCCGTGAGCCAGTGGCCAGAGAGCGTCAGGGCCGGGAAATTTGTCCTTCCCGGGACTTGGCTGCATTTGGGGGCCGGTTGGTCATGAATCTTCCGTAGCCGGTGAGCTGCTTCTTCATAGGTACTTGCTGTGGACCAGCTGAGGGCTGGCACGGGGCAGGATGCCAGAAGAAGCCCAGACAGGACCATAAAGCAAGGTTCTAGGAAACGAGGCTGGGCTCTCGGGCAAGCTCCATTCAGGGGTTGTTGGTGAGCAGGTGGATAGTGCCATACAAGGCAGATGACACAGACCTTGTCCTTGGCCTGGGAGACCATGGAGAAAGACTGAGCCCAGTCGAGGGACAGGTGAGGGTGAGGGACCCCCAACCCCAGTGCCACATTTTGTGGCTCGTGGACAGTCTTGGGGGCTTCAGTGTAGACAGGGTAAGGTCAGGGTAACATCAGGTCTTCTGCTTCATCTAGGACCTTCTTGGGGGACGCTGGATGTCAGGGGCCACTGTGCATGGTTCCCTAACCTCCCAGGGTCCCCGGGACGCCCACCGCCCCTTCTCAATTCCAGCATCAACCACTTCTTATTTATTGCTATCAAATGCATCCCAGCCCTTCTGACACATTGGAGACCCCAGGAGGCTACATAGGCCCAGGACAGCCTGGATGCCAAGGGGGCCTTTGTCCCTAGGTAGGTACCTGGCAGAGAGTGACAGCTGGAACAGAGGCTTGTGCCTCCCACGGGGAACACATTTGTACCCAGCAGGGCCTCATCATTCATCTGCAATTCAGACTCCTCCAGGTGTCCTGTGCTCTCCCCGGCAGCCCACTCTGGAGGGCAGTTGTCACAGCCTTCATGAAATGGGGGACTCCAGAACTGGGAGCGCTGGGGGTTAGGAGGTGTCCTACAAGGGGGCCAGATGTCTGGGGACCTGCGGCCCAGTGCTGTCACCGGCTCACCATACCGTCCAAGATCGTCTTTAGGCCGGTACAGTGGGGACATACGGTGTCTTTCCCTCTTCCACTGCCCCTCAGCTGTCCCCCAGGATGGGACCTGATGATGGGTCCTGGCAGAACCCATGAGGCCCAGAGACTGGAGGGGCTCACTTCGGACCCCCGCCTCATTTGTGAAGCTGCACCCAGCTGCACAGAACAGAAAACTGCCACTCTGCCGTCTTGAACAACAAAGCAAACGTGTTATTACACCTTCATGAGTAAGTTCCAGCAGAGGTTCCCCCCTACCCCAGCGCTGTGTAATCCGGGGCTGCTCAGAGTCACTCAGAGGCCCATGTCCTTTGCCTTAGCCACTCTTAGGATTGCAGGATGGCCGCCGCTGGTCTAGACCATGTGGACACTGGAGCATCCTGCGGAGGAAGAGGAGGGCATGGCCCTTCCTTGCGTCTCAGCATCTTTCCCAGGCATCCCTGCATCACACGCTGTGCCCGAGTCAGCCTCAGGCAGGAGAATGACTCAAGACCATTAGCACTTAGCAGTAGCTCAGGACACACATTTTCTGAGTTCCCTTGGGGGAGATGGAGGTGCCCAAACAAAATCAGATCCCTCCCTCCAGCCCCCTCCTTGTCCTAGAAAGGGCTGGCAGTTGCACTGATTTTTTTTCCCCCTCCGTTTTTTTTGTTTTGTTTTGTTTTTGTTTTTTAAGATTTTATTTATTTGAGAGAGAGAGAGAGTGCAGAGGGAGAGGGAGAGGGAGAGAAGCAGACTTCCCCGCTGAGCAGGGAGCCCAAAGTGGAGCTCAATCCTAGGACCCTGGGACCACAAACTGAGCCAAAGGCAGATGCTTCACCAACTGAGCCCCTGGCACGCCAGCACCAAATTTTTACCAAGTACTTATGTGTCAGGTACAGCTCTGAGTGTTTTCTGTGGATTACTTTTCCTAATCTTGTAGCTGCCCATTTTCAGAGGAGGCAAATGAGCATCCAGAAACTCGGTGACGTCTGATTCCCAAGCCGGGGCTTGAACCTCTGCTGCTGCAGTTATGTCCTCGAGCTCCCGGTTGCCATCGGCAGCCACTAGCATTTTCATAAACGTTACCTTTCTCTTCTCCCCATGGTTGCTTTCTTGGGAAGTGTTCCGCTTGGGGATGTTGTCCTCAGTGCCCAAGAACAATGACCAGCCTTCTCCTGGTGTCCCCGTCCTCCCCGGAAAGACTGAACCAATGACGGGCCCATACGCAAAGTCATTCCTCCAGCACCACTGGCTTTTCTCTGTATCTGCTGCTGTCTGATTGTCCCTTTGAGTTTGTGTAATTCTGGAGTTTTCAAGTGGGACTCACCATGCTTCCTTGCAATGACGGCCTTTAATAATTCCTGTGTAAACTCCTGCTGCTTCCCACCGAGCCACTGCCCTCCCGTAGCGACGGTGTGAGTTACTAGCATTTTAATAGAGCAAGCTCTCGACGGCTGTTTACAAATATTTTTCTGTTCTGTGGTTTGCCCTTAAAATCTTGCTTTATTGGTGGCTGTGTTTCCGTTCTAACTCTGATAGACCTTTTTTTGCCCCTTGTGAAACTGGTCTTAATGATGCTTTCCTGAAAGTAGGGACACACTTGTCTTTGAGGGAGATGGTTTTGACTCATGTTTCTTATGCAGCCAACCTTTGGGATGGGTTCTTAGAGGACTGGACTGGGTCTTTCCCTCAGAAGGGGTTTTCTGAAAAACCTCTCTTTGAATTCCCAGGAAGCACCGGGCTCCAAGCAGGTGCCTGGCTGTCAGCTAGTGGGCTCGTGGCCACATCCAGCCACCCCCAGTCTCCTGGCCATCTGCACACCTTGGCAGCAGGGTAGCGACCGACACACCCAGGTCCTGAAAGCCAGACAGAGTGGCGGCTGGAAACTTCTTGGAATCCTTGTAATTAGTAAGGGAAAAGGCCTGTTGGCTCCTGTGGTGTCCTCCTCCTCCCACGGGCCCCAACCAACTTTAGAGATGACATATAATTTGCTCGGTCACCTGGAGCCCTCCACGGAGCTTTCTGGGGCTCCTCTGTGAAACCCAAGAGCTAGACCAGGTCAGTGGTTTTAAACCCCCTTCGGCTCTTGTGTCATTCTGGAAAGTGGTTGAGAGTGGTGTACCCTCCCCTCTAGAGAAATGCATACTTCACAGACCATTCTGCGGGCTCTTTTAGGACATCTGTGGCTGAAAGCCCACCTCAACTCCAGCTACAGTCCGTAGGCTTAGAACCCAAAGACTTGCTGATCTCTGAGCTCCCTTTCAGCAAGCTGTAGAAAGTTTGCAGTCAAGAAACCTAAGGATGGAAACGGGGGAAAGGAAGCTAGTGGTACTTACTTGGAGGAAACAGCTGTCCAGCCCCCAAAGGGTTTCACTATCAGGTATTTGTTATTTGTTAGCTGTTTGTTATTTTTCAGGGTTGAGTTTAACTTTGTGATAGTGTGTTGTATCCCTGAACCTGACTTTTTAAAATTGGCACCCCCTCTGACTGAAACAATTGAAATCTTTCAGGTTTGTGGGGCGGGGAGGGTGGGGGTGGGGCAGGGGGAGGCTTATGAATGCTTTTTGACCTTGGAGTCACAGAAAGGGGGAGGGGGAACGTCTACCCAGAGGCCCAAGCCACTATCAGCCTTAGCCCTCAACTGCTGGGAACAAGAGAGAACAGGCCAGTAGGGTGATGTTTTGTGAGTGAATGGGTGCTCAGGAGTTGGGAGAGAGGGCGGAAAATCTCTTCTGGTTGATCAAAGTATTTTCCCAGCACTTCTGGGCTTGGTTAAGAGGCTTTGCTTCAATTCCAGGGACTTTTCAAATTCCTGAAATGATCTGTTTGAGAGGGAGTTGCAAGGAGCGGCTTAAAGATCTGTTCTCAGGGTCAAGAGAAACCTCACAGCCTTGTTTCACAGTTGCTGGAGGGGAGATACCCGCAGTCTCCAGCATTGAGGCCAGCCCAGCCTCTTGGAATAGGGGTGGAGGCAGTCACAGATACAGGTCTTTCTGGTCGGAGGCCGGAGGGATGTGCGCATATAGGCACAGACGTGCTTCGGAATATTTGGATTTCACTCAGGAAGTTGACAGGACACAGAAGGCAGGGGGAGAGAATCAGAGTTGTAAACCCTAATTTTCTGTTTGTGAAATCTCTTCCCTCCCTCTCACTGCCAGGTTTCTGTAAAAGTTGGGGTAAGAAGTAGAGGACTTCACTGCTCAGTCTTCTATGAAATTTTGGACTGATTCTGCGGTTTGGAGAGTAACCGGGTGCAGGGAGCCTGGGGTCTGCTTTTACCATAGTGACTGGTGTTGTGCTGTTTCTCTGAACATGGAACACTTTGGACCAAGCAGGAGTCAGGCTGTGATTCTTTTTAAGAGCCCTGCAAACAGTCTTGCTTGGTAGCTCTCCTTCCCAACTCTTAAGTTGGATGAGGCGTTTGGGTCATAGTGCTGTCAAGGAGTCAACAACTTTAAGAAAATGTATTCCAATTCCAGGTTTCAAATGAAAATGTATTCCAATTCCAGGTTTCAAATGAAGTTCCAACTCAAGCTGTCCGGTGTGGCCTGCAAAGGCTGAGGCCCTCACACTGGCCTGGGCACTGTGCTGCTACCCATCAGGGAACGTTTAAGTAGCCAACAGTCTCTGGAAAAAAAAAAAAAGGCTGGAGGTTAAGGTTGCCAGAAGGATGCACTGTTTTGTTTCAAGCCAGTGTGAACTCTCTCTGGGTCCTGTTGTTTGCCTCCAGGACATTTGTCACAGTCTTTCTGTTTGTTTCTCCAGAGTGACACAATGTTGCATTTCCCCACAAAACCTCTCAGGAAGACGAATTTCATTCACATTTTCATAATGACCCAGGGGGGGAAAAAACTAGCAGGGTTTTTTTCCTCCAGCTTCACTCCTCTAAGGATATGGGCACCACTTGGACCAGTTCTGCTGGCTCTTGGGGTGTGGTTAGCCCAGATGACACAATGATGTTTAAAAGAGTTAACGTATGCGGAGTTAATAATTGGTCATTGGTATCTTGGGGCACGCTGAACAGATTTTTCTGAGGTGCTTGTGCTGTTAATGTTTATTCTACTCATTGGTTTCCTGGCTCCATTTTTTACACGGCAAAGAATGTTGACTTCAGCCTAAGCTGGGCTTCTCCCAAGACCATGGGGTGTGTGTGGGGGAGTCGGGGGAGGCAGTGAGCAAGCCTTATTCCTCCCCCCCGCAACGCAAATCTGCAGCCCAAGGCCTTTGCAGGGCTGTGTGATCCGAGAGACAGGATCAGGGTTGTGGGTGCGCGTCTCTGGCCTCACTGGGGCTCGCAGCAGCACCCACCACCCACGCAGCCTCGGGACTCGGAGGCACTGAGAAGGACTCGTTGAGTAATTCGGCCCACGTGGCCTGAAACGAGGGGGCTGCTAGCCCACCGACGGTGGGGACGCCACAGACATCTGCACGGCACACTACAAACGTTGCGCGGCCCCCCAGACCCCGGAGGGGGCGGTGGCCGGGCCTGTCACGTGATCTCGCGCCGCCGGCCGGCCGGCGGGTCGTCACGTGACCGCGCGGGCGCGCGCCCCCGCCGCCGAGCATGCTGGGAGGCGGCGGCGCAGTGCAGGCTGGGCTTCCGCGCGTGGGCGGTGGGACGAGGGAGGGGCGGGGACCCCTCGGGTTGGAAGGCACTGGGGTCGCTGGTTGGCCCGCGTACCCTGACTCCGGAATTCCCGACCCGCGGAGGGCTGCAGGGCCGCAGGCCGCTGCTCTGGGGCAGGGGCGGCGGTGCAGGCGGGGCCGGGGGCTCTGCGCGCACCTGCCCCCTACCCGGCACTGTCCCCTATGTCTTCACGGCCGCTCCCCGTGGCTCAGACGTGCCCGCTCAGCCCTCGGCTCTTTGTCACACCTCAGTGTGGAAGTTGCTGAAACAGGGCATGTTTGGCTGCGGGATTTTACTGTCGTGACATTAAACCACCTCTCGCAGGGACACGGCTGCTCAGCTTCTCCCTCCGCGGGGAGTGATTAGAAAGGAGTAAGGTCGTTTCCAGTCCTGGTCCCTTGAGACCGGGGGCCGGGGTAAGGGCCAGTCGTAGGAAAATGCGCCCCCGAAATGTGCTCCCCGTTGGCTGCAGTGACCCAGCCTTCCCGCGGCCTCCTGTCCAGTCTCCCCGAGGGCAGGGTCCCGCTCAGGGGGCTTTACCGCCGCCTGCCCAGGCCCCAGTGCAGCGCTTGGATTTCCTGGAGTCCGCTGATGGCCCTTGGGCTGTGGTCTCCGTGTGAGTGTGGCCGGTGACGCCAGGTATCCTGCCTGTTTGCGAGACGGATCGTGAGGCCCTAAGAAGAGCAAGGTGGTTCTGGGGGTGCCTCACTGTGGTGCAATAGGGGGCCCATCGCCTGGGTCTTTTTGTTTGGAGGTAGTTTCCCTGCTTAACATACACAAGGTGCAGGTGTTCTTGTTTCCTTCTGCTCCCAGGTATTTTCTCTAGTGTTAGGGAAGTATTTCCCGCCTTTTCTGAGCCTGGCTGGGTGTGCAGGGAGTGTTAGAGGAGAGGGGGGAGGAAGATTTCTGATAAAAGGAGCAGTTGGTGAGGTGAGCGGAAATGGCTATTTGGCACTGACTGTCCAACAGAACTCAGGAGTGTTTCGGTGCTGATGCTGTGAGGTCGGGTGGCAGGGTTCGGTGGATTGTGACATTGAGCCCTGTTATCCCAACTGGGGGGGAGTCTGGGAGGGCCCCCTGCGGTGTTTCAGGCCCAGCCAGCAGCGGGCTTTGGCAAGGCTCCGTAGCCCTACTAATCCTGGCCACGCAGACACTATACTGAGCGGGTCTTCTGCATCTGTGGAGCTTAAGACCTGAGGTCCTTGGAGAAAATGGGAAAAGTCAACTTTCTGAAGTAGAGCCATTAGCAAGACCATAGAGCATCCAGAGCCTGGTCGGAGTCCTCCTGTTGGGCTGGTCCTTTCTTGGCAGAAGTGATCCTTCTTCTAGCATCGGGAGTTGGGCAGATCTAGCAGGAAGCCTCGCAGGCCTGCACAGACTGGCTTCCGATCCAAGTGCCAAGAATGTATGAGGTTCTTGGAGGTGTGTTCACTTGAAGAATCAGCTGGGGCTTCTCGAGAAGGCTTATCCCCATTTATGTCCACAGTCCCAGTTTCCAACTGCCCTGCTGCCCCGTGGTTTCCGTCACTGTGTCTTCTCAAAGGTGCTGTGTGCAACCCTGTGATGCCCTGTGTGATCTAAAAACCCCGGGGAAGGCGCACCTGGGTGGGTCAGTGGGTTCAGCCTCTGCCTTCGTCTCAGGTCATGATCTCAGGGTCCTGGGATGGAGCCCCACATCGGGCTCTCTGCTCAGCAGGGAGCTTGCTTCCCACTCTCTCTGCCTCCTGCTTTGCCTACTTGTGATATATCTCTCTTTCTCATAAATAAATACAATCTTTAAAAAATAAAAAAAATTTTTTTTAAAAACCCAGGGGCAGTGGGTAAGTAAGCTGCAGGTGACTAACCTAGGTCCAAAGAAAGACACAGACCTGTAGAGGATAGTGAATTTCTTCTGACGCCCCTCACCTTCTCCTTTTGTGTTCGTTCTCTCTTGCTTGGCTGCTGTATGGGCCCCCTCTCTGCCCTGTGCAGAGGAGGTTGTGTTCAGCAGGCAAGGCAGGTTAGCCGATGGGAAGAAGAGGCAGACTCTGTAGTGCAAGGCTGAGTTTCCATCCTGGCCTGGGCAGTTACTAATACCATTTTAGGCAAGATACTCATCTTCTGTGATAATCTGTCCTGCCTTGGGTCTGTGTAAAGTGCCTCGCCCACATGGTAAGTGGTACTGATTGTTTTGTTTTTACACAAACGAGGCTGTGCTGCACCAGGTGCCGTGGGGAGTCTCCCAGCAAGGGCATCTCTCAGAGCCAACAGATGAGAACGGCTACCTGTCGAGTGCCCATTACATGGGCAGCATGCTAAATGCTCAAACATTGTAGCTTCTGCAGTCCTCACAAATGCCTTGTGAGGGAAGCATTGTTCACGTAACTCTTCTGCAAGTGAGGAAACAGAGGCAGGTTGAGTAGCTTCTCAAGTGTGAGAAAATTCTAGAATGTGAACATAGGCCACCTGGCACCAGAGTCTGGGCCCTTAAGGGCTGTGCCCTCCTGTGCCTCCTAAGACAGACTGTTAGATTCTGGAGTGGACGTCATCAGTGGTACACAAGGGCCCTGGCAGCACCAGGAACCTCAGGTCCTGTTCGCAGGGTCCTGTTGTGCCCTCCTGTCACTCTGACCAGGACACTGCTCAACAGATGGCCCCGTGGGTACATGCCCTTTGGCTGACACTTTCCTGCCCTCCTGGTCTCATGGGTCCTTACTGTCGGCATGTTAGAAAGCCAAGGGTTTTCTAACTGGGGGGCTCAGGCAGTGAAGTGTCTGCCTTTGGCTCAGGTCATGATCAGGATTCTGGGATTGAGTTCTGCGGCGGGCTCCCTGCTCGGCGGGGAGCCTGCTTCTCCCTCTTCCTCTGCTCCTCCTTGCTCCCTCTCTCTCTCTCTCTCTTTCTCTCAAATAAAATCTTTTTAAAAAGAAGAAAGCCAAGGCTGTTCCTTATAGGGGATGGTGGGAGGGAGAGGAGGCCGAAGGGCCGTGCCGAGGTCACCGAGCCCGAGGAGACCAGGAGGCAGTGCTCCTGGCCATCTGCTCTTCCCTAGGCCTTCCCCAGTGCAGCTTCCTGATGACTCCAGATTGATGCTGGCTTTCCAGCTTTTCCCTGAGCTGCCGAACTCAGACTTCTTCATCAAGTAAGGGCGACAGGCTGGACGAGGCAGCAGCCCGGGGCTCTGGCTGCAGACTGTCAGCAGATGAGTGAGTCCTGAGTCAGCTGAACGGAGCAGAAGCCAGGTCCGGAGCTGAGCGGTGAAAGCCTGCCTCATCGGTGATGCTGCTTTCCAGAACCGCCTGCCGATGATGCTCTTCCTCTTCCTGCTCTGACCTCAGTCAGCGGCTCCTTCGCATTGGGCTGGACCTCCCGGAGGAAAAGTCTTGCTTTGCCATTCTTCTCCAGCTGCTGGTGGATTGGTAATGACCCATTCACCTGTGAGGGAGCAGTGCCTGTCCCCTAGGCCTCTTGTCCTTTCCAGGCGAGTTCTAGCTGGGCCCCACTCTGAGTCCAGGAGAGGCAGAAGGAAATGCAGAGGTACGCACCTTTCCGCTGCCAGGGAGAGCCCACGTGCATTTAGCGGAGGCTCTTGACCCCTGTGCCCTGGGCCCTCGGGTCAGCTGTGTTCACTCCAGAAAGGAGTTGTAACTGCTTTAGGGGCCCTAAGGATCCCGGGACCTTTCTCAGCTTTTGCATCAGCCAAGATGTCCCAGCTGCCCGCCATAAGCCAGCACTGTGCTGGGGGCTCTGGCTGGTGGGCAAGGCGGGTGGGCCCTCTGGCTCCTTGACAGTTATCCCCGTGACATTTAGGGGACAGAAAACCATTTGAGCAGCCGATTGTCCAGACAACCCCAAAGTTGCTTTCAGCCCACAGAGCTGGCCTGCCCCTGGCTAGCGTCCCGGGTGCGCGGTCTCCAGAGCGTCGTTCCCGAGCCCCACCCCTGGGGCTGCCCCAAGAGAGGGCTCCTGCCTCTCGGAGACCCCTTAGCAGCCAGGGGTGAAGGCACATCTGCTGGCTCTTCTTGCTTGCCCTGACAGAGAGTCCGAGAACCCTCCCCTGGAGCAATCTCTGGAGAGATGCTTTAGCTCTTCTGGGTGCAGGGAAGGCACTTTTGCTGGGGAGCGCGTAGCAGGGGCTGGTTATATTGGCAAATTCTGCCTTCCCTTTGGGCCTTGGTTTTGGGGGTTACTCTCCCTCTTGAGCGCTCAGAGTGAGGAGCCCTTCACCTCTCTGTCCTAACCGCCCAGGGCTGTGTGAGGTCACCCGGGAGAACCACCCACCACCTGGGCCCTTGCTGAGCTCTCTGGCATGGGGCATGGCTGGTTCCAGGTGTGTTCATGGCAGCCCAGTTTGCTGAGTTGGGTAATCAGGTGCAGAGGGATTCCCCCCACCTGACTTCAGGCCAAGGGGCGGCGAGAGGAGGAAACCATTTCCCTCGCTACCCAACTCTCCTTTGCAGCGCTCACTTGCCTGAAAGGGGGACATACTCTTTCTCGTGTTTTCTGCACTGTGTACTTGGGATGTTTTCAGATTTGCTTCTTGGGGGGTGGAAAGAGGAAAGACACCTCATGTTTGTTGACTGTTGGCCAAAGACTAAATGCATCATGCCTTGCGTCGATCCTCGTCATCCGTCAGACCAGGAAACAGATCCCAAAAGGTTAAGTAAGTTGTGACGGGCACACAGCCTGAACTCAGTGGGTTTGTTCCTGGACCTACCAGCTTTGAATTGTGTTTGCCTGTGTCTTCTGGTCCAATGGGCCGTATTTAGTTGCTCTCATACAATAACACCTCCGAATTCGAGCAAACCAGTTTGTTTAGTGTATGGTTTGTTCCCAGGAGGTCTGGATGAACGAACATCAGGATATGTCCTCTCTTTAATTGGGGACATTGTCCCCATCCTTCCCGTAGGAGACTGGCACCACTGAGTGTGATCATGCCTGGGACGTATTCCTGGGAGTGGGCACAAGGGGTGTCCAGCCCCACTAAAGGAGGTGGGGAAGCTACCCACAGTACTCAGTTCTCCTGGGGAGGCCCAGGCCACCTCGTTTCAGTGGGGTCTCAGCTCTCAGATTCTGTGACCTTACTCGGTGTGACAAATACTTAGAAACTCTTCAGGGCCCTCACCGGATGTTAACCTTTCGCGTTGTGGATGTTTCTCATTGCTGTTGCCGGCCCTCAATTCTCTGAAGGGAGTCTGTTATCTTTAATGGCCACTTTGTCACCAAAGGGACCCTGAGACATAGTAGCAGCGTATGCTCCCAATGAGAAAGTGGTGTCCTCGGGAAAGAGAAGAGACAGTACGGGCCCGGCCTGCATTCTCTGAGAGCCTGCACCTTGTCGCAGGCGAGGCTGACTTTCAGGGTAGTGACACACAGTCCCGGTTGGCCCACCGGGGCCTCCCGTTGTAAGTGATGCTAGCTACCAGCGCACACTTGCCCAGAGATCTAATTCTCATTTAATCCCATGAGCAGAACTAGGAAGGTGGTATTATTGTATTCCATTCCTAGACACGGAAACTAGGGCCCTGAGAGATTGAATAATTGGCTCCAAATCCCACTAACGGGTAGAGCCAGGATTTTAACCAAGTGTATTGGATTCCAAAGGCTCCCAGGTGGGACGTTCCTGGGTGGGTATTGGGCTCAGCAGGTGCTCTGGAGGAGGAGCGGGACGAGCAGGGGAGAGGGCAACAGTATAGGTGGGAATGAGAATTGGGGGCTGGGGAGAGGCTGGGGTGAGGCCAGCCCTCCCCCTGCTCTGTTTCCTTCTGTCCCCCTCTTCCTGGTCTGGGCCCCTTTGCATTTCCTCTGCCCTGCCTTCTTCCTTGCTTCGTCCTTATCCTCCCTGGGGTGCCTGCGGGCCTCACCCCCCGTTGTGGGCCCTGCCCGGGGTTCTCCACTCCCCACCCACGCTTCTCCCCAGACCCCTCCCTCCCTGTCGCCTCTCTTCCTTCCTGCCATCTGTCTGCCAGTTTACTGCCCAGCGGCCTCCTCAAAAGGGCAGGGTGAGGCTGGGGCAGAGGCAGGCTCTCCAGGGGAAGTGAGGGGTCTGCAAGTGTCTGGGGGTCGGCTGCCGTGGGCAAGGAGGGGCTGGGTTGGGGCTGGGGGAAGATGCCAGGACTGCTGCCCGTGCGCTGGAGTCTGACCCCCGTCCCTTCCCCTGCAGTCAGCCGTCCCTAACTGCTGCCACACCAGCACCTTAGGGCTCTTTTCTTATTGATACTGGCCTGGCACTTCAGTCAAGATCATTCTGAGTCTTGATTTCTAGGATTCGTCTTATTCATCATTCCTCCCAGCTTTTTTGAGAGCGTAGGAAGAAGTGAGCCTTGGATTCAGAAACTGGCCCAGCACCTTTTTAACTCTGGACCTTGACCAAGACCTTGGGTTTCAACCAGGGTGTTTTTGACCCCCACCCAGGACATTTGACAATGTCTGGAGACCTCTTTTTCCATCACAGCTGTAAGGAGAGCGCTACTGGCATTTTGTGTGGCAAGGCAAGGGGTGTAGCTATGCTAACCTTTTACAGTAGGTGGAGGAGCAAAGAAGTCCTCCCTGCAGAATGTCAACCTGGCAGACACTGAGAAATCCTGAGTTTAATGAGACGTGGCCCCCTGCCTTGGAAGGCTGGAATGAAGTGAGCTACACAGATGGCCTTGGAAGAACTGTGAAGGCCTCTTATCAGTCATGATCAAAGGCACTCTACCCCAGTCAGGACTTCAGCTGCTCATTCACCCGTCAGAGGAGTCAGCAACAGAGAGGTTAACCAGGATTAGACTCAGCAAGGAACCTTCTGGGATCCTCCAAGAGGCATTCCTCAAGGTTCCTAATGAACGATCTGGAATCAGCCGCCTCCAGAGTGTAGCTCAGATTCCTTCAAAATTGTGCAGCCCCACTCTGATGCGGAATCATGTCTGTTTTCTCGTGTAACTCGAGGAGATCCAAACACGTTCCCCGTGGTATTCTTTCTGGTTTTATAGCTTGCTGCAGAAGAAGAAATGAGATTGATTTGTTGAGACGTTTCCTTACTGAACCCATTTAGACTGTCAGTGACTTTTGCTCTTCCCTGTAAATGTTCACAAATCACTTGTTCTATAATCCAACCGGCAGAAACTTCCAGAGTCCAGTGTAGCAAAAAGCAGGAGACAAATATTTACCCATCTTTAGTCTTCTGACCCTTCTCCCATCCTCCGCGCTGTCTTAAAGGCTGCTATCAATGGTTCTGGGAACACACAGTTGAGGTCTTTCATGGCTGCCCTTGAAGACAAAGAAAGCGAGCTGTGTGTGCTGGGGGAACCCACAGGGACAGGGCCTCCAGATGGTGTGAATTCTCAGAGCACCGGTATGGGGCTCTGTGGGGAAGTAGGGGTTGTCCAGAACCGGGGAATGGGCTAGACACCAACCCCTGATGGGTACGTTCGGTCTGACCCATGCTGTCAGCCCACGAGGTTAGCTTGGAAAGGTGGGACTGGCTGCAGGAGCCTTCACAGCAGTGGTGAAACCACAGATGGTGACCCTGTAATGGGGTCAGAATCCCGTGGTCATAGCCAGTGGGTGATCATGCAGGAGTGCAGAATGGACCTCTCAGAGGGCTCTGCACAGAGCAGTGCGATGTCCTGGTTTGCGAGACTTCGGTTACCTGTGTGTGTGTGTGTGTGCACATGCATGTGCAAGAGTGTGTTGGGGGGGCATAACGGGCATCTCGTGATATCACTGCTTACAGTGGGTCCCGGTGAAAGGCCGGGTAAGAGCAGGCAGAGGTCTCTAGACCCACATAGGAAGTGGTTCTTAAGTGCAGAAATTAAACTCTGCCACCGTGCCTCTCAGCGTGGGTCATCTCTGCACTCCCAGTGTGCTCAGGTGAGGCCTCTGGGTGGGGGGGTTGGTGGAGGGGCCCCAGTAGCCCGAGGCTGTCCAGTCTTAGCATCTCCCACCTCCACGCTCAGCACGCATTCAGTCCCCTTCTGAGCAAACAGGGCTTGGGGCTGTCCGCCCCCAGAAGGTCCCCAGAAGACTCTGATGCGGGGTGTCACTGTGACGGGCTCCGAGGTTCCCGCAAAGAAGCGGCACCCAGATCAGGACTAGACACTGCTTTGTTCCCCAACCAGCCAGGCACTGCGACAGGTGGGCCTGGAGCAGCTCATCAGGGCTTTTGCTGCTGTGCTCCCCCCAGCCCCCCACCCCCAACCCCAGCCCAGGTCAAGACCAGAGCTGTGGACTCAGGAGCCAGCTGTGGAGACTTGATTGTCTACTGATTGCTGATGTTCATTGGAAAAAGAGGAAAGGAGACATGAAAGAGTGTTCATGTTGATAAAAACACATAAAACAGGCTTGTTGCATACCTCCTCACCTCCTTCCTTCCTTCCTTCTCTCCGATTAAAGAAGTTAACATGTTCCTGAAACCTAAAGATTTCCGTGGCTACTTTGGGCTTTGATAACGCTACAGTCAAGGATAAATCGCTTGAACGACAGGCATTTCCAGCTCTCTTTCCTGAGGGTAAGCCAGGAGGCGGTTTGAGGAGGCTGCAAGCGGACACGGCCAGCATGGAGAGCCCTGGACTAGGCCTGAGGTCGCAGGTTTCGGAGGAGCCGACCCAGCCTTGGCCGCGGGGTGCAGGGTGGGGAGCATCCGCTCCGGTTTACGTTAAGGATTCCAGGCTGGGGAGCCAGAGCGCTTTCTGCTGAAACTTAACCCCTTTAAAAAGTGATTTCCACTTTCTTATTTATTTAAAGAGGCTTTGGGACTTGTGTTTGTGAGATCTCTTCCCACCACCGCACGTGACTTGGGACGTAGCCCTGGGATAATCATGTTCTTTTTACCCAGATGGGAAATTGGTCTGGGCCACGGTCTGTGGAAAACTTGGAGAACTTTGGGATTCCCCCCAACCCCAAAAAACCCCAAACCAACAAAACAAAACAAACAAAAAACACCCAGAACAGCTCATTCTGAAAGGCCACTGAGCGTCCTAGAAAGAGTGTAAACTTCGGGGTCAGATGACTCATGGGGGATCCTAGCTCTCTGCCCGGTAGCGTATTGCTGAATTTCTTCTTAAAAATGTGACAATCCAAAAAAAAAAAAAAAAGTGACAATCCCAGGATGTGAAGGCTCCGTGAGGAATAAAGGTACAGCGCCTTGCGCGCAGCAATGAGCACTAATCCCCTTGTAGGCCTTTTGTCCCCATCTCCTCAGGGCTGTTACTGCTCCCCACTGGCCTTTGGTTACTAGCCTGCTGGGGCTTCGAGGCCAGAACATAGTGCTTTGGAGGCCAGCGGCGGGGGAGGGGGGCTGGGCCTTCAGGATGGGGGCCCCTGAGAGCTAGGGCGGCTCCCTTTGCTGCTCCATGCTTGGTTTTTGGTTTGGGGTCCTTGAAACTTGAACTCATTCAGTACAATGACGTGGTGGGGAGAGAGGGGGCAGTGTAGACAGGGTGCTTGGCGTGACGGCGTAATTACGGGTTGGGTCATCCTCAGAGCAGTTTTCCGAAAGACACTGGCCTTCAGGTGAGCAGGTGTCTGTTCATCCTCCTCTATTAGAATTCTTGGCTCTGCTCTGCATCGGGCCAAAGGCGCCAGGCAAGGTGCTGCTTGGTGGGGAGGGTGGTCTGCTATTCTAAACCCTCCCCTTCCTGCCTTCAATTCAGGCCCAGGCTGAGGCATTCGTGAGCACTCGGGGGTTTCCTGGGGCTGGTTTTAGCACACCCATACCAAGCCCTCCCCAGACCCGCCCAGCCACAGCCTGCGGGTCCTGAAGGTCCTCTGAAGGTCATCAGAGGGCTTATGGCCTGAGGCTGGAAAGAGAGTAGATGAAATCGGTCGTACAAAAGTGTCTGCCATAACTCTGGGGGCAAGAACGTGCATCCTTCCCCCCAAAGAGAAGAAGCTAGGTTTTAAAAACCGTAAAATATACGTAACCTAAAATTAACCGTTTTAGGGAGCCTGGGTGGCTCAGTCGGTTGAGTGGCTGCCTTCAGCTCAGGTCATGATCCCAGACTGCTGGGATCAAGTCCCTCATCAGGCTCCCTGCTCAGTGGAGAGCCTGTGTCTCCTTCTCTCTCTGCCTGCTTGTGCTCTCTCTCTCTCTGTGTCAAATAAATAAATAACATTTTTTAAAAAAATTAACCGTTTTAGCCATTTTAACCTGCACTTCGTGGCACTGCATGCGTTCTCACCATTGTGTAACCCTGACCACCATCAACCTCTAGGACCTTGTCATCTCCCCCCACAGAAACCCCAGCCCCAGGGTAACAGCCACCCTCCCCTCCCCCACCGAGAACCACCATTCTGCTTCCTGACTCTGTGGCTGACTCCACGTGCCTCCCACGGTGGGATCACACGGGATCTATTTTTACAATGGGTAATACTGCTTTTGGCCCAAAGGCCTAGAGGTTTCCCCGTGTCACGGCAGTAGTAGCTCCTCCTTCCTCTTGGTGGCTGAGTAATATTCCAGGGTGTGTGTGGGCCCCCTCGGGTCGCCCACTCTTCTGTGCGAGGACACCTGGGCTGCTCCTGCCTTTCAGCTCCTGTAAGAACTGGTCTCGGTGACTGATCTCCTTTATGACTAAGTGAGGTACGTGCAGATGTGTTTGGGGACATGTCTGTCGACGTTGACGGGAATAGGGCAGAAGAGGCCTGTTTCATATCTGGAGAAGCTCTCCCTGCCGCCTGGCTCGCGAAAGGCTCTTGACGAAAAGGTAAACAGGAGGCACTTGGATGTCAGACTCGGAATAGGACACACACGTGGCAGGCTCCTACCCGGGGTCGCAGAGGCGGATGGAGCCCCCCTGAGCCAATCGGCGGGAGGGCAGCTGAGGTGGGCAGCTGGGGGTGGGGCGGCAGCCCAGGCCACCTCCAGCCCTGTCATTTCCAGCGTGGGTGACTCTGGCTAAGTGCTCAGCCCCTCAGCCTCTCAGTCTCTGTGTTGAAGAGGACTTTTGTGCGTCTGTGTATCAAAGGCAACACACTGAAAGCCCACAGGCCAGTCGGTGCGTATTCAAAAAATCCAGTGTTTCTTTCTTCCTCCCTTCTCTGCCCAGAGCACGTTGCCGGGAAAGGTCATGTTCAGTTGACCTCCGGACCACCGGGGCCTAAAGGGAACCCAGCACACCGTAGGGCTGCCACTTGAACACTTGGGAACATTATGCTCAAGGCTCTGTGCCAACCAAAGGCTATTCTACAGGACTTTGCAAACCAGTATTGAGCAAACACAGCTCCGCGGATGGAGGACAAGACCTCCGAAGGGGACCGCTTTGAGGAAACTATTATATATTCAGATGGGTAGACTCTGGCTTGTTTGGAAAACAGAAACCTCATCTTGGCCCCATTACTTTTTTGGTCATTGTCTCCTTGGCTGTGTTTTTTAAAAGATTATTGGTTGGAACTTTAAAAATAGGCCAGTTGTCAGATGTCTTGGCAAGAACATCTATCCTGGTGGCTTTAGGAATCTTCATAGAGCTAAACCTCTCTGCTCGGAGAGGGCTGTTTGGATCGAATCACAGAAACATGCCCCGAGGAGGTAGAAACGCAGACTGGGGGGTGGGGGGTTGTGAGCCAGGGGCCTGGAATGCACATGTCCCTGAAGTAGGGAGGCCTTGGGTATGGGGGGGATTTAATGGTTGCTCGCGGAAGCAAAGCGCATTCAGACCTTTCCCTCTGGACCCCATCCCCAGCCCACTCAAGGGCGTGTGTCTGTGATTGGACCCGTGGATCACCCCAGCTTCCGTGGGTAGTCTGTGGCTCAGGCAGAGAGAAGGACAGGGATGAGGCCTGTGGGTGGGTTTCTGAACATCAGCTGAAAGGCAGAGGAGATATTCCTGCCTAAAAGCACCAGCCTAGGCTGGACGGGCGCTGCGGCACAAGGAACATGACGCCAGCTCCGTAGCCCATGTGGTCCCATGGCCCCCTGGCAGCTGCCCTTGGTGGGGGGCTTCATTAGCCCTGGGTTGCTGAGGAAGAGCCTTCCTCTCTTCCCTTTGTGGCTTATTACCATCTTATATCAAATATGGCGAAGGAGGGGGGCTCTTCTCTTTCTCTTACAGGGGATCCCAAACAGGTGGGACTAGGCTAGCAAAACCTGGGATCTCCAGGAGTAGCTCTGTACAGCAGTGCACCTGTCACAGAAAGGGGGGTGCATTCTTGCCTTGGACCCCCCAAGGGCTGCAGGAGTCTTTGTGATAGTGACCTCACTGGCCCCGTCTGCCATTTCAGAGGGGCTCTGACTCACTGCCTAGAGCTGTCAGAAGAGTTAAGATTCTCCGAAGCACTGAGCCCATGTTTTTCCTTCCTGGCCTTGGACTTTGGCCAGACTTGGTACAGCTCCACTTTAGGTCTCTTTATCCAAGGGTAAGCTTAGGGGGTTGGGGGCTTTCTGCTGTTTGTTGTTACACGAGACGGGGAAAGGTCATTGCAAAAATGCCCTGCTGGTCCTGGCAGACACCTGGTTCATGGAACCACTCTCCCCTGTACCCAGATGCCTGTGGGAGTCAGTGAGTACCCCAGGTTGGTGCGGGGACTGTGTCTTGTGACCTTGGTCTGCATTGCCTTGAGCAGAGGGCCACACACAGGGGGCCCTTGAAGCTGAGGAGTGACTGGCATGCTGTCCAGGCCCCCCGGGTGCATGGATCTGCTGGGGCCGCATCTTCAGGGAACTCTGAGCTCACTCGTGTGCCAGTGGCTTCCATGCATAAAGCTGTTCTGGGCGCACCAGGCAGTCTGCTCCCTAGGCTGGCGGCTGAGCTGGAGAACAGAAACCTGGCAGCTGGGAGTGACGCGCTGGTGACAGAGGAGACCCCAGGCCCTCCTGGCCCCTCTCTTCGGCCCACTTCTGGCAGCCCTGTGTGGGCAGGGGGTGAAAAGTCTGTTTTCATCCAAGGATGGGAGCCGTATGCTCGTGGCCCCGAATGAGTGCTCTTCACAGAGAGCTCATGGTTCTGCAGCCCATGGCCTAAGTCTGGGGCAGCACCCTGCCCTGGTTTCTGCCTTCCCTTCTTGAGCAGAGTGTGGTTTATTCCACGCTGAGCTTAACTTCAGCCCACGTGCAAATGACGCTTCAGAGAGATGCCTTTTTTAGGTTATTCCTTTTTACATCCAAGCCTTCCTGCTCCCTGTGGGTTCACACTCTGGCATCCCAGCCCGAGGCTGGCTGGTCCAGGGGGACCTTATTGTGGCACACAGCAGACAGGCGTCGCCGTGTACACCTGCCTCCAGCACCCCCCAAGACAAGCCTCGGGAGGGCTGGACACACACCCGGGCCCTTTGGGATGGCTTCCTCTGACACCAGGCCTAGCTACCTGCTGCATTTCAAGAAGGAATGCTAGTTAGAAGGCGCACGCCCTGAGATGGCCTTTTCGCATTGGAGAGGTTGGGAGAGTTCCCTGGCCAATGCGTTTAACAAGGTTTAACGTTGGCGTCAGTCTGTGCTGGGGCGGAGGGCACGTCACACCATAGGCTGGAGGAGGCTTGGGCCTCTTGGAGGGTAAG
Organism: Mustela nivalis; assembly: GCF_964662115.1. Taxonomy (NCBI): domain Eukaryota; kingdom Metazoa; phylum Chordata; class Mammalia; order Carnivora; family Mustelidae; genus Mustela; species Mustela nivalis. Next base: position 28,710,745 of record NC_139035.1, read on the forward strand.
GAGGGGCGGTGCGGAAGCTCTGTGTTTCTGCGCCAAGCTGAAGGAGGCCTGGATGGGCTGAACCTTGAGAATCTGTCCCCAGTTCCCCGGGGCCCGAAGTGGACCCCCAGCTCCAGCTCAGAGATGCTCTTAGGGGCCCCGAGTTTCGTAACTGTGTCTCTGTGAACCTGGAGGGATTTTCCCGTCTCTGGATCACTCACCATGACCTCCTTTCTGGTCAATACCACTGGTGCCTGGAGGTGACATTAGACTCTCTAGGCGGCTGAAGCATTGGAGACCTTCAGCCGCCAGAGCCACTGCTGATCCCAGGGCAGGTGCTTCTGAGTTCACTGGGCCCCTGGTCACCTGTCTCTGCTGCCTCCCCATACCGGCGGACAAACCTGGTCAGGATGCCTGTGGCCTGGCTCTCCTTTGGGTTCTCCAGAAGTTCTCTGGTGAGAGGTGTGCATGGGCCTCCCGGAGCACATGGCTGGACTGCTCCCTCGGCCCGGAGCAGCAGCCTTGCCCATGGGGAGCTGGTGCCTCTCCATCCTCGTCCCACTCCTCGCCTGCTGCCAACACCATCCTCAGCCCCCACCCCACCCCATGCTCATCTGCCTGGGGAGAACCTCATCCCCCGTGCTGCCCGCCAGCCCCTCGCGCTCTTTGTGCTCAGAAGCAAGCCCCTCACTCCCCAGATCTAGAGCCTCATGGCCAGAAGGGGATTTTTTTTTTTTTTTTAAGCTTCTACAGTGTGTTTGACTTTTCGTTGGTTCATTTTACAGACAGTGATCTAAATACCTTGCACATGCTAAACGTTCCAGCTGAGCGAGCCCCAGGACCTGCCGTGGAGGAGCTGGGGGTGTAGCCGTCGGGGAGCTGTGCAATCAGATGGTGGGGCCCCGGAGCGGCAGGGGCAGGGCGGCCTGGCTCTGCCAGGGAGGGGTGACTCCTGCCCTGGGCGGGCAGGGAGGTTCCCCAGCAACGATCCTAGACTGTGTCCCAGAAGCTGGGACAGTCGAACCGGGGGTTCAGTGTGGGCTTGGACTCCTGTGACTGGACAGGGAAGGAAATAAGATTCCAGGTGGAAAGACCGCACAGCCCAAAGTCAAGGCAATGTGGCGGGACCGGGAAATGGTGAGTGGAATGTGGGGGAGCCGTGGGGAGGGGGTGGGGAGCTGGGGCCTGCGGACCAGAGCGGGTGTCCTGAATGGAGCACAGCGCGAATGGACTTTGGAGGGCGGCACTCCTGGGAAACGAAAATGTCCTGTGGATGACAAGGGGACACGTGAGGTTTAGAAGGCAACATCAACAAATTTAGGCATAGAGAGATGATCACTGAGGACAGGGACCTGGGGGTGCACCTCCTCCGACGCTGTTCCCATTGAAGGACTGGTGCGGAGTCCTGTCTTCCAGCACCATCTCTGTACCCACCTCCGCGTGTGGGGGTGGAGGGCGGGAGGCAGAGCAACCTGATGGGTGGCAGGGGAGCCCTGGGGCCTCTGGACTCTGACCCCAGAGCTGCGCCTCTGGGTCCATTGCTGCCTTCTGAAAGCACCAAGAAGAGCACAAGAAATGCCCTGTGACAATGTCCTTTTAAGAGCATGAGCCTCTTAAAACATCCTCAGGCATTCACTTGTGTCCCCGGGGAGGATAGCTTCCAGCGTCCTCTGTGGTGAGAAGGACTCTCTGTCCGAGGTGGGCTCATACAGATCCCAGTTCTGGAACAGGAGTGATTTCGGGTTTGTATGGATTGAATCTGTAGGCACTGCTGTCAGGTTAAAAACAATATAACAAAACAAAACAGAAACCTGAACCGGCTCCATTTTGTCATCCCCTCCCCTGCTTGCTGACCAGTGGGCTGCTTTGTGACTCCAAAAGCAGGCAGTCCATACAGGCTTCGGAGAGAGGATGGGGGTCTCCAGGCTGGCTGTTCTGCTCCCTGGCTGGGGCTCATCGCCTCCTGGAGCCTCGTGCCAGGCAGGCCTGCCACACAGCACCTGGCAACAGATGAGCAGGACTTTCTGTCACCATGACTTCCTTGGGGAGATGTGGGGGGGATGTTGTTCTTCGTCCACATTCCCTTCCTGGGATACATTAACGCTGGTTCTCCTCACTTCACTTGCTCCTGTTCCTAAGAGCGCTGGCGCCAGTACCTTTTGCCAAAGGTGAGGGCTGGCTACCTCTCTCTGGGTCCCTTTATTCTTTCTATTGGAAATTTCCCAGAGACCAGAAAGCTAGGTGGTTTTTCAGCACACCACAGGGTATCAACAGGATCCCCATGCCTTCTTGGGCTGGAATGGAACATTTTCCACTTTGGACCAGCAATGTATAGACCCTCCAGCAAGAAGGTTGTTCAGATGAAAGCTGCCCTTGAGGGCATAGACTTTGTGAGGAGCTTGATGGTTGGACTGTAGTCTTCCTACACCTGGCCTTGACCAGGTGGCTTGCCATTTCTCCTATGAGGGTAAGCGAGAGGCACGGCAAAGAAGGAATGATGTGTGACCCAAGTGCACACTTTTAGAACTGAGAACCCAACCAGCCACCTCTTCCTCCATCCCCCCATTTCCCAGTGTGGAAACCACACAACAAGCAAGGGAGAAATCGGCAGAGGGTAAGGGGCCATCGCATGGTGGAGAGCAGTGGGTTCTTGGCATGCAGATATGGATTCGAGTCCCATTTATGCTTTGACCCTGAGCAAGGGTCAAGAGATCTGCTGAGCCTCTGTGTTTTTATTGGTGAGTCGGGGCATCTCGGCCCCTGCCGTCACCTGCCTCACTGGGTTCTTTTGGGCATCCCCTAAGCCTACCACTGTGAAAGAAAAACAGAGAGAAAGGAAAAGAAGAAAGAGTCACACATTGGCATCTGGGTCTTTTGTGCTGGGGCTGCTTAGAGCACCAACGGGGAGCTGCTGTTCCAGAGTTGGGTTTCCGCATCCTCTCTGCCTTGGGACACCTGTCACAGATTCCCAAGATCTAGCTCTACCACCAGATTGGTCCGTGTTCGTAGGGAACAGGGGCCATGCTGCCATGTGGTGTGTGCCCCTCTGGGACCGGGCTGCCAGCAGAGCCTCTTAGGGCTGAGTGGGAGGGGAGAGCGTGGGCGTGAGTCCCAGGGTAGACAGACCTGTCTTGGGCAGAGCTGTTTGGGGTGACACAATCCTGTTTAATTACCACCCACATTGGGAGGTAGAGCTGTGGCCAAAAGCACTTAGACTCTCTCTAAGTCTACACCTCCTCCCGAGGCGGATCTTGGACGTGGAAAGGGGACTGGGGGTGGGGAACCACATCTGGAGTGTTGTGCAGGCTGAGTTCCTGCCCTGCCCATCTCCCACACCACGTTTGGCTTTTGTTGTTTGCACAGCTCCTCCCCAAGGAAGTGTGACTCTCCCTCCCTCCCAGGGTTCCCTTTGAAGGGCGCAGTAGCCCTCGGCCTCCCTCTTATTCAGACCAGACATAGGCTAAGCCCCAGTGCATGTGGTTGTTCACAGTCCTTGGCAGCATCCACCAAGGACCTAGTACGTGCCAGGCAGCATCCTGGGATGGCTAGTTCTTCAAACAGTCCCGTGAGGGATATCTTATTGCCCCCATTTTACAGATGAAGAAAGTAAAGCTCAGAACCTTTCAGCGGCTTGGCCTCAGTCACACAATGGGCCAAGTGCTGCAGCCGGGATTCAAACTTCTGTTTCCTTGGCTCCAAAAACCTTTCTCTGCTCTCCCTTGCTACCTTGCTGGTCACTGCCAATCAACAGCAGTCCCTTGGGCTTCCTCTGTTCTCAAGAACCCCGCGTGGCTTGTTGAATGTTTACTCACTTTTTCCTGGTTCTTTTGGGGTCACTGTGACCAAACACCAGCCCAGTGGTTCTCCCCTAGGAAACATGTGGGACCCTGGGAAGTGTGGGGGCCTTCACCAATCCTATGCCAGATTGCAGTCCCCACCACTTAAGTCAGAAAATCTGAGATCGGGACCCAGGGAGCAGCGGTCGGAAAGCCCACAGGTGATGCATGTGTGTAGCGGTTACCGACCGCTGCGCACACCCACCCGTCTCTAGCTGGTGGTGTTCCTGTGGCTCCTTTCAGTAACGAAGATGGTGGCACCTGCCTGGGAGCCTTCAGCCAGCCTTCTGGGTGGCCTGCCTACCTTGCTACAAACTGTTTCCAGATAGCTCTGCAATGAGTTCTTATTTGATGGTGTCTTTCTTCCTGTGAGTTTTCAAGCGGTATCTGAACTCCCAGCCCAGGCCTGGGTGACAGAGGCTAGGATATGGACAGTTGTTTTGAAGGGGGAAGTGAGGTATCGTCAGGAGAGCTGAGTTCTGCAGGCTTGCCAAAAGATGGTCTGCGAATAGCCCTGTGCTCACTTGACCCTTTTTCAGTGCCTAGGCTGTGGCATTTAAATATTGCAGGTGGGAAAGGGCAAAGCATGGACCCAGATGCACACGATGCAAAGCTATGCAAACTGGATTTTAAAATAAAAGCCTGCATAATTTTTAAATCAAATCTCTCACCTTGATGGTGGAGTTCCTCTGTGTGGTGCAGGCTGTTTGACATCAGGCAGAGGCCTCGCTTGGATCTTTGCTGCAGATTTATCCATTTCTACACTTCACCTCTTGCGCTCTTGCCCATGGGGGTGTAAAGACAGCTTGGATTCAAGCTCTGGCACAGTGTCAGGCACACGTATGTGCCCAACACAACGGGCATTCCTGCCCTTTCCTTTCCTTCCCATTTTCAAGATGCTCTGCTGTAGGAAACTTGCTAGCCAGCCCCATGGTGAATGAGTGCCCCTGAGCAGCAGAAGCCCCTTTCTAGGCCAGAGCGTGATCCTCAGGCTGGGAAGAAAGCCAGCCAGCTTCTGCCAGGGAACCAGCAACAGCCCATGGACTGAGACCTTCTCAGTAGACCCCCTGGTCTAAGGTGGGGAGGGGAGGCAGACAGTCAGTTTTCGGACCACGGTGCACGGCTATGAGGTCACCAAGGCATGAAATCATCCTGCCATCCTGGGCGAATTCTGGTGACAGGTCCAAGACCTTCAGTCCTGGGCTGACCACTTTCTATCTGGGGATTTTTCTTGAGGCTATGGAGGAACACACCCACTTAGCCTACTTGCAGGGTGTGTGTGTGTGTGTGTGTGTGTGTGGTGGGAGGGGTGAGGTCTTGCATTCACCCAGCACGAGGAGCAACGTCTCCCCTTTCTGTTTCTCCCACCGACAGGCTAGCTCTGGTGCCCAGTAGGTTTCAAGGTAGGAGGGCAGCGTGAATCCTCAAGGAAGAGAAGGCACTAAAAATGTCTCTTGGACAGTGGTTCCCTCCATCTGCCTTTTCTTGGGCTTGACTGCATCTCAACCAAGCTGAGCCTGTTCCAGGAAAAGTTCCTAGTACGGTGCTGTCTGCTTTACCAACGTCGTTGCTGAAGGGCCTGGGCCCCCTTTGTCCTCCCGCCCCAAAGTGTGAGATCTTGCTTCCTTTTTAACGCCAAAGAATCGTGGGTAACTTAGCACAGTGGCTCATGGTGAAGTCCAGTCTGCAGGGGAGCGCTCACCTCCTGTTCCTGGACAAGGCCCTAAAACCACCATCTGTCTCTTCGGGGGAGAGTTTCTGTACCTCCTGCCCAGACTCGGCTGCCCTCAGTCTTTCCTACCTCCGTTCCACCTTCTGCCAAAAGGGATTTAAAACGTCGGTGCTGCCTGGCAGATCTCAAGAAATAATACATCTCAAGAAGCAGAGCACTCTCTCAGGGGTCGCGAGGATGCGGGCCCCGCCCCTCACGCTCCGCTCCGTCCTTCGCCACGCCCCCTGCATCGCGTCACGCCTCCCCGAGCTTGCCACGCCCCCTGCTCGCCGCTTCGTCCCGCTTTCCTGCGCTCTGCCACGCCCCTCGTGCTTCGCCCCGCACCGCTTCGGGGAAAGGGGGCCGGCAGGGCTGGGCGCCCTCCCTGCTCGGAATTCGGTTTCCGGCCCGGTCCTGGTACCACCAGCCAGCTGCGTAGGTCAGGAGGTGGTGGGTACCCGGAGCCAGCCGGGGCCCAGGTGTCTAGCTCAGTGGGAAGCACCAAGATCTGGGGGTTCCCACATGTCCCCTTAACCTCCGGTTCATCGAATCGATGAACCCTCCTCTGGTTGGAGCACGAACACTTGACACTGGTGAAGACTGGGATTTCAGAAATCAGAAATTAGCCTCTCCTTCATTCTCTCCGCAGCAAAATATAATTTAACACAATAACTCATGAGTTTGTTCAAAACACTTTGTATGTCCACTGTAGATAATTGGATAAATCCAGAAAACACAAAGAAATAAAAATCACCTATACTCTGTTAGACATTTTTTCTAAGCACTGAAAAAATTCTTCATGTCAAAATGCAGTTTTAAGTATACTCTTTTGTGTCATTCTGATAAGGAAGAAAAGGTCCATTCTCTGATCCACTTTCTCCCTAAAAACCACTTCAAAAGGGAAGCAAAATCTGAATGCGGGTCAGTCCCCACAATTCAGCCTTTTTTGAGACTATCCCAAACCACGGAATTTCTGGGCCAGCCATTATTTGTGAGCTAATGTGGTTAATCCTTCCGTTTTGTGGACTGACTCTCAGAAGTGACATTACTTGCTAGGGGGTGCGGAATTAGCTGCAGACCTGGGACCCAGAAGAACCCGGGCTCTTCCCCAAAGCTAGGCTCTTCCCCCAACTCCAAGAGCACAGAATAGGACCGCCCCTTCCGATTGGAGATTTATAATAAGCAATGCAGAGAAGGGGAGAGGTTACATTGCAAAGGGACAGTTTTATTTGGTATTTTGGTACATTCTAAACTCTTTTTACAAATGGCAACAAAGCGACATCTCGTAAAATTCTAAGTAGATACTGACCCCCATCCCCTGTTAGTCGGAAACACCAGCAAGTCAGTGCATGGAGAGGCAGAGGGCTCTGTTTTGGAGAGGCGCCCAGTTCTTTGGGACACATGGAGGGATCCCTGAAGAAGTTGGCCTGGAGCCTCGGCCTGCCCGTGGGCCCGCTCCTGCTGGTCCGTCCTCTAGGCAGCCACCTTTCCAAATTGTTGGTCTGTCAATATTACTTCCCCCTGGGACTTGTCCCCTGGCATGCCCTTCTCTCCAGCATCCACTCTGACCCTGCTATCTGTCTCTTGCTGGGAGGATTGACTCCTTCATTGTTACTTCCTGGGAGACCTCACGGGTCACATGAGAAACCTCCTTCTGGATAGCAGCTTGGAAGAAGGGCACTGTGAGGTGCGCAGACCATGTAAAAACCTGACCAAAGCCTTAGCCCGGCCTAGCTCATTTTGGAATAGACAAATACTGATTTTAAGAAAAAAAAAAAAAAAAAAAAACACCTAGAAACCATCTAATGGGGTCTCACAGTGTCCCAAGCTCATTCTATAGACGGGGAAATGGATGGGACAAGCCCGCCTGAGGTCTCCAGGTTTCTAACCAGGAGACTGGGCTAGCTGTTCCCACGAAGGCGTGGCCCCTTCCCTTCTCCACTAGCATCTGCCCATGGTTTATACTTTACTCCCTCTGGGGTGGGAGTCTAGGGTTTTGCACCACCACATTGGTTTCTATGTACAGGCCGAAGTCCATGTGATGGCAAGCTTTCGTTTTTTGTCGTTCAGTTTTGTTTTCTAGCGGCTGTTTTTGTCATGCTGAGTAACGGTCACTGGGGGATTGGTTCTTCTGCAAGATTTTTCGTATGGAGAATGTTAGTCAAATAACCTTTGTCAATTTCCATGCCCGGTGTCGGCTTTGGATAGGCATAGAGGTGGACCCATCCGTTTAAAAACAGACACCCACCTCCTGACTGGCAGCATGTCTTTTTTTTTTTTTTTTAATTCCTTCATTTGATGTTTTCCCAAGTATTCGAGTAATGCCTGTACACGCCTGGGCTAGCAGGTACACATGTGGGATACCCCGCGGGGACATGTACGCTGGTGACACTAATCTCCCTCTCCTCCATCCCGTCCCTCTTAATCCCCGCCAGCCGTGTTCTCTTCCTGGGCAGCTGAGCTGCCCCAGGATTGTTTTCGCATCTGTAACTCGAGGACGATACCTCCCCTTCTGTGAAGGAGAGAGGACGGTGTACCTAGCAGGTGCTCTGTCAATGGCGGTGGCGATGTGGGGGTGCACATTTGGGCTGCAGTTGGTTGGATTTTGCCCTGTGTGGAAGGGCTCCTTCGGCATTCCCACTGTTTCTCATTACTCCTCCATCCTAACGACTCGGGGGCGGCCCAGAGTCCTGCGGGGTGGCCAGGTGGGCAACCGCGTGAGGAGCCGGGCCCAGAAGGCACAGTGGGAGCCCATGCCTTGGCCTCCTCGAGCCACTGCGATGTGGGGCTGAGTTCCAGGGTTTCTGGTCAGGGCAGAGTGGTGGGGCCGGGAGTGGGGGGTGTGCTTGTTTGAGGCTCAAATGAGGTTAGAGAAGGAAGGAAGGAGTGACTACTTGAAGCCCCACCCCCCACACTTTCTCCCCCTTCCTCCCTCTCTGGAGGAAATGTCAGACAGCTCCTCCTGCTTCTCTCCTGCACACATACCTCTTCTTGCCTTCTCTACCTTGACACAAAGGTCTCTCCCCAGCCCGGTGGCATCTTGCCTAGGCTGCTAATAATAGACAAGGGTAGATCTGCCAGGCCGTGAATCAGAAGGCCCGTCCCAGTTCTGCTCTTGCACCGGGATCCTGGCAAACTCTTGTGGGACTGACTTGGTAAATATCCTTTGTGAGCAGAATAGGCCTTTGTGTGTCCTGGAAACTCCTGCTCTCCCTCCCGGAGGGTAACACCCTCCTGGAAGGATGGTGGGGATGCCTTTGGCCTCTAGACTTGAGGAAAACAGAGCTCTGGGCTTCCAAAGCGGCCCCCCGGGGCCAGGAAAGGAGGGTTTGCAGATTTGGCCAAGGAGCAGCTGAGGTGCTCTGGGCAAAGAAGTGTGAACAGAGAGGACTTGCGAGACCGCATTTATTTCAGCTCTACTTACAACACAACACAGGACGCCTCGATCCGTCCTTTTCAAGGCTCTAAAGCAGAAATGTGTGGAAGAAGAAAAGTGGAAGAATTACAGTTTCCCTATTTAAAAAAAAGTCTGAAAGCATACTTAGCACTCCAAGGTTTTGTTTTTGTGACTTGATTGGATAAACTTACTTAGAAATTGTTTAAAAATGCCTCTGGGCTGTTAGCTTAATGTTTTTTTTTTAAATCAAGGTTGGACCTCCATTCGTGAATGGATTAAATTAAAATATCTTCAGGTTCCGGGCTGATTCTCAAGGCACTTATGCAAGATACCCGGCACCTGGTCCTTGTCTGTGGCTTACAAAGCATTTTCACAGCTGGGTCCTCCTCCCGTGGTTGTGACTGTAAGCTTGGGAGCCGGACGGGGCCCGTCTGGTTGTCATCCCCATGTTACGGATGAGGAAGCCAAGGTCTGGGAAGGGTGAGCAGGCTGCTCAAGGTCATGCGGGGTCAGGGGCCAGAGTCAGAGCACAGGGAGGCCGTGATTACACCGTCCCTGTTGCCTTAGACATCAGACTGCCTCGCAGGTGAGCACGGGCCAGAAGCCTGTGTACACAAGGCATTAGGGAGGCAGCCAGATGTTCATTTTAATAAATGGAAACTATGACTCAGAGCTAGAGCCGGCCTGACCCTCCGAGCAGGCAAATTAGTCATTGAAGGGGAAGGCTGGTTGGTCTTGGGATTGGAGAGCATGTGGGAGCGGGGGGCCCGTGTCACTGAGTGCTCCCCGCTGCTCGCCCTCACACTCCGCTGAGCACACGCTATAGGCAGCTGGCCGTTCTGCAGAACTGTGGGTTGAATTATGAAGAAGGCTCAGCAGGCTGAGCTGGGGACGCAGTCCCGCGGAGATGGAGCTGAGGGATGAGCGGGGAGCCAGAGGCCAGCCCTCGAGAAAGCCTTCTGGAACCCTCCGACTATATGCCTTATTCCTCCGTATGGCTCTCACAACAACCGAGGATGTGAGCTGAGCGGTTAACAATATCACCGTTCGTAGAGAGGAAGTCGAAACCCAGAAGCAGGAAGGTTGAGTAATTTCCACAGCTAGTAAATGGCTGGGCTGGGACTCCAGCCTGGGTCCTCTGACCCTTTCTTCCAGAAAGGGTCCTGGCCCCTCCGTTGGCTCAGGCTGAGGGGAACAACGCTAAGCATTTTCCCAAGGGCTGAGATGTCTCTGGAAAAGAGCAGAGCTGTGTCCAGGCCCTGCTCTGTGCTTTGGGGTTTGGGGGTAATTGCACGGAGTCTTGGGCCCTTGGCTCTGGGGAGTGTTTGTGCAAGCATTTCCAAGTGTGGTGGCTTCTTGCACGCCGCTAGTGGAAAATTGTAAGAGTTCCATTTTCCTGTTTCAAGTGAGCGTTTCCCCTCCTGGGGTTACAGTAACCACATCCTCCTCAGCACCCAGTGGAACGTGGTAAACACCGGCGACAGCTGAGTGTTCCCTCCTGAGTGCCTCACTGGGTTCCTTGTTTTTTCTCTTGTCTTTAAGTGCACACACACACACACACACACACACACACACGGTTTTGAAGGACTGAGCTTGTGTCTCTGTGGTTTTAAGACTTCAGGGTAGGGGTGCCTGGGTGGCTCAGTGGGTTAAGCCTCTGCCTTCAGCTCAGGTCATGATCTCAGGGTCCTGAATTGAGTCCGCATCAGGCTCTCTGCTCAGCTTTCCCCTCTCTCTCTGCCTGCTGCTCTGCCTACTTGTCATCTCTCTCTCTCTGTCAAATAAATAAAATCTTAAAAAAAAAAAAAGACTTTAGGGTACCCTGCAGTGCCCCCCTGGAAATGGGGACAGGTACGGTTTTCACCAAGGTGTTTTGTCAACCAGCTTCATTTTGGCAGGGAGCTGGGTTGGAGTCAAGTTAGTCAGACTACTGAGTCATTCATTGGAGGGGTGGGGGAGGCGGGGGGCGGGCAGAGGCATGTGGGTCAACTGCTGAGACAGACACGGTGGGCTCCTGGGCACGACCCGCAGGGGACACTGCGGCAGGTTTTCTGGAAGCGGCAAGGGGAGCAGAGCAGGACTTGGTGGTCAGGTCATGAGGAGAAAGAAGGAAGCAAACAGGGATTCTAAAGAAACTGAAAGCCAAGGGGCGGGGGGGAGGGGTGTCAGGGGGAGTAAAAAAGTTGCAAGAGAGGCTGTTAATTTTAGGAATCTTAAAAAATACCTTAGTGCTTTAAAGACCTATTTATAAGGGCTGGTTTGGGTCACAAGAATTTCTGAATCCCCCTACCACCAGCCCCTCACCGTGTTGCTCAGAGCCTTTGAAAACATGGATTCCAGCACGACAAACTTCTTGTGGCCCAGAACTGAGGGCCCCTGGCTCTGGGGGGCTGGCCAGTAAGCTGGAGGGAGCAGTGGAGCTGAGGCACATGTGGTGATCCCACCTCTGACTCTCTGCTCCCTCGTTTCTTTTACCTAGAGACTGTGGCCCCAGGATATTAGCCTGGCTGTCATCTTGGAAGATTGGCTGCATTTTCCTTTCCCTCCCCTTCTGTTCTCCACCTGACACCATGACTGAGCCAGAACGGGAAGTAAAGCCCCTCTTTGTGTCTGTGCCTCAGCTGTACACATCATTACACAGAACAATAGAAAAGCAGGTCTCTAAGCCCGCCTGGCAGAGCTCACTGGGCAGATGAAGCTGGAGCTCCCTACAGTTCTAGCCGAGCTGGAAATCAAAATTGCACACAGGCTTGTGGTGCTTCCTACTTTTGCGGATCGAGAGGACGGAGCGGAAAGGACGAGAGATTCAAAACATATGCCACGTATCATGTACACAAAGTGCCTTTCGTGTTGCCCTATGGCTGTGTCGAGAGGCTCCAGACCGCCTTGAAGAGCTTTGCACCCATGCGTAGGGTTCGGGAAAATCCCTTGATCGGGAAGAGCCGAGGCTCTTTGAAATGCTTGCTGCCCCCAGATGGACCATGTTTGTCTGTCTGTCCATCCTTCCGCAGAGGACTGTCAGGGACTTTGCTGTGCCCACTGTACGTCGGTCCAGCAGTGCGGACAGTGATCCCTTAGCAGACGCATTTACTGAGCTCTCTCTCACCCCGTGTTTGCAGCTGGGGACAAGGATGAATCCCACCGGCTCTGCCCTGGAGGAGCTCACAGTTTTGTCTTTTCGGTGGGAGGGTTCTGCATATTCCTTTCAGCCCTCTGGGGCCTGCAGGTACTATGTGAATAGTGGGAGGGCCATCACAGGAGCTTTCAGCTTTGTTACCCCCTCCGCTCAGGTTCCTGGGCTCCTAGAATTCTGCGGGGTTCTATTTCCGGAACAGTGTCCCGTCCTGACCTCATTGAACCTGCACAAAAGGGAAAAGAGCCCTGCTTCTCCATCAGATGAAGGGACAGTTAGGAGGGGGCAGGAATTTATTCACATCACCTGTTTTTTTGTTTGTTTGTTTGTTTGTTTGTTTTTGGATGTATATTCCGTGAATTGTATAAAAGAAACTAACCGTGTTGTAGATGTTTCGGATGTAAAGACAATGTAGGGTGTCCATCATTGTAATCCTACCATCATAACTAAACATAACGATTCTGTTGATTACTAATGAATTGGTCAATATGTATTCTGTTTTAATTCAAAAAGATTTGAGGGTGCTTCCTCATTTGTACAGCATAGTACAATAAATAGCTTAAAAAATCAGAGCCAGAGACCAAATAGTTTTGTCAAACTCAGTATAAACAGGGGCGCCTGGGTGGCTCACTGGGTTAAGCCTCTGCCTTCGGCTCAGATCCTGATCTCAGGGTCCTGGGATCGAGCCCTGCATGTGGCTCAGCAGGGAGCCTGCTTCCCCCCTTTCTCTGCCTGCCTCTCTGCCTACTTGTGATCTCTCGCTCTCTCTGTCAAATAAATTTTTTTAAAAAATTAAAAAAAAAACTCAGTATAAACATGGTATGCAGACATGCACACGAATATAGCTATTCTTACAAATTGGTGTGTTTCCTCCCAGCCTTTTAAAAGCATGTACCCGACGGGGTGCCCGGCATGCCTGGCCGGCTCACACAGTGGAGCGTGCTGACTCTTGGTCTCAGGGTTGTGAGTTTGAGCCCCATGTTGGGTGACTTAAAAATAAAATCTTTTTTAAAAAATTAACTCTGTACGTGTTTTATGGCTTATCCTGCTTCCTCCCACTCTCCCCACCCCTCTCCCCACTGAATATTAATACAGACTTTTCCATGTGTCTTTCTAAGGCTAAGGACTTTAATGATCAGACCAAGGATGTGCCTGAGATTTACTTGATCATTCCTCTATTGTTGGCGTCAGGCTATTTTCAATGCTATTGTGAAATAAACAATGGCATCATTTAACATCTTGGTGCTTGTAACTTTTTCCATAGTTCCTTAAGTAGATTTCCAGAGGAAAAATAGCTCATGAAGGATTTAGGGATTTTGATGGCCTTCGACACACATCCCTGGGCTGCTTCCTCCTGAGGGTCACCAGCAGGTATTGGTCCTTCCTGTGTGTCCTCCTCCCCGCCCCTGAGCCCTCCTGTTACTATTTTTCTGGTTTCTCACTAATTTCACAGGGAAAGAACACACTGTTTTCACTATGTGTAGGTTGCCAAGTTTATCTCTTGGCATCTGAGGGGTTTTTTCACCCCTGAGTTATATACAAAAGGTATTAAACCTTCTACAGTAATATATTTTATAAATACTTTCTCCAGTTGATTTGGCTTTTACTCTGGTTTGGTGGATTTTTTTTGCCTTTGATCCTTAGACGTTTTACATTTTGGATAGTCCAAGAAAGCTCTAGTACTGTGCTCCCTCGTTTCTGTCCATTATTCTAGGGACTGTGGCCCCAGGACATTAGCCCGGCTGTCAGTTTAGGAAATTGGCTGGGTTTTCTTTCCCGAAGTCTCACCTTCTGTTCTCCACCTGATATCTCATCCGGGATGCTGAACCAGTGGTTTTATCCTGCATACCTGGCACCTGGCGTGGATGATTTTTCTAACACTCTTCTCTCCTGGAAGACAAAATTATTTTCAGCAATAATCAAGAAATAAAGCACATAGTGAAGATGGCCAGAAAAGGATTGCAGTGAAATTTTCTTCTGCTGAATTTTGTATATTTAATCATGCTGGTAAAACAAAACAAAACAACTGTATATGGTGAGGGAGGATAGTAATAGATCTAGTACTTGTTATTTTTTTAATTGAATTTTATTGTAATTCCAGTCTAGTTAACATGGAGGTTTATATTATTTTGGGGCATATAATACAGCGATTCCATACTTTCTACATCACTCAGTATAATACTTGTTAAATACATAATGCATGTTTAGGAGAAAGGGAGAAATCACGCCTATATATGGGTCTGTGGGAAACATTCTAGTTTCTATTTTGAGTCTCCTGTACATTTGTCAGACTTCCTAAGACCTGATCTCCTCTGCCTGTTCATGTTTGGTGGACAGAGCTGGTTTGCCAGACTACCTTCCTTTATAGCGGACTGCAGAGCACCTCTTATTGATTTTAATTTTGAATAGTTTCCTTCCATGGAAGCAGGGGAAATACAAAGAGAAACCATCTTAAAAATGAAGATGAACATGGCAGAAATTCACCAATTGCCCCTTTCCGTAAGTCCGGAAATTATCCTACTGTCCTTACCTCTGTTTCTCCGGGATTGATGCAACATTGCTGCTGATGAGAAATTTTAAACGTCCCTAAAGCTGCAAGAGTGTCCTTGACCAACAGGCCAGAGAGAGGGAGCCCCGGTCTGTCTTCTGTGCTCCCACCATCAATTTCTGGCCTGCTCTGGACATTCCGGAGGGGACTCTGGAGGGGATGCCAGCCGTGCTGAGTGGGGCCCCCTGCAACAGATTCCGAATCCTGTGACTTTGCCCCGAAGCACGAAGTCTCCTTGTGCATCTCGTCGGGGGCGGGGGGGGGGGGGCTGACTTCACACCTGAGAGCTCCTGAAGTGGGTGGCGTGCGGTGTGATTAAGGATAGCTAACGTAGCTGGGAATTTGAAATTCACATGTATTATTAAAATAAAACAGTTAATGCAGCAGATGTATAGAATCAGGAGGCTCGGAGATGGGGAAGGAAGGCAGGTGGGTGTGTGTTCGTCCACAGTTGCCAGCTCCTGGTGATAACATTTCATTATAGTTTTGTTTGCCCTCTTCATTGCTTGCCTCTGAGGTTAAATGGCCTAGGGCTTGGTGCTGAGCTAAGCTGTTCTATATGGGCCTTTTTTTTTTTTAAAGATTTTATTTATTTATTTGTCAGAGAGAGAGAGCAAGAGCGAGCACAGGCAGAGTGGCAGGCAGAGTCAGAGGGAGAAGCAGGCTCCCTGCGGAGCAAGGAGCCCGATGTGGGACTCGATCCCAGGACGCTGGGATCATGACCTGAGCCGAAGGCAGCTGCTTAACCAACTGAGCCACCCAGGCGTCCCTATATGGGCCTTTTTTGTTTCTCTGTTTTTTTGCTCAAGCTTTTTTCTCCAGGCCCAAAATTACACAGACACACACACACACACACACACACACACACACACTCCTCTTCCTTGCCTTTCACAGTGTAGCTTAAGTGCCACCTTTTCCCAAAGGCTTCCTTAATCTAGTTCCCGTCTCCTAAAGAAACTAAGTCCCCGTGGCCCAATGCCTGGGCCTCTGTAAGGTCACTGATGGTCCTGTACAGTTACTCAGCCCCGTGGACTGTGGCTCCCCAGGACACAGCACGGAACCCCCTACCGTACACATTGTGGGATTTGAATGGGTGCAAATCATCCCAACCAGCAAAGTGCAAAGAGGAGGCAGCTGAGCCATCAGATCTGGGGTTTCAGGAGAGAGTCCCAGGGCCTGCTTCTGTCAGGATAGGGCCAGGAAACTGGGGCAGGGAAGGGGCACAGCAGTTTCGGAGGGACGGCTCATGAAAGGAGGTGGCCTGTTTGTGGGGCCAGCGTGAGCCTGGGTGTGGGGAGACCCGAGTCTTGTCTGCTCAGCCGTGGTCTGGGTGCACGGGGGTGCAAACTCCGGCGGCTTCTTGCTCTGATGTGCAGAGTATCTCCCTGGATGCCTTTTGGGGGGCTCTGTCTTCCTTGTGTGCCCGAGCCCCGCTCCTCTCTGCTGCCGGCTCTCTGCATTTGCCTCTTTCCCTGAAGTGCTGGTCCTTGGAGGCCACTGCCCTGAGCTCTTAACCTCCGGGCAAAAGTGAGCCTTCCTTTCCAGGCTCAGAACACCCTCCTCACCCCATACCCCCAACCTTAAGTCAGACTCTGGGGTTGAGTTGGGGATTCTGGTGACACTCCACTTCTGTCTTCCCGACCAGGCTGAGTCTGGGGGGCGGCTCCCAGTGGTTTAGTTACTAGGCCCTGGTTGATTCCTGAGCCTGAGAAAGCAGTGTGCTGGGGCCGAGGGATTCAGGGTGGACTAGCCGTTTGATGTCCTGAAGACAGTCCCTCCACTGGAGGGGACACTGCAGTACAACCCGGTCACGTGAGTCTGCTCTGAGACGTGCAGCACACAGACATGCGAGGTCTGGGGCACAGGGGCCATGGAAGGGATATGGTCCCTTTGCTTCTGCACCAGGCTAAGGGACGTGAGGTCTGAGGAAAGCACAAGGAGGAGGTGATGCCTGGGTGGGGTTTTGAAGGATGAAGATTTCTTCTCTGGGCACATTTCGTGAGGTGTCTCTGCCAGAGCAAATAGTCCAGAAGGCTCAGAAGCATTAAGCAGTCTGATATGTCTCAGCAAACAGGTGGTTTTTCTTCAGTATGGGGGGGGGGGCGGTGGTGCCTAGAGGGGCAGGCAAGAGCCCTCCGGGATCATCTGTAGGAGTCTGGTCTTTATCCTGAAGGCTTTCAGGAAGCCAGCAAAGGTTGGTTTGTTTGTTTGTTTATTCACAAGAGATGGAGAGCCAGAGAGGCAGGCAGAGGCAGGGGGAGAAGCAGGCTCCCCATTGAGCAGGGGCCCCAATGTAGGACTCGATCCCAAGACCCAGGGATCACAACCTGAACCAAAGGCAGACGCTTTACCAACGGAGCCCCCCAGGCGCCCCGCCTGCAAAGGTTTAAAGCAGGGAGGCGCCTGAAATTGACATGCTGAGATTTAAATTCTAGAAAGTTTTTGAGGCTGAAATGTAGAGGGCCTGCCTGGCGGCGTGGGTCATCCATGGTATTGGCCGCTGGGCTGTGGATACTCAGAGGCATGGATCCCTCCAGTTTGCCCCTGGCATTGGTTGTTGAGTTTTATGGCCAACATGTAACACGGGGCTTCCCCCTGGCCCAGTCCAACGCTATCATGTCTCCCGTCCCAGGCCGGGCCGCGGCTGGCAGTCTCCAGTGGCTGGTGCCCCGGTTCTAAATTCTGCTCTTACCGATGGGGGGCAGAGGCCAGTGAGGGCCTGCGCTGCTCAGCTGTGACTCAGTGTTGTTCCACTTCTCTGGCAAGCAGACAATGAAGTCCCCACTGTGGCGGCGTGCTCGGGTGGCTCAGAAGTCCCGGCTTCTATTTCAGCTCCCTTTGGTGACCACTGAGCTGCGTCGTGGGCTTCCACTGCCCCACTCGCCTCTCCCCAGACTCTTCTAACTAGAGAGGCCAGTTTTCCTCAGGCATTATACTTGGATCTTTTAGCCCCGAATGGCCAGTGTCCTACCTTGCATATGGTACAGTCAGGTGTTCAGAGTGTCCCCTTGCTTTCCTACATCATCCTCTGTGAGGTCTGAGGCGTGGAGAGTGCTGTGCATTTCCTTTCTTTGTGCAGATGGAGAAACAGAGCTCAGCGCAGTAGGTCACAGGTCTGTCCACACTCACGGCACAGGCACATGGACTACTTAGGACCAACAGAGGTCCTGAGCCCATCCTCGGCCCATCCCCTTCCTCTTTGCCTTTAAATCCAGCGGGTTGACGAACCTGCTGTCAGGTGCTGGGCAGGTGCTAATGTGGGAAGTGGGTCTGGTGACCCATCTCCAGGTATCCTCTGAGGTCTAGCTCTTAAGGGATGCCACACCGAACGGTAGGCCACATATCGCACAGATGGTTGGAGATCTGAGTTTTTGTGTGAAATGTCCTCATTTGTGTCAGCAACTAATTTCGAAAAAAATAAATTGTTGCCAAAGAACATGACTTCTGGCTAGCGTCTCTGGGCCACATCATGTGGTCACATGTCGCTAAGTGGCTGTACTCTGGGTCCGACTGAGGGCTGAGGGGAATTTGACTCGACTCCCCCAGGTGGGGCAGGGAGCGGACCTGACTTGGGGAGGGAAGGAGGAAAGAGTTTTCGAAGCTGCCGGTCCATTCACGACCTGCTGGCCAAGCCCAGCCACCCGCATTCCCAGGCCACATACTCTCCATTCTCCTCCTGGGTCACCCTGAATTCTGGGGTTCTTTACTGGTTTAGTGCCTTGCTTCCTTTTCCCAAGATTGAAATGACGACCGCTTGAAAATATTTTCTTTAATTGGGTTTTTCCTTAGTGACCTCGCTCAGAGACAGATGTGCCCTAAGAATAGCCTTGAAAGTTAAGGGGAAGAAGCCAGCCAGCTGGTCCTGTTCCCTAGAAGCGATGTCACAGTTCCTAAATGTGGGCCATCCCCAGAGGCCTCTGAGGGGCCGAGCCTGCCAGAGGTCTGTGGCCACGGTGAGCCTCCGGAGTCCCTCTCTGTGGGACAGAGTCCTTCCTGGTAGCTCTCAATCGCCGGGAGGACAGACTTCCCACCTCTTTCTCCAGGACACGCGTGACACCCAGCGGATGGCAGGTGCGGGTCACACCAGGGCTGCTCTCTGCGCTTGCTCAGCTCCTGCCTCTTGCTTATGGCCAGAGCATGGGGAGAGAGCGCCCTGTCTGCCCGGAGCAGCCCGTCCTCCAAGCGCCTCTCTAGCTCCTCAGGTTCAGGGCCAAAGCCCTCAGCAGGAAAGATTTACTCAGCCTCTAGCCTTCCAGAATTGATGTTTCAGATGACCCACTCACGTCTCTGAAATCATGCTTTATTGCCCGCAAGTCAGGAGGAAGGAGGGAGGAATCTGAAATAACTTTCTGCAGGGGGCTGTCGTGTAGCTCACAGTGCAAGGGCTGTGTTTCTTGGCCCTCTGCTCTGTGACGCTAGGGGAGAAGGCAGGAGCCCCCGCAGCTTTGGGAAAACCCATGCGAGCTGCTGTAAGTTATCTCCATATAAACTAAATGCAAACTCACTGTAGCTTAAAGCAAAAAGTGAAGCCAACCGATGTGGGTGTCCCTGCTTGGTGAGGGTGGGACCCCCCCCTGCTGTTGGCCCATGCAGGCCTCCAGGGGAGGGGTTGGAGGCAGGACCTCCCAGGTCTGCCCTCCAGTTGGACCTTGGGCTTCTCTGGCACTGGGAGGCCGGGGGACTCCCTGCCTCTCCCCGCAGACTCGGGCTGCCGGGAAAGTGCTCAGTAAGCACTCAGGGCCCAGTTGACAGAGACACACGGGGAAGGGCAATGAGTCAGTCTGTTTATGAAAATCACGCGTACCAGCACAGACGTCAAGATGACCCGGGGGACAGCTGTGTTCTGAGAGCTGATGAGTCTGGCTCATACTTGGGGGTTCGCTGCTGCGTCTTTTCAGCAACCTGTTTTCTGTGCCTGCAGTGATGAATGCATGAACAGATGCACTGTAGCTCCAAAAAGCCCAGCTCTGTCCTGATGGGCTCCGGGAGGTAACAGGAGGCTGGGGGACTCAAGGAGGGATCCAGGGCTGGGTGCTGCTTTGGAAACAAGCCCTGGGTTTCTGACCATCATCTCTGCAAGCCCACATTCCCGTTTGCTGACCACTGCTTAACCCCAGGCAAATCCGTGGGCTCTGTCAGAAATATGAATTGTACCAACGCATCTTGCTTGCTTAGAAATACTTCCTAAATACAGCTCAATATTTGATGCTGCGTGGAAGTTCTCGTGTGGCATTCCTGAAAAGTTTCCGTCTTAGAAATTCCTTTCGTGGGAGTTCCCAAAATGTGGCTTCGGAGTTAGCCCAGACTAAGCCCCTTTGCAAATCTCTTACGAGCACTTTCTGGATGCTCAGAAGCTACTTAGAAGGCAGTATTGTGTCCGTGAACATCCTTGGCCCAGAGAGGGCAACCTTTAAAGATGTTATATATTTATTTGAGAGAGAGAGAGAGAGAACACGAGGGGAGGGACAGGAAGAAGCAGGCTCCCCCACTGAGCAGGGAGCCCGACTGGGGCTCGATCCCAGGACCGCAGGATCACAACCTGAGCCAAAGGCAGACGTTTAACCTACTGAGCCCCCGCAGATGCCCCCAGTGAGGTCACATTTTAGCAAGCTGAAGGTGGAGGAAAGCTTCTGCTCTGTCTAGTGGTCTCTGATTCATAACCCAAAGAGTTTCGATCTCAGGGTATCTCCAAATTCCCAAGAGTGTGAGAGCTCTTAAGCCAGGAGGGCTCTGTTGGTAGCAGCACTGTGCTTCTGAGAACTGCAGGGACGGACGATGACCTTTTAGATCCCTCAACATTGTACAGAAAACCTCCCTGCATTTTCCTGGCCGTCTAAATGTCATACCCCCCATGTGGGACAAAAACGGGCAGCTGAGCTCTGTTGCCTAGTGGAGGCTTCCGGAAGAAGCAAAGAGACTTCTTTTAGACCATAGTCCCTGGGGGAGGGGGATTGGGGAGCAGAGTGTCCGCTGGGGACACAGGCTGGTGGCTCGAAGGCCAGGCTGTCTCTCACAGCTGTCTCCAGCACCAGGCTTCCGAAGGAGCAGCTCCTGGGCCTTCTGGACTTCCAGAAAGTCTGTTGAACGTCGGCCCAAGCTCCCCCAGAGTTCATTTTGAGGCAGGGAATGGGACCGTTGTGGGGACCCACTTCCTGCCGGCCATGGCCTTCACCCTCTGCATGTCCCTCATGGGAGGAGGGATCCAAAGGCCTGTGCTGCGGAATAGAAGAAAAGGGGCCCAGGACATGCGGCTCACGTCTTCTGAGCCAACATGGAGCCTCTCGGCCGTTGTTTTATCTCCCAGAGAGGCGCCCCCTGTGGGACTCAGAGACCAGCCCCCTCCCGTGGGAGGCGTGCTGTCATCACATCACTAGGTTACTGGATGCTGGGTCTGGGGCCCGCGCTACACGCAGGGAATTTCATCCAAAAAACCATCCTGACAGGCAGGTGGGATTCCTGTTCTGCATCTGAGCTGGCAAGAGGCTGCTGACCCACCAGATGCCGCCAGCCAGGAATGTCAGCCTCTCCTCCTGGCTCTATGCAGCTGGGAGGTCGCAGACCCTGGAGCCAGGATGCCTGGGTTCTGATCCTGCTTTTGCCACTCACCCGCTGTGGAACCTGGACAAGCTGTGTCCCCACCCATAACCTAGGAGAACGAGAGTCCCTGTGCGGTGTGTCGAGGCACTGGTGTCCCACCGCCATGATGCTTACTGAGCCTGGCGTCTGGCCCTCGTACTCAGTACCTATTAGCTGCTTATTCCATTCCTGGTGCAGTGCGCATGCCGTGGGGCTGGCCTGCCCCCACTAAGATTGCTTAGTCTCCTGGAGCTGGGAGGGGGTTGAGGGCCTCCAGCGCCCCCAGGCCAAGGAAGAAGTGGGAACAGGTGTGTAGGGCCAGGCTGGCTCCCCCACCCCCGGGGGCAAGGGAGGGGGGTGCTGTGTAGCCCTACTCTTCCTTGCTGAGCAATGAGGACCTTCAGGAAATTTCCACCCTCTGTAAATGGGCTTTGTGTCTTTGCGTTTTACCAAAGTGAAAATAAGGTCTCTGAGGAAGGATAGGTGAGGTTGAGGGAGGGAAGGGCCCTGGTGTGTGTCACAGGGGTGTGCCCCCCCTCCCGCCAGCTGGGCAGAGCCCTGGGTGCCCTTTCCCAGAGGAAAAGCTGAGCTCTTCTGACCTGTGAGCTTTGTCCACTGGGAGGTCAGCTACTGGAGGCTGCCCTCCCCCACCCCAGGGCCCTTCCTGGCCTGGCCTCTCCCCGTTTCCTCCTATTGTTGGTTCCCAGCCCCCAAGGTCCCGAAGCCTGGCTCCTGGTGTGAGAGGTGCACTAGGCCTCTGTGCGTTCGAGGTTTTCCTCTACCCCTCCCTCCTCTGTCTCCGTGTGTGTCCTTCTCCCTCCATCCCCCGCTTCTCCCCACTCCTCTGTGTTTCCTCTAGCCCTCCTTTATTATTTTTAGTTCTTAAGAGGATGAAGCCCAGGAGGGAGGAGGAAGGAGGAGCCAAGTTAGTGACCTTCCAGACCAGAGATGGAGCCTTTATGGGCCCTGCCTGGTAGGGAGTGTTAGGAACATTTCCATTTTGAGCGAAGGGTACCTCCATCCCTGGCTAGCCAACCAAGGCTGAGCTGGCAAGATTGCAGGTCCCTGGGACGCCAGCTCCTCCTGCAAAGCTTGGAGCTGGGGAGGAGGGTGGGTCTGGAATGTGCACTGTTAGGAGAGCTTTCTTTGCTGGGTGGACTGACCTGAGTGAAGGGGAGGGGGCGCTCCTCCAAACCCCATGTGGAGATGCTTCTGGAAAAATCCAGGCCCCAGCAAGTGGATGGGAGAGGGTGGGAGAGGGCCGGAGAGCAGGAGTGTGGACACATAAGGCCGGAAAGGCTTCAGGGAGTGGCAACGTGTTTATGGGGGGCCAGCTCCCTCCTGTGGCAGCAGGGGGCATTCGCTGGCTGGGCCAGGGCAGCCCCCTGGTTGAGATCTGGGAGAGTCACCCTGACGAGGACTCCTGTGTCTGGGCCCAGAAAGTGGGCCTCTCGTTGCCACGGGAAGGAGGGAGCTCACCAGGGGTGCAGAGCTGGGCAGCCATTCAGGGTTCTCCTGGCTTCGGCCAGAATGTGCTGAAAGGCACTAAGTGGCTGGGGCAGCCCCCCGCACACGGGGTCAGCAGGGCCAAGCTCACATCAGAAGTGTCTACTCTAAAGCAGCAGCTGGAGGTCCCGACCAGGCCCTCCACCCCAGAGCCTGGGCTCAGCGGCCCTCACCATGAGAACCTGGGCCAGCTCCCACCTCTCACACCTGCAATGGCCGAGGTAGCAGGCCTCAGGGGCTAGAGAGGGCTGTCCGGCCCCAGCCCAGCCGCCCATTCCACACTCCGGGTACTTAATCCACCCTCCATTGCCGGCTTCTCCGAAGGGCAGGCAGGAAGAGCCATACCCCGCCATGACCTCCGGGGAAGGTGTTCTGAACCCGCCCCCCCCCCCCAGCCTGGAGAACATCACGTGAGGAGACGGGAATAAAAGAAAACATTCCTCAGGTCTTTTTGCAGAAGTCTTTGCGTTTGGTTTTTAGGGGAATTTTCTTGTTTGTTAACGTGGGGGATGGCGGCTGGTCTTAAAGCCCAGACTCTTATTTTTAGCTGGTGCGACCTGCCCTGCCAAGTCCTTGGGCTTAATTTTTCCGATGGCTCGGGGTCTTGGTTTTGGAAGATCTTCCCTCACCAACCCCCCTCCACCCCCAGGCGCACAGCTCACCGCTGGCGGGGACGGCTTTCGCTTGGGGCCCCAGCCAGGTTTCTAAGCGGGGCTCCAAGAGAGAGCCGTCGGGTCAGGGGCCCCTACCTGCCCGGGCATGCCAGCTGCCGGCTCGGAGGCTCTGCCAGGGCGAATCCAATGAACAAAGTTGGCTGGCCTGGGCCTGGGAGCAGTGCGGGTTTTCCCCAGCACAGAAGGGAAGGATCACCAGGGAAACCCCAGCTGCTGTTTCAGAGAGACCAAAAGAAGAAGGAAGAAAGAAAGCATTCTTCCAAACATGGACACCTCAGTCAGTGACTTTTGCTCAGCCTTTTGCAAGAGCAAAACAAAGGCACTGAGGCAGAGAGGGCTCTTCCCTTGGGGGGGAGCTGGTCTCTCGCCCTCCCCTCTCAGGACTTTGTGAGGTGGGCCTTTCCTAAGTGTGGGTCAGGGAGGTGGTGCTGGGAATGCACTCAGAATGAGGCCCAGTGGGCCTGTCGGCAAGGTCGCTCTGGGGACAAGAGTCCTCGCTGTTGATCTGAGGCTGTGTTAATTGGGAGAGCGGCTGATAGGCCCAGAACAGGCAGAGAGGATGGGGAGCAGGGTGGGTGCTGGTTAGCCTGTTGGCTGGAACAAAACAAAATCCTCTGAATTAAATGGTGGGGACCAGGAAGCTGTGTGACCTTGGGCAAGTTCCTTAACCTCTCTGAACACCTGTCCTCCAGTGCAAAACAGAACACACTGGTCAGTGTGGTGAGGGAGGAGACATCAGTGATGTGCTCAGCTGGGTTAGGACTGCTCGCTAATGCGCGTGCACCCACACATATGCCCCAACCCCCAGTCTCCGGAAGTGTTGTCTTGGAGAATCCCAGGGTCCAGAGAAGAGCCCCTTTTCTGACATCTTCAAGATTTCTCTTCGTCTCTCTTACCCTTAGAACAAAAACAAATGGAGACTCTGTATAATTATCGAAAAAGAAAAGTTAGCCAATGGGCCAGACTATTTCTATAAAAGGGAAGTGCTGGAGGAAAAAGCAGAAAATTGGGTTCCGGAACCGATTCGGTGGGAAAAAGTTAACAAAAGTTTGTAAAACCCCTTTTGTTAGAAAATGAAATGTGCGCAGCAATCTCACTGCTTACCCCTCAAATGCTATACTTCGGGGCACCTGGCAGACCTCTACATATGTGAAATGGGGTGATTTGGCAGCTTTGCTGATTTTCTGACCCAGAGCCTGGTGTCGGTGCCTGGGCCTGGCCAGCTCCGGCTGTCCCCTGAGGCCAGGAGCTCCCAGCAGCTGGGAGCACCTAGGGGGAAGCTTCTCGAGCAGTGAGTCACACAGTTAGCTTCTCTCCTTGCCCTCTGGCAACGATTTGACCTGCTGGAAGCGCCCATCTGGGTTCTTGCCCATCTGCCTTGCCTTGGAGTGAAAACTAGTTCAATTACCAAAAAAAAAAAAGATACAGAAGAAAAAGCAAAATGAACACCTGAGGTTGTCTTGTCCCATGAGCACCTGCACACCTGTATTATCACATCCTTGGTCCTCCCTGCCACCCTGTTTGGGAATGCAGGGCACATGTCACGTTCTTGAGCCCATTTTGCAGATGAGAACACTGACGGGGGCAAAGGGTCCAGGTTCAAACACTTGCTCGCTGCCACGGCTGGGAGGTCCACAGCTACCTGGGAACCTTAGTTGGCATCGGGGGGCTCTGACCATGGCCCCAGGGGGGCCTGTCGGATTTGGTCTCCCTCCTCCAGAATCCTGTGGGGCTTGGCTCAGCCTGCAGGCCGGGCTGACCAGGGTGTCTGCTCAGGGACCCCCCTGCAAGGGAAAGCCTGGTGGGGCCAGGGGTCTGTCTCTCAGGAGACTCACACTCGTCCAGATAAGAGCTGGTGTGCATGTGTGCGCAGGGAGGGCCTTCTGGAAACACCCAGAGGGCAGGCTTCCTGGGCAAGGTGGGTCCGATCTGTGCTGATTTAGCGGAGTCCTCCGCAGTCATTCTTGGGGAGAAGTCCTGAGGGCAGAGAGCGACACTCTTGCAGGATTCTGTGGGTAGGCGGGGAGAGGTGTGTGGAGCCCTGCCTGCCTGCAGGATCTCCCTGGCCGGGGAGAGTACATTTAGTGAACTGCTGCTCATACTTCCACGGGAGGATGGGGGAATGGGGGGGTGCCGGCCGCCTGAACGTATGCAACCCGTGAGGCAGTCCTTGGAAAAAGGAGTGTCTGCCTCCAGTGTCACCCCCCTTTCTCCCCACCCTACCCCAGTTGCTGGCTGCGAGGAGCAGGCCTGAGAGGGCCCCGGCCTGGGCAGCTCCTGTGAGGGAGGCTGGGCACTGGGCTTGAACACCTCCATGAGGTCCACTCTCTGCCCAGCCCATGAGGAGGAGGACAGAGCAAGGCCAGACCCAAAGAACAGGCAGGAGGGGAATGAGTGCTTTGAGCCCCCAAAGAGAGTCTCAGGCACTTACAGTGGAGCCCTCCCCTCCCCCCAGCACTGAAGAGCAGCTCATAGTCATAGGCCAAGGCCGAGCAGGTCAGGATCCAGCAGGTCACCTGCTCCCGCCAACGGGCTGAGCAGTTGGCCCCCACAGGAGGCAGGGACAGCTTCCCAAGTGGGAGAGCTGGGTGGCCACAAAGCACCTTGAAGAAGCCCCACGCTTGCTTCGGGCTCTGCCATCCTCGTGTTGACAGTCTTACGAAGTTCTAGACAAGGAATCCCATATGTCATATCCTTGGTCCTTTGTGGGTGACCTGGCTTCTCCCCCCACCCAGTCCCACTCTGGGTCCCTGCTCCCTCCTCCTCACTCCACCCTCCTTGTCTGCTCCTTGGAAGACGAAGGCCAGACTCCGAGGTGATCCTGGTCAGCCCTTCCATCTTTCAGAGGCAGTGCTCCCCTGCAGCGTAAGCGGGCCTTCTGGGGGAGCAGCCAGAGAATGGTGTTTCCCCAGGAGCCACAAGCCTCACGGGGAGGCTCGCATCAGATGCTGGCCAGGCTGCCTCCCCTGGGCTTGGGCCAGGGACTTGTGGCCCTGCTGGCTAGGGGACCGTGTCCGCCCTGGGCGCTTGGGGGCCTCTGGGCTGCTCCGGGCCTTCTGAGGCTAGGGCAACCTGTGCGCTTGGAGGCTTAATGAAGGCGTCTGCCCGCGTGGGCCCCCACCTCTAGAGAGCAGCTTCGCGTGTGCCAGACATCCGGGTTCCCGCCGGCCGGTGATGCAAGGCGCTCGAAGTCTGAGCTGCTGGGACGGTCTGGCTGTGGTGCGAAGGCTTGTCTGGGCTGGGCCAGGCTCAGGCACCAAGGGGGTAGAGGTCTGTTTTCAGAGGTTTTTCCTCCCCCTACATACTGCGCCACATTCTCTGACCTGTTTCCTCTCCCTGGCCTGGCAGGTGCGAGGGGACGGAACTCCCTGGAATGATTTCCAAACATCGGACATCTCCAGGCCTCTCCCCTCCCCCGTCCTGCTGGTTTGGCGTTTTTGTTCCTAAATTGCAGCCGGAGCATAGAGTGAGGCCCCAGCTCTCACCGAGCGAGGTACAGCCTGCAGCAGGTCCCCTGCACTCGTGGAGGAAACAGAGCAAAACCCAGATCATTCTTATTTGACCAGTGGGGGTGGTCCGCGAGGGGTCTGTGTGGCGGGGTGTCACCCCCCTCGGTAAACCGGCACCGTTACCTGAAAGAGCTCACTTGGGTCGGCTGACCGCAGAGTCCAGACGAAAGCCTGCCCTAGGGCACTGCACCTGCTCGGCCGGGAGGGCCTTGCGTAGTTCTTCCTTTCCTGTGAAGGGCTTCGAATAGCATCCCAAGTGCAGCCCTCCAGCCCTGGTCAGATCTGGGACGTATCTGGGGTTTGAGTGCCAGGTATAGCGTGTTTCCCAAAGGCTCTGGGCTCCTCTGCTAAAGGAGGCTCCGAAGACTCACCCTGAGCAGAGCGGCTCCCTGACCACCCAGGGGACCCATTTTGAGGAAACCCACCGCCTGGTGGGGGCAGGGGTGGGCTGACTCCCTCCCTCTCCCGGT
This sequence comes from Mustela nivalis, assembly GCF_964662115.1. Classification (NCBI taxonomy): domain Eukaryota; kingdom Metazoa; phylum Chordata; class Mammalia; order Carnivora; family Mustelidae; genus Mustela; species Mustela nivalis. The sequence continues at coordinate 28,738,084 of NC_139035.1, forward strand.
GCTCCCACGGCTGTGGCCTGCACAGTCCTTTCCCAGCCCAACTGCCACCTGCCCGTGCTTTCTCTGGGTGGGGCTAGTCACATTCGGCACCGGCTGGGTGCCCCCAGCATGCAAACCCACAGGCAAGAATGTTTCACCGCCCTTGACCGCCCTGGGCAAACTTGGCATGGAAGGACTCTCGTGGCCTTGGCCCTTTTCGTGGGAGAGGCAGCTTCCTCATGCCGGGAAGGAGCCTGAGCAGAAGAGCTCAGCATGAACTGTTGAGGACCCCCTGCCCCCCGAGTCCCCCCTCCTCTTTGGCTCAGACTCTCCCACACATACCCCATCCTCATGGAGTGGCTTTTGCTCCTGCTATCAGGGGAACGCATGTGCTGATCCCATCTGACAAGTCGGGGGGAGGGGTCCACCTGCCTCCCCCGCACCGTCACGCTGCCCTGCTCCAGGCTTCCCGGCCCAGCCTCCAGAGCTGGTGTCGGCCGCTCACCCTCAGCCCCTGCTGGACCCAGCTGTTCCAGACCCAGGTTCCATCCCACGGGCCTGCAGGAGCCTTCTCCCCCAGGTCTGTCCCCGCCCTGCCTCTGTCGGTCGCAGCCTCCATGAAGGCCTTCCTTCCCAGCACCCACCCATCTTGGCATGCCCCTCGCTAGCCTGGGTTGTCTGTCACCACTGCACCTACAGATACAATGCGAGGTGACATACTGCCTGTGGGGGACACCAGCCCTTGAGGGTCCAGCTGTGCAAGGAGCCTGGGAGACCAGCGGCCCCTCCCTCAGTAGGTAGAGGAGGACTCTAAGGCCCCAGAGGGGCAGGGAGGGGCGGCGCAGGGTGGGTTTAGTTGTCCCTTGGTGGGAAAGTGGCATGGGGTGGGTCAGCCCTGGGCAGGGAATGCGTGTCCTCCTGCTCCCACACTGCACCTGTCACACCCCTGTCCCCTGCATGGTGGCTGGCTGTGTGCTCTGGCTTGGCGCTGACCTCAGCATCTCCCCCACCGGCCCCTCAGGCCACCGCCCAGGCTGTAAGAAGGTTTTTCTGTTGTTGCCCCCCCACACTGCGCGGTCTGTGCCGCCTTCTGGGTGCTGAGATAAGTCACGCCTCTGCCTTCCTTAGCCTTCTTTGGTGATCTCCATCAGAAGGATCTAGAAGATCAACCTTGCCAGTGGAGGCCCCGCCCTTTTGTCACATGGCCTGGCGTAAGAATAGACTAGGTCTTGGTGGCGGGGTGAGGGTTTCTGGCAGGTTTAGTCGGGAGGAATTCTCCTTAAACAGATTTTCACTTGAAGGCCTGATGACAGAAGCAGCTGAGTCTCGGCAAAGAGAGAAAACCCGGGGCGGCTGATTTAACCTTGAATCCACCTTGGCCGCCCGCAGCCTCTGCAGGGATGGGGCCCCGTCTTGAGGGTGATAGCTGGCGGCTGTGGGGCAGGGAACCAGGACATTGCATTTACAGGGTCCCCCCAGCCAAGGCGGGGGCCCTCCTCCTCGTCCCCCACCCGCCACAGAGCTCCTAGCTTCTCCTTCCCCTGCGCAGAGCCCCGGAGCCCCCCCGTAGCTTCGTGCTGTGGTCTTGCTGGCTGGGGACTCGCTTTCTCAGGGACCTGTGGCACTGTTCAGCGCAGGTCCCCACCCCCCTTTAGGGACGCCTGTGTTTGGCCTGTGGTCTTCCCGTGGTCTTCCATCTCAGATTCTGTCCCAAAGTGAATGCGGGGCTGTGTGCTTCTGGAGAAACATGGATTGGGGGGGAGAAGAAGACCTCTGTGAGGCGGGCGTGTGAGATGGAGGTTTTGCAGGCCAGCTTCATTTCATCACTGACTTCCAAGGGCTCGGTTCTACCCGTGGACGGGATAGTGATGGCCCTGCATGCTTCTTGCAGAGTAAAATAAGGGACTAAGTCAGTGTCAGTTCTCCTTTTTGTGCAAGGAGCCCCTTGGCTCCTTGTCCATGGGCGTGCACGCACACACACACACACACGCGTGCGCGCGCGTGCACACACAGGTTTTACCTGAGAGACACCCAAGAAGAAGTACGTTGGAGAGCAGGGACTTGCAGGCACATTCGCCCCTGTGCGCCCCGGCCATGGGGTGCAGGGTGCTCTCCCCAGGGACCCTCCGCAAAGTCTCCCTTCGGGTCTGTTGCAGGCAAACAGTGCCTCTGCTGCCGCACCCACAGGTACAGTGTGAGGTGACACAACCCTCTCTCCTCTGCCTGCTGGGATGCTGAGGCCGTTTCCTGGAGTCCTGGAGGGTCCAGCCATGCAGGGAGGCTGGGGGACCAGCCGCCCTCCCTCACTAGGCAGAGGAGGAGCCTGAGGCCCCAGAGGAGCAGGGAGGGTAGGGTACAGGGTGGGTTTAGTTGTCCCTTGCTGGAAAAGTGGAAGGGGTTGTTGGCGCTGGACAGGGGACATGTGTCCTCCTGCTCCCACGATGTACCTGTCACCCCTTGCCCTAAAGGTGCCCTTGCATCTGGGCCTTTTGCTGGGCAGCAGGCCTTGCCAGGCTCCCTCTGACGGTGCACACACCACATGGGTGACAGAGGAGAGGTCCTCAGAGCTGCCAAGGGTACCTGCCCCCAGGCTGTGCCACTTCTCCTCTGGGGGCCACCGGCAGTGAGTTACCTTGCTTTGAATTCATCCTAATCAGAAAGTACTTGTTCCCTTTCTAATGGAGACTTTTCTGTGTGCTTGTTTCTAGAGCAAATCATGGAGGAAAATAAAAAACATGGTTCACTGGTCTCCCTTTGTCATGTCTTTCAAGAAGAAGTACCCTTGGATCCAGCTGGCAGGACACGCAGGTAGCGGCACGCCCCTCCCCCCACAGCCTTCCTGCCGGACCGCCAGCTCCCCTGGGAGACACCCGGAGCCTGTGGGCAGAACGGGTTTGGTCCTGCACACTCCCGGGGATGGAAGTGTCTGGAACAGCTTCTCTGAGACCCCGGTGTCTGCATTCTCAGCCAGACTTACCGGGTGTGGCCTGAGCCCTGCCTTGGGGGCAGCTGCCCCTTCCAGAGCCCATGCCGCCCCTTCCCCCAATGCATGTCCCCCCTTCCTCCGTCCCTGCCATCTTCGGGCTTTCTCTCCCCGTCCGCCTGTCCTCTGCCTGGACTCATCAATAAAACCTGTGACATCATCAGCCCTGCAGCTTGACCACTCCTGCATCAGCTGGGACAAAGAGGCCATACAGAGCGCTTCATTGAGCGCCTACTGTATGCGCAAATCACCTTAGTCGTGGGGGTCACAACGTTCTTAGAAACACAGTCTCTGTCCCCCATCTTGTAGGTGGGGAAGGTGCAGACAGGTCACCCCACAAACAAAGGAGGGTCCTAGGTGTAGCTGGCCAGGGCACCTGCCAGCCACCAGGGAGGAGGGATTTGTCACCCCAGAGCCCGAGAGCCGGTCAGTCCAGAGGTAGGGGGCCTTTAGTGAGCATCATCCTCTGGGGAGGTTTCGGCGGCTGCCCGAGACTTGACCTTCATGACCACAGACCAGCATGGGATCTGACATTACCTTTATGTCCCCAACACCTGGGGCCAGCCCCAGGTGCTTGGACAGACGCCTTCCTAAATAAACACTCCTTGACAGTGTGACTGAGGAGCACTGTGCAGGTGGGCAGTGCCTCGGACCCCCGCTTCTCAGCCAGTGTCCCTGTCCCAAGACTGAAGCCGGCCCTCCCAGGACTTCCGTCCTGAGACCAGAGGCGGTTCCATCACCCAAGAAGCAGGACCAGCAATGGGTTGGGGGTGGTCACGGGAACACCAGAGGTACGATGGGGCCCTCCAGCTGTGCGTGCCGGTGTCCTCTTCTGACAAGGAGCCTGCGGTCAGGGAAGCCAGGGAACTGGCTAGCCGCCGGGACCTGCGTCCACGCCCCGGGAAAGGCTTGTTCCACAAGCGGGGACCCTGGGGGCAGCCCCAGGAGACCTGCCTGGGGAGCTGGGCCCTGGGTGTGGGGGGTCAGGGACCAAGGGCCTCCTCCCTCACCCCACAGGGAGCTTCAAGGCGGCAGCCAATGGCAGGATCCTGAAGAAGCACTGTGAGTGTGAGCAGCGCTGCCTGGACCGGCTGATGGCCGACGTGCTGAGGCCCTTCGTGCCTGCCTACCACGGGGACGTGGTGAAGGACGGAGAGCGCTACAACCAGATGGACGACCTTCTGGCCGCCTTCGACTCGCCCTGCGTGATGGACTGCAAGATGGGTGTCCGGTGAGCCCAGCGTGTGCGCCTGGCAGGCTTGGGGATCCGCGGGGACCACGGGAACCCCCTCCCTGCCCCAGCCCTGTCCTATGGCATGCAGAGGGGATGGGACCCTGGCTTTGCCCCTCACAGCCTCCTCCCCTTTCTAGAGCCAAAAGTTATGGGGCCGGGAATGGGTGGGCTCCGTGCTGAGCTAGCCTGGGGAAGGCAGAGAGAACTGCCTGCCTCTCTGGGCAGCAGGGGTGGGGGTGCTGCTCGGAGTAGCAAGGGGGCGGCCGCATAGGGAGGCTGGGGTAGAGGCCCTTCCTGTGACTCCTGTGCCCACACCCGGGGGTAGGGAAAGCCCGTTATTGGAACGTGCTGGCTTGCCAGCAGAGATGTGCGCCTGCCCTTCGAGTATAAGTGGAGCCCAGAAGCTGCTCCCTTGGCAGACATGGGGTGCTCCAGGGGCCCCACGTAAGGCACAGAAGCTGTAAGGGGGCGCATGGGCCTATGCATGGAATCGGGTCCGAGCCCTGGCGTCTGCCCGGGGAGACAAGCCAGGGGAGGACCCGGGAGAGAAGGAGACAGGAGGAGCAGCCAGGAGCAGAGAGGGCCCGAGACCATGCCGTCTGCTGCCTGGGCCCTGTCTTGACTGCATGGTGTCCTCGTCCCTCTCAGACTTGGACCATTCTGTCGCAGGAGTCCCCGAGCGGCTCCTTCTGTCCTGAAAGCCCTGTCCTGCCTCCCAGGAGCCTGACTGGGCCCTGGCAGGTCTGGGCCCTGGGGCCTATGTTTGCTTTGGGTGGCGGAAGCAGATTTATTTCTTCCAAGGGGAGAATGCGAAAGACCGGTGTGTCTGTATGTGTGTGATAGAGACCAGGGCCAGGGAAGAAGCCCCGTTTCCCTTTCCTCCTCACTCTTTCTGGGACTGTCAACCGAGCCAGACCCTGCGGGCTGCATTCCTTCTGTGTTGTCCCCAGGCAGGGACCAAGGTGGGGGAGGTCCAGGCCCCACTCCGCTCTTCCGTGTCCTGACCACCCTCCCTCCCTCCCTCTGTCCAAGGCCCTCACTGCTCTGGCCCACAGGAGGAAACAGACTGTCCCTCCAGGCACCACGTGGCCACTGCTCTCCCACAGAGTCTTATTTCTGTCCCAGGAAGGCCCTCGCAGCGTACACCAGGATGGGTCCCCTCCAGGGAAGACGCATAAATATTATGATGAGTTCACTTCAACCGTGGCCAAAAAAAGTATAGCCTGAGGGAAGAATTTGCGGCTAGTGGGTCCCGAAAGGCTGCCCTGTGGACCTGTCTGTTCCTCGGGAAGCTGCTGGGGACAGGGACCCCCTCCACCTGAGGCTGCCTTCTGTCCCCTGAGTCCCCCCATTGGTGGCCCCAAGGCGGAGGCCGTGGTGTGGGAGCGGAGTGCGCGTGGAGGGGCGGGGGGGGGCCTCCGCAGAAGGGGTCTTTGCTCAGCTTCTCCTCCCTGCTTCACGATGCCAGGGACGGACCCCTCTGCATTCCTGCCACTCAAAGGCAGGGTCATGGCCCAGATGAGCAGGGGTCACTGATGCCACAGGGGAAGGGGACCCAGCAGGGGCAGGCAGGGCAGCATGTCCAGACCAGGCCCCAAGGGGGCTCCATGGCACCCCTGCAGTGTCCTAAACCGGGGGCCTCACGGGGCTGGGGTTCCACATGGACATAGGCTCATGTGGCTCTGGCGAGTTTTCTCGAATGCAGCCCTGTGGTCCTGTGTGTTGTGTGGCCTGCCAGGCAGAGTCAGAAGCGCCCTTCTGACATCCAAATCGGGCTGGTGGGTGGAGACTGGGATCGTCCACAGTTTTTGAAGCCATTAGTGGCCTTAGCGTGGAAGCTGTGGGCTCCCCACGGACTCACTGCCTTCCCGAGGGTGCCCTGGCCTCCATATGGTTGCCGGTCCCCCCTGCGGCTGGCCTCTGCTCTCCCCTGTGAAATGGAGGCGTCGCCTTCCCCAGGGCCAGTGTCAGGGAGCATGGGCCCCACTGTCCAGCTGCTGACCATTTCCTCTGCCAGAGGGTGAGCAATTCCACCCCGGGAGGACTGTGGGGTCTGCTTTGGAGAAAGCCCCAGTCAGAGGAGACTGAGAGCTGAGGCCCCTTCCCGTTTGAGAAACTAATAAAAGCTCTTCGCATAAGTAGAGCCCCCCACCCACCCCATAGGCCCCCAGAGGACACCCAGGAGCACTGGGGATGGCCAGCCTGCTCCAGCCACTCAGCACGCACACACAGCCACACACAGGCCAGTGGGACTCCACACATCACTGGCCCGGCCCTGCAGGCCCAGCGGGGTGTGCATGCACGGGGGTGTGTGAGTGTGCGTGCATGGGGCGGGTGCGTGCATGAGGGTATGCATACATGGGGGGTGTGCACGTGAGAGGAGTGAGTGCATGAGTGGGTGGGCAGGTGAATGACGTGAGTGTGTTGGGTGAGTGGGTGTGAGTGTGTGGGGTGTGTATGCACGCATGTGTGTGTGGGTGTGAGTGTGCACACATGTATACGTGTGTGAGTGCATGTATGGGCTGTGTGCACAATGGAAGGCCATTTAATGACCAGGCCCGTGTTCACACTCGGGGACTTGATCTTTTCTTGTATCTGATATAGTGGTTTCTGAAACCTTGTCCTTTAAAGACCTCACGAGTGGATGTGCCGTCTGTTCTGGTCCCGCTCGGAGCAGATGTGACAGGCAGTGGCTGAGCAGGGCCTGGGACACCCAGGGGTAGGGGGGCCAGACCTCGGTCACAGCCACCCACCTTGTGGGCAGCCCCCACCCACAAGGGGCCCACGCAGAAAACCTCCCTCGCGGCAGCTCAGTGCTGTGACTTCTGTTTCAGGAAGGCTCGCAGCAGGCAGCCATGGAGCCGGGGGCGGGGGAGATGGGTGTGATTGGGGAGCAGGGGTGCGTCTGCGTACACCTACGTGTGCAGTGGGGGTAGCTGTCCACCTCAGTCTGGTGAGGGGGGGGTGAGGGATTCAGCCAGTCCTGCCCCCGCTGCCATTACCTCTCCAGGTTCCGGGGACCCCTGCCAGTTGAGCCGGCAGGCCCAGCCCGCACATGCGGATGGCAGGGCAGCGTGCGGGTGTTGGCCACGTTTTCCGGGGCCCATCGGGCTGCGGGCTCCAGTGTGAGGGGGCACCGGTGAGCAAGGCAGGCTGAGCCAGTACATCTGCGATAGAGCACTGGCCATGGGGCCCCCAGGCTCCCTGTACCAGCCATGAGCTTCCCCTTCCCCCACTGTGGGCCTTTCAGAGGCCACCTTCTGGCCTGGCCTTCGTACTCAGGAGGGGAGTGAGAGAGCCAAGGACGTCTAAACCCTTCTTAGAAGGGCGGGACCTTGGGTTCCTCCAGGCTTCCCCAGTGATGCTGGCGTGGGGTACCCCCTTCCCTAGGCAGCCCTGGTCTCCCAGCCTGAGTGCACGTGTGCCCCTCTGGGCAACCCGCCCCAGCTAAGCTGAGAGCTGCCCTCGGGCGAGGCTGGAGCTGCGGTCCGGCCAGCGGTCCTCATCACCTCCCTCGCCACGCAGGACCTACCTGGAGGAGGAGCTCACCAAGGCCCGGAAGAAGCCCAGCCTCCGCAAGGACATGTACCAGAAGATGATCGAGGTGGACCCTGATGCCCCAACCGAGGAGGAGAAGGCCCAGCGGGCTGTGACCAAGCCGCGGTACATGCAGTGGAGGGAGACCATCAGCTCCACGGCCACCCTCGGCTTTAGGATCGAGGGCATCAAGGTGAGGCCCGCAGGCGCCCAGCTGAGGAGGGGACAGGGGCTCCAATGTGTCTCCATGGGGTCGCAAGTGCACAGGCCGTGGTCCCCACGGCCCTGCTGGGATTCCACCCTCAGCCCACTCTGGGCCTCAGCGTCGGGGTTGGCTCGCTGGAAGCCCCCCGCCGCCAGCTGCCTGATGGCAGACAGCACCTCTGCAGAAGGTCCCGTGGGCACTGCTCTGGGGTGAGAGAGCCACTCGCCCTTCCCCCTGTCCTCTGAAACAAGCATTTTCTTTCCTTTCTGCAACCAGCCCTTGGATTGGCTACAAATTTCATGCTCTTCCCCTCGCCATAGTGCTCATTTTTCTCTCCTTGTCTGTATGAAATGACCCCCCAATCCTTCACCTCTCCCTCTCCAGCTGGATGTTCTGACCTCTGGTCACTGTCTGGCCAATGTCCCCACCAGCACTTTCCCTGCCTCACCCCTCCCCTCCCCCAGAGATGGGCCGTCCACCTGACTGTCTGTCCCTTCGCCCCAGTGCCCTGCTTAACCTTTCCGAGGCGACCACGTTGCACTAACTGGCCTGATGGTGCACAGACCCCCGAGTGTGGTGACTCCACGTGGGGCCATCCTTCCTCACCTTCATCCCCAAGAGCAGAGCTCCCCCTGGGGGAGCTAAGCTCTTTGCGCTTCCCTGGAACAGCCTAGAACACACATAGTGCCAGGATAAGAAGAGGGAGCAATCTCCTGTCCGGGGTGGGCCAGGGAGCAGAGACAGCATCTTGGCCTCCAGGTAACCTGCAATAAAGGATCTCAAATTACAAAGGAAACCTAGCTGGCCTTGGGGTTGGGAGCCCCTGTCTTCTGTCTGGACAGCAGGGACCCGTGGGCACTCGGGTTCTGAGGGCAAAGCCCCGGGTGAAGTGGAGACCCGTCCTTCTCATCCAGCCCCTGCTGCCCATGGCCCCAGCCCTCCATCCCTGGCCTGCACACCCCAGGCCTCCCCTGACCCTGTGATAGTACGGGTGCCCGCCTCCCTCCCCAGCACCTGGGCACCATGGGGTCTCCATAGCCCTGTGAGCTGCCTGGCATCCTTGGGCTGCCATGTGGGTGAGTGCCCTGCCAGCCCCCCCGGCCCTCTGCTGACACCCCTGGGGGGCGTCCTTGTCCTTCTCAGAAAGAAGACGGCTCCGTGAACCGGGACTTCAAGAAGACCAAAACGAGGGAGCAGGTCACCGAGGCCTTCAGAGAGTTCACAAAGGGGAACCGCAACATCCTGGTAAGTCAGCCCCCCACCACTCCCGGGAGGGGCTGGCTGCACGGGGACCACCCATGGCCCCCGAGGCTTGCCTAGCCCTGGACCGAGCCGGGCCGCCAGGCCCACACGCCGGCCCCAAACTCCCACTGGGCAGGTACAGAGGAAGTTGACTCGGCTGCCAGCCCCATTTGAGGGTCACCGGAGGCACCCAGTGGGCTCACTCTCTCCCTTGCCATCCCCTAACGGCTCTGAGGACGGTTGCCTCCCATGAGAGGATTGCTGCCACTATAGTCTCAGTACCTGCCAACCATCGTGGGCTCCCCAGATCCGCAGGGCAGTCCCCTGGGGCAGGGAGACTTTCTTGTCCCCACTTCACAGGTGAGGGACTGAGAGGGTCAAAGGCCCAGCTAGAAAAGCACAAAGTGGGAGCTCACGTGCAGGCCACTGCAGTAGTAGACAAGCTAGACACATGGCTCTGACCTCTGGGGTTAGGACCTTGACCCTCCAGGCAGAAGTAGGGTATACTGAACATCTGCACCCCACGGGAAAGGTGCCCTGGGACAGACCCAGGTGCTTTGGGGACATGGGCCCTGGAGCCCCCAGGGACAGGTTCCTTCTGAGCAGGGGTGGACCCGGACAGCCTTATCTCCGAGCAGACTCCGAGCTGGCTGAACTTGAGGGTCTCCCTCCCTCCTTTGCAGGCCGGATAGGCTTCCCTGAGGCCCTGGCAAGGAGGCTTCGGGCATGGGGTGCACTCCCGAGCTCCTCCACGGCCCGAGCCCCCTCTTTGCCTGCCACAGAGCACATGCCTCACTCTTGGTGGTGCCAAGCCTGGGCCGTGACCTTCTGCAGGAGGGTGTTGAGGGATGTGGGAGCCTGCATACAGCGGGCTTCCCCGCAGTCCCTGGAGACGGCAGGCACCCCAGAGGCCGGCGCAGCTCTGTCCCCATCCAAGGGCTGCACGGAGAGGCCCCTGGCAGAGGCTCCCCACTTTCCCTTCGGAAGGTCACGGGCACGAGGTCTGTGTTCTGGAAGGCCCCATGGTGGCCGGGCTGTTTGGAGGCTGCCTCCACACTATTGTCCTTCCTGAATGAATGTCACCACGTGTGAGAGCTTGTAGGAGCTGCACGGCTCAGCAGGGCCTCCCCTCCCTCCCCTCCCGCTCACAAAGGAGTGTGGATGGACAAAGCGTGGTGCCAGGAGTTGGGCTGCCCGCCTCACCTGGGCCTGGGGCTTGGAATAAATGCTCAGGGCGGAAGGTCCCTTCCACTCTGACACCTGGCAAAAAGCCGCCCCACCCCCAAGTGTTTAGAACTCTGGCCATTTTCTGTCCCCAGATCGCCTACCGGGACCGGCTGAAAGACATTCGGGCCACTCTAGAAGTTTCTCCCTTCTTCAAATGCCACGAGGTAAATACCGGGCTTTCCTTCTCTGGGTTGTGGCGGCAACCTTTGGGTCTGCCCACCTGAGTGGTGAGCACACCTCCCACACTCATGGGCCTGCTTGTTCTGGAAATCCAAGGGCAAATATTAGGACCACGCAGCCAGAGAGGCAGGCTGCCCGGGATCAGGCCACTCGCTGCCGGCAGGGGCCCCGTCCACACGTGTCTGCCCCAGGCTCCCTGGACAGACCACGCAGGGCTGTCCTGCCTCAGGGCTGTGGTCATCCATCCTCCCACTGCTTCCTGCCCCACCTGGCTCCCGAGACTTCCATCCCACAGGCCCCCAGGTCTCAGGACAGAGCCCCCAGAGCTGCCGAAGGAGCCCCCAGAGCTGCCGAAGCAGCCCCCCATCACCACCAGAGACCTTTGGGCACCACCCTGGGAGCCTGGCTGGAACTTTCCACCTGTTCCTGCTTCCACGTCTGTGTGTCTGCGGGGGCAGCAGCCTGGGAACCCAGACACCCGAGACGGAGGGTCTGCAGGACTGTGGGGTCAGAGATCCCAGGCCTCCGGCCCCTGGAGTGTGCACGCACACATATGCACATGCATACGCCAGTGCACGCCGCTCCCCGGAAACGGTTACTGCCGTGGTGAAGCAGGCACCCCATGCTCCCCACAGCCTTGCTCCCCAGCTCCTTCCAGAAAGCAGCTCCTCTCAGGGAGCCTGAGCCTGAGCCTGAGCCTGAGCCTGAGCCTGAGCCTGAGCCCGGCTTAGAGAGGGCAGCGGGGGCAGCAGGTGAACAGGAAATGGGTGGTCCCAGGACCCCGGGCGGTGGGAGCTTCCCCCGGGGGGCGGGGGGAGGGGTGAGCAGGCCCTGCCAGGCCTCACAGCATCTTGGTGCAGGTGACAAGGCTGGTCCTGCTTCCGAACACACAGCCCAGCTTGCCCTGCGATTTTATCCCTAACTTGTCCTTCGGTCAGGGTGCACCTGTCCCACGTGGTGGCTCTGGCAGGTGCCTGGGTAGGACTTCCCGTGAGGAGGGACTGGGGTGCTCAGAGGGCAGACAGGGTGGGCTCTGCCCTGAGCAGCTGCTCTTGGCCTAGCCATCCCCAGGTTGCCCTTTCCTCTGCTCCTCCACACTGAGGCCCAGGGTGTGCAAGCCCTCTGCCCCTCCCAGGGCCTCTGGATCCCCAGCTCGGTAAAAGGTCTTTGTGCGGCCCCACTGGAGCCTCCCTTCCCCTCAGCCTGCTTGCCTGCTCCAGAGGGCACAGGCCGTGCCTGGGCCTCAGAACCCCAGGACCTGCCCACGGGGCCGAGGGACTGCACCGCACCGCCCGAGTCCTGGGAGCTATAAGGACCCCGTACCCTCTCCCCAGACTCTCTTACTTCCTTCGGCCCCACACAGTGACCTGGGGGAGGGTGTGGGGGATGGATTTGTATTTGGGGAAGTGCCTCACTCCATGCAATTGCTCTGAGCCAGAGCCCAGAGCCCAGAGCGGGGGGTGGGGGGTGGGAGGGTTGGAGGCAGGGTAGGGCTCCTTGGTGCCCACTGTTGTCAGAGCCGGGCCATAGCAGAGACCAGCCCCAGAGTGCCCTACTGGGCCTCTCTGCTCAGGCTTTGCCTGGGTCGTGCTACTGGAATGGGGGTGGTCTGGGCCTCCCTGCCAACCTCCTGAGGGGCTGTGTGTGCACTGGGCAGGTCTATCGGGAGGTAGGAATTGCAGGGTAAGACCCCAAGCTTTAGCCTTGGTCTGAATAGTGGGGGCAAGGGTCTGCCACCCCAGAGGTCCTCCCTGACGCCGCCCACACAGAAGATGGTAGCTGTCCTGGTGACCGGCAGCGTCCTTTGCCCCCTGCTCCGCCACCCTGGGTGGGCTCTGCCAGGTGGGATGGGGCTTCGAGCTCTGGGCTCCTCAGCACTCTGGCTGCAGGGGGTGAGCTCTGGGGGCTCCAGCGCTGCCCTCCCCAGATCCCCATTCGCTGCCCTTTCCCCCCAGGTCATCGGCAGCTCGCTTCTCTTCATCCATGACCAGAAGGAGCAGGCCAAGGTGTGGATGATCGACTTCGGGAAAACCACCCCCCTGCCCGAGGGCCAGACCCTGCAGCACAACGTGCCTTGGCAAGAGGGGAACCGAGAGGATGGCTACCTCTCGGGCCTGAACAACCTCATCGACATCCTGACGGAAATGTGCCAGGACGATCCGCTCGCCTGAGGCCCCATGGCACCCGCATCACCACCCTGTCCCTTCCTACTCCTCCGCTTCCTTTCTCCTTTCATTGCCCTTTGCGTCTATCAGGGTGTGAGCCCCACAGCCGACCCTCCCGAACTGCACTACAAGACACTTTGTAGAGACGAGATGGAGAGTTCCAAGAGCAGATGAGAGATTTTCTGGTCACTTTCCTCATGAAGGGCTTGGAGCTGGGGTTTCTACATCTGTCTGTGCATAGGATCTTCCAACAAAAGAGGAATGCCCAGACCCGGGCGCGGCCTGGAGGGCAGCTCTGGTGGGCTGAGGTCTGGAAGCAGACTCAGGTAGCTGTGGCACTTACTGGTGGGTCACTAACCCAAGAGCCAGGCACAGCCTCTGGATGGGTCACCTGCGGGGACCTGCTGCCCCCTGGTGGCCAGTGTGGTCAGTGCCACTGCCAAGTTCAGCCTGTGTCTGTGCCATCCTCCCCCTGCTGGGGGCCGGGATGGGGGGGTGGTGTTGTAAGAATCTGGGCTTGGGCAGGTGCCTGGCTTCGGGCTGCTGGTCTTGGGGCACCAAGCCCTGGGAACTGCGTGTCGGCCATTAACAGGCCAGGGGCGCGCACAGACGGTGTTGGCCTTCTATAGGCACCCCACCCATCTGGTATTGAAAACCTCCAGCTTTGGACCAGACCTGGGAGTCAGGAGATGTTCTCCGACCCAGGCCTTCACAGGAGGGGGCAGGCAGGAGCTATATTCTTCCATATGATTCTCATCCTCTGAGTTCAGAGGACACTCCACACACCTGAGCTTCCAGGGATGTCCCCTAACCACCCAGAGCCACTTGTTTCTCCAGCTCCCTGCCTTGCAGTGGTAAGGTCAGGGGTCCGGGGGGGGGGGGGAGCGGGCCGGGACACAACCAGCCCCAGAGGGAGAAGACAGAACCTACAGAGCACACTCCCTGTACATCCCTTCACATACACACCCCCACCATCTCCCTGGCCTTCTTTCATGAGATCAGGCCCCCAGAAAGTTCAGGCAGGCTCTGGGGCAGTGCTGGGCAGGGAGGAAGCAGGTTCCTGGCTTACTGGCCTCCTCTCCCCCCTAAAGTAACTCTTAGTGCCTGAAGGGGTTAGACCCACATTTCCCAAATGTGGTGCAGGCAACCCCCAACATAGGGGATGGGAGACGGGGTGGCATCTCCCTGGAGTCTCCAGGTTGCTTGAACATGACTGGGGAACCCCTAAACTGTGTTTTAACTTTCAAGCAAGTTATGTCTCTCTTATGGAGAAGAATGTAAAATTGGCCTGACTTTGTAAGAACAAAACTATCAGCTCTTTGGCCATGCAGAGCTGCGCTCCCCAGGTGCCCTCCTTTGCCCATGGAGGTACAGCGGGGCGGGGGGGGGGGCAGAATTGAGCTCTGACAGGCGGCAGGTGCTGGGGTCAGTTCCTCCAGAGGGACCAGTCCAGAAGTTTCCTGGGCTGCCCCCTGTCACCCCAGGGTCTCTGGAGGGACCTCCGACCTCCCTCTAGGACACCAGCATTTCCCCTTTTGGTGCTGGGTGAGTGACGGTTGGTGGGGGCGGAGGGCGGGTCACAGAAGGATGTTTAAGTACAGATTTTTTTTTTTTTTTTAAAGGAAATCCCTTTTAAACTTCCTGGCTTTTGTTGAAAACAGTGGTGAGCTCCAATGTGGGGTATGCTAAAGGTCACACCCCCGCCCAGCTGAGCGCAAGAGGTCTCGTGACAGCATGTGACCCTCTGAAGGCAGGAGCACCACAACCAGCCCTGGGCCTCTCTCTGGAGCTGGAGTTACCTGTAGCTCAGAAGGGGCCTGGTGGTCTGTGCCTTGGCAGTCCGCTGGGGGAGGGACATCGTCCATTCAGACCTCCAGATTCCAGATCTCAGCGCTGTGGGCTGGCCAGAAGTCGCCCTCCCTCGATCTATGTAGAAAGTTTGCTAAAGCAAATGAATGCTCTGAACAGGAAGTGCGGGGGACCAGCTAGAGCTACTTAAGAGAACAAAATTTCCAAGCACTTTAAAGAGGCACCAATTGTTTGCGAACGATGTGCTGAAATACAAGGGATGTATTTATCAGAGGAGGTCTGCACTGCTGATAAGTCAGCTACAGGTTGCTTTGGGGCACGTTCTATCAGCGAAAGTGGTATCTTTGTGATGTTATTCTCTTCCTTAGGGCTTGGGGTTCTGTATGTACTAAATAGCTCTCCTCTCCCGCACCTCTTCTCTCCAACTGGCGTGCCCCCTTCCCTGCCTCCTCCTTGTCCTAAAGGAGTAGATGGATCCTGAGTAGAATTTCCCGGAACCCTTCCCTGCCCAGCCCTGGTCCCCACAGGGACACCTCGGAATCTGGCTGAGCAGGAGCTAGGAGGGCGGGGCGAGCGAGGCCCGTGTGCACATGCGCACAGGTGCACGAGCGGCCTTCCTGCCCGGGGCCGGGGGGCGGGGGGTTCTCGGAGAGCAGCATGCTTCACGTGTTCGCGGAAGGTTTCTCTTGCCTTTAGTGTCGTGTAAGAAGTTTTTAAGTTATATTTATTTTTTCCGGTTTTTTAATTGCACAAAACACTAAGACTGGGAGGCTGGATTCTGTGTGTCCTTTAAAGCTGTGCCTTCTTCCTGAACTTTTGCCACTCGGTGGAAAGAGCCCGGACACAGCACTGCTCCCCCTTCCCCTGCCCATGGACTCTTTCCTCTGTTCGCTGTATCTAGCTTTGAGTTTGCTCGCATCCAGTCCACCCCGTCCCCTACACCTCCCCCACGTGTAGAGAACCCAGGCCGCTGGCTTGGGAAGAGGCCAGGGGTTCCCTGCCCACCCCCAGTGCCTTTCTCCTAGAGGAGACGACTCCCCAGAGGGTTCTCCTTCCCTCTGCACCCCTTTCTCCGCGACACCTTGGAGAAAACTGTTACAAACCACCCACCTGCGCAGTGCCTGTCGAACAGACCGCGTCGCTCTGTACCTTCCTGAATAAAGGCCCAAGACACCACAGTACCGGCCTCCTTGCGGTCCTTTGCGCCCAGAGCCCTGGAGAAGAGCCTTGGGGTGGGTGGGGGACTGCGCTCTTTGGAAACTGGAAGATCACGCTGGGGCCCCAAGAATCCCCCCAGGAATGGGGCTCAGATTGGGTAAGGTTTCGATCTGCAAACGATTTAAAACAGGCTTCAGATCCAGTCTTTTCAGCCTTGTCCACAAAACCTCTGCGTAGTTAGTCATTCAGGACACAGAATGACCACTAGAAGGGATCGTCTCCCACCCCACAGCCCAGGGGACCGGGGAGGCCATTGCACATGGAGACGAGCTCTGTGCAAGGTGGGGAGCTGGCTGCTCGCCTCTGTGGTCCCCTTTGATCCCAGTTCGCCTCCACCAACATTGCTCTGCAGTCTGTTTTACAGAGGGGGAAACTGAGGCCAAACAAGGGACTTGGGCAATAAATGGGGAACAGAGATTTGGATCCAGACTGCCAGGTTGCAGACCCGATTCTGTCTTGCTCCTGCTTGGTGGGCTTTCTCAGGCAGAGAGCCTGTCCTGTCTCTGTCCTGCCTGTGTCCCAGGCTCTCAGCACGGGGCTTGGCCCTCCCTGGCCTCAGCTCTCAGAGAGCAGTAGGAAATAAGCCTCTCCTCCAGGTTGCTTCCTGGAGAACCTAAACAGAAAGAAGTACAGTCTTGGCTCCAATGTTGGCCCCTTGGAGAGGGTTGAGGGCCCCGGGCAAGAGCAAGACACCCCAACCACCGTCTCCCACAGCAGTGTTCCCACCCTCACCTTCTCAATGTTTGCAGCCGCCCGTGGAATTTAGACGGTGTCCACACCAGAGGGATGTCACCCTGAAGATGGGGGCTTACCCCTGGGGACTGGTGTTTCTTCAGCATCTCGCTGGGCTCAAGACAAGTGCTTAGCCAATGTCTGCTGACGGGGACCTCGAGCACTGTCGGTGACCACGGCGGTCAGATACGTGGATGCCCTTCCTTCTGCAGAAGGACTCACTGTTGGCTGGCGTGGGCTCCCTGGCCCCTGGGTTTGCGCCCCCTGTGGCCGTCCCTCCTCTGGGTCTTACTCTAGACCTTGTCATTGCCCTGACTGGTCAGGAGGCACCCCGCAAATGCTTGCTGGAAGGCGTGAGCGTCAGTCCCCCCTTCTACTCTCAGCTCTGTCCTCTGTGGCACCCCCCCCCCCCCGGGCTTGGTGATCACCCCCCCCACCCCAACCCCTCTAATGTAAAACCCCGCACACCTGTGTCCCAGGCCTGCCGCTCCTCCTGAGCCAGGACTTTGCTGCCTGGTCTCCTCCAGCACAGTCATCAGTGGGACCAGGGGCATCCGGGCCCTCTCAGCTTCTGCACCCCTCCTCCTGCCAACCAGGAGCGGACCCCACATCCTCCAGAGGTCCAACTCTAGAAAAAGGACCCCAGGCCGTGGCAGAGGGGTGGAGGAGAGCCTGGGTACTGCCAGGGCACGTAGACGTCCACTGTGGGGGGAAAGAGTTGTCTTCACTCACTTAATGGGGTCTTGGGTCTTTCTGCCTGCTTCGGACAAACTCCCCTAGCCAGGCTGCCTGCTGGCCCAGAGAGAGCTCGGGGTCTGCTGCCCACAGGTCCCCCAGTAGTCTGGGGTTTGGTTGGGGGACAAGGCACTCCAGCAGGGCAGGGGAGGGGGTGGGGCTCCTCTTCATCTTGTTGTGGTGGTTCTCACCAGGATCCCTGGAAAGTGTGAGTCTGTTCTCCTCGGGTGAGGATCGAAGGTCTGTGCCCCACCAGATAAACCCAGCCCAGTGATGCTCCTGGGAACCAGGGCACCAACCATAGGCAGCTCTGTGGACCTACTGGGCTCTCTGGGAAGGGGACTTGGGTCAAAACTCTTATTTCATGGACTCCGTAAGCAGAGGGCCCTGGTGGCATCTCGGGTGGCATTTTGGGCATCAACATCTGTATAGACCCGAGAAGACTGCCCCTTGCGGCTGTAGTGGAAAGTGCAGTCCTTTCCAGATCTAAGTCATAGACAAGACTATGACTTAGTTCTAGAGAGACTATGACCCAGATCCACAGGGACCAAAGGCCTGCCCACACCTCACCTCCCTGGCACCTCATTCCCATTAATGTCAGAGGAGAGCTGTGGGTATGGGGATACCACCCTCTTACTTCCACCAGCAATGGGGCCCCACTGCCTTCAAAGCCACAAGCAAGCCAACTTCCAACTCCCACTCCAAGTTTCTACTCTCTACGGTGAACAGCTGGGCTAGGACCATCCCGAGCCCTAGGAAACCTGATGGCCAGTCACCCTATTGCTTTTCCAGGTCTCCCCTGGCACCAACCAGCTCAGCCTGGGTTCCCTAGAAACCAGGTAAAAGCTGGCTTTTATCAAAGAGAGCGATCCCAAGGGGCCCGGCATGGTGGGGGGTGGAGGGTGGTGTGTGGAACAAGGTTGGGACAAAGCAAGGGGCAGAGTCAGCAAGCGTAAGCCACCCTCCCAGCACCCCTAGCTCTGCCTCCCACTGGCTACCCTGTCCACAGGACCTCATCTCATGCGGGCAGCACTGCCACTCGGGTGCCCGTGTGGGTCAGCGCGGTGATGGTGAGGGCAGCAGCCGAGGCTCTGACCATGGGAACAACACAGGCCTTGCTGGGCTCCTCTGGTCTGGGGTGCTCTGGGAACCAAGGTTGACCGGGCTTTTCCAGTAAACACCAGAAGGCA
The DNA here is from genome assembly GCF_964662115.1 of Mustela nivalis. Classification (NCBI taxonomy): domain Eukaryota; kingdom Metazoa; phylum Chordata; class Mammalia; order Carnivora; family Mustelidae; genus Mustela; species Mustela nivalis. The sequence goes on from NC_139035.1 coordinate 28,756,520, forward strand.
GTGCCCATCCTGCTCCCCCCACTCGCCAGCCAGTCTTCCATTCTGTCCCTTGCACTTCCCTGACTGATGATCTCACCCACTTACCCAGTTGGGCAGGAAGCTGGGGTCCCATCAACGAGAAACTGGAAATAAGGAAGCTCCCTGCAGGTCTGCCCAGGGTTGGCAGGGGCGTGCCCAGGCTGTCTCCAGACCAGGAACCCCCAGGAAAGCCTCCCAGAACCAGTTTGAAAACCGGCGGTTGGTGGGAAACCTGCTGGGGTGGGGGAGGGGAGCCAGGAGACCCAAGCCTGCCTCTGAGCCGTGGCAGGGCCCCAAGGTCACTGAGGGTCTTCACTAAAGTCTGGGGAGTAACTTGGCTTCACACAGTGGTTTCTCACCTTTGGGGATCACAGATATGATATGCCTCAGATAATTTAAAGGAAGCGATGAACCCTTTTCCCAGAAAAATGCCCATAAGCATACACACAAAGTTATATAGGAATTCAGGGACTCCTGGACACCCCCTTCCCCCACCAGCCCCTGGATAGATCCCCAAGTGGTGGGCAGGTCTGACTTAAGAATGCTTGGTTTGGGACAGTGGCTCAGTCAGTCAAGCAGCTTTCTTCGGCTCAGGTCATGATCCCAGGGTCCTGGGATCAAGTCCCACATCAGGCTCCTTGCTTGATGGGGAGCCTGCTTCTCCCTCTCCCTCTGCCTGCCACACTGCATGCTTGTGCTCTCTCTCTCTCTCTCTCTCTCTGTCAAATAAATAAATAAAATCTTAAAAAAAAAAAAAAAAGAAAAAGAATGCTTCGTTTGTCACAGCCCTTCCCAGTAGGGGAACACTCCCCACCCCCCTCCCTGCAAGGGTGTCTCTGTCATCAGAGGCCAGCCTGGCAGCTGTCCCCCTTTTCCCCCTCCCTTAACGATTCAGACTTCTAAAAGGCATCACCTTAGAACTACGGCCCACCTATTTTTGTAAATAAATCTTTATTGGAAATAGCCATGCACATTTTTTATGTACTATCTATGGCTGCTTTCACACCACAACGTCAGAGCTGAGTAGGTGCTCCAGGCATTCCGTGGACGCAAAGTCTGAAATACTCACTGTCTACCCTTTTACGGGAAAGTCCTCCAATCCCTACCTCACGCCGACCACAGCCATGGAAAGAATGACTCCCTACCTGGCACCATGCTAGGGGATTCATGACTGTTAGTGCAATTTTTATAAGAACTCTGGAGCTGCTTTAACCCCATTTGTACATGAGAAAGCAGAGACACAGAGAGGGTGAGGAACTTATTTAAGAACACACAGCTGGTAAGCGACTGACTCAAGCCCTTTCCATGACCCCATGCAACTGAGTCTCCCCACCGAGCAGCAGTGTTGGTGCAGGCACACGGCTGCATCGCAGGATTTGGGGAGTGGCCTGTGGTCAAGCCATGGGTCCTGGTGACTAGAAACCTGACAAGGCCCAAGCCATGTTGGTCCCAAGCATGGCCCTCAGGGGGGTGAGGGCTGAGCTGCAGAGCCCAGGCTCTGGCTCTGGCCCCCACAACAGGCAGGACCCAGAATTCCACCAGCCCCAGAGGATTTGAGCTGTGGGTGTGACGCCTGGCTCAGGAGCTCTCTGAGAAGCGCTGTCTTTTCTAGACTCCAGGTGACCCTGTAATCGAGCACAGCCCCCCCTCAGCCTCCCTTCCCCCAGAGACCCTTGCACACAGACAAACAGAGTCATCATTGTCCCCTGACACCCCCCACAGACTGCCAGTTCGCAGGCCAGCTCACATGCCCTTCCACTGAAAGACAGAAGCTGCATCCTGTTCTCACAGACACCAAGACACATGTGCATGTCCTTTCTCTCTTTGCCACCACAGCCGAGGCCAGCCCCTGCTCGTTCGTGTGCCAGGCACAGATGGGCCCGAGCAGGGAGGCGGGAGCAGAAAATCCAGCAAGAAGAGAGATTTCACACCTCAGCTGGATGTGAAGGCTTGCAGTTCTGGGTTTTTTTCAACAAGAAAAAAACTAGTCTGATATAATACTGATAATAAAAACATGAGATAGGAAGCGCTTCCCCCAGCACAAATTTATTTTCTCACAGCTCTGGAAGCTGGATGTCCAAGCTCAAGGTCTGGCAGGTTGGTTTCTGGGGAGGACCCGTTCCAGGCTTCCCACTCATTGCCCAAGGCCAAGGGCGAGTTCTGCCACAGCCAGCTCATGCAGGAGCCCCCACCCGTCTGAGCAGGGTGCTCCACTACACCCTCACACGGCCAGCTCTGCTCCAGACACAGTCCCACGGCACGAGAATGGCGGTGGGGAGGGGGTAACGGGACACAAGGCAGCCCCCGCCCCTGTTGTGCACTAACATGGCAGACTGTTTCCAGCTCCACCTTCCATCCCGAACCTTCCAAACTTGTGAATGAGTAAAGCGGTTTGGGGGTGTGGGGGTGGGGGGAGTGCGTCGCTCAGTTCTGTGGTTTTCAATGTGGCGACACATATTTGGGTTATTTTAAAAATAGTTTCTGCAAATCATGGGCAAACAGTATCTCACTGGGACAATTTGCTGTCGGCAGCAGCCCTGTTTTACTTCAATGGAAAACAAGTGCCCAATTTTAGTCATGCTTTCTGAGCACACGTGCTGAAGGGAAGTCGGGCCCGCCGCCCACGGAGGCGGCTATGCGGCTGTGGGGGAAAGGGCCCCCTTCTGGACAGCCTTGAGCAGGACAGCCTTCCAGGAGGAAAGGAAGAGGGGCAGGAGCTCATTCACGGAACAGGTCGCTTGGTGGCCTTGTCCAGGCCCCCCAGAATTACCCCCAGAACATCCCCCTAGAATTTCCCTCACCTTCCTGGCTAACCCCAGACTGTGGTGTCTCGGTCCTGCAGGGACACAGTGGCCTTGGCAATGACATCGGAGTCCCCAACAGCCAGCGCCCATACCGTACCTCCCAACCCTCACCACTGGCGGGTGTGCATATGGTTAGTGCCATTACCTGTGTGGTGTAAATTCAGAGACAGGAGCAAGGTCATGCTGCTGGCAGAACCAGAGTCGGGATCAGAGCCCTTGGTGTGGGTGGACCAGTGAGTGGGCTTGTGCCCAGCACTGGGAAGAGGGTCATGTTGGGGGTGGCAGCATAGGGCAGGACACCTGACCCCCAAGAGGGATGAGCACCCTTCAGAGAGGCTTTGCAGAGGAGGTGTCCCCCAAGGTCAATTTATCCAGAATTATCCGGCAGCGCTGAGGGTGGAGGGAATCACGTGCTGCAGGCACCAGTAGGACGCAGGGTCTGCCATCGCTGCAGGTGGTCAGAGGAGGCTCCGTGTGGGGTCCCTGTGGATGTGAGGCTGGAGGGCTGGACAGGGCCCCCCCACAGACCAGGGCGCCAGGGTGGGGCATGCAGCTGTCCTCAAAGGCTCTCCCAGCCGGGCACGAGAGGGGGCATGTGGAGGGATCCCCCTGGCAGCCAGCAGCCTGGGGGAGGGTAAGACTCAGTGAGGAGGCTTGACCAGAGGAGCACAAGGTCAGGCCATGGGCTGCAAGGGTGTGAAGGGGTTTGTGGGTGCCCCTCCGAGCTGGCTATGGCTGTATGGGGGGGAGGGACACGTGGGGACACCCAGTCTGAGCTGCTGTAGGCTGGGGTGGGGGCTGGGGCAGGAGAGCTTAGCTCCCAACTGCCAGCCGGCTAGAGGGGACAGCCCCACGGGAACGTTGGGGGCGGCCAGATGGGCAGCCTGGAGTCCCAGAGCGAGTCCCCGGGAGCCCGAGTGGGACAGTGCTCACAGTACCCCATTCAGTGACAGAGTCGACTTCAGAGTCCTGCGAGCCGTTTTCCTTTCTCTCTTAGTTATCGTTTTCTGTGTCTTCAAACTATTCTCCACGGGCATGCTTTCGGATTAGAACTCTGTGCATGTGTAAGGAAGGAGTGGGGTCCAGCCACTCCTGTGTTCTCCCATATCCTCCCACACTTCTGCTCAGCCAGCTCGCAGGCCCCTTTCCTCATCCCCAGCATGCGGGGTGCTGACCCTCCATGCTGCACCCCTACACACACACACACACACACACACACACACACACACACACACTCCTTGACAACCAAAATGTGTACGCTGGGATTCCTCCATCAGAACAGGACACGTCTGGAAGCCAGGCCTCCTGAGTGGTGGTGGAAAGGGCCACAGGTGTTTCCTGAGCAGAAGAGAAGGGGAGGTGGATGGCAGACGAGCTGATTGTTCTGAGGGGGACAGAGAGCACTTCCCGCTCCCCTGTCTTACCCTCTGTCCTGAGTTCTGGCGAGATCCGCAGGGACTAACAAGTACAAGTGGCTATAAAGTAGGACATGGCCCAGGCAACGTGTCTCTGAGAGTTATTCACATCCTGCAGAGGGATGTGGGGAGAAGGTGGGGAACCCTGGTCTTGGGGGACTTTCATTGAAATTTGTGACTATTTACCTGGGAGATGGTGGAGGATTTCACAGAAAAGGTAGACGGTAGAGGGCGCCATGATCCTGAGATTTTGTAGTTCGTCAGAAGAGCAGCCGTCCATGCATAGCAAGTAATTTTCAGCCAACAAATACTTTTTTTTTTTTTAAAGATTTTATTTATTCATTTGACAGAGAGATCACAAGTAGGCAGAGAGGCAGGCAGAGAGAGAGAGAGGAGGAAGCAGGCTCCTTGCCAAGTAGAGAGCCCGATGTGGGGCTCGATCCCAGGACCCTGGGATCATGACCTGAGCCGAAGACAGAGGCTTAACCCACTGAGCCACCCAGGCGCCCCAACAAATACTTTTAACTACTTTTTTTAATCTTCCAAAATGTTTTAATGAATACATATCGCTATTGTGGTGGAAAAGATACATTTACTAGCTCAAGTTCACCGAGTCGAATTCTGCAAAATCCAGGGGACCACCTGGGTCTGGAGGAGGATTGAGAGGGCACATAATTGGCAAGGAGTGAATCAAAGCAATCTGGGGAGGTGAGTCTTGGGCTGGCACAGGAGTCTCCAATCCAGACTCCTGTCAGCTGGAGAGAGACTCTGAGATGGACTCTGACCGAACGCTTGGGGTGGCCCCCTCCACAGCACAAGCCACCCCAACTTCCACAGCTCCAGGCCCTGGGAAATCTTTGCAGTTTGGTGACCCCGAGCCACAGCAGCAATGAGGACCGGCACACAACTCTCCCCGTCTCTGCAAGGTGCAGCTCCGGTATGGCTGCCATTCCTGCCCCCAAATGACCTGGGGCCCTAGGAGGCCCCATTAAAGGACCCCCCCCCCTGCCCCGGGGTCTCACAAGGAAGCCAGGGCAAAGCTCGTATGTGAAATGCTTTCACTGAAATTACGACATGTTTTGGAAACCCTGTCGAGCCTCCAATTCCACCACCTTTCCTGAGGCTTGGCTGTTCATCTTCTTCCAAATGTTTGCTCTCTTTCTGTCTGGCTGGCTTCTCTGAGACCTAAAATTCTTTGAGCCCATAGGCCTGTTAGCTCACGCTTATTTGCATGGCTAAGTAACCAACACTTCGGATGGGCAGGAAGCCAATGGAAACAAATCCTGTTTCTATAGTAGGTACAGAGAGGACTCTGCAGAAAATAGTTTCCATTTTCGGGAGAAGGGAGCAGGTGTGTTCATTTGGCAACTGACCCCTCCTAATTCCACCTTTCCTGTGCCTGGAGCGGGGCCAGGTGGCACAAGGGAAATAAAGCTATTCTAGGACCTGGCACCGTCTGGGGGAGCGCTTCGTGTCTGCGAACCTGGTTCCCTCTGCAAAGAGACTAGGGGCCTGGTCCTTGCTTGGTGGGCAGCCCAGCAGGGCTGGGCAGCAGGACACCACCAAGGGGCCAGGATGGTGGAAAACTCCCCCTAGGGCTTTGCGACGCCAACCTCGGTGTTCAGTTTTGGCTCAGAGTGGATGCTCGGTCTCGGTCCTGGGACTTTCTAATGTTCTAACCAGAAAGCAACTCCGGGCGTGCTCCAGGGGTCCTGGCTGTCCCTGCATGTTCCACGGGCATCCACGCCTGCCATCAGGGTGAGGGGAGGAGAAAGGATTTCTACATGTGTGCTAACCTGTTCTGGAACTCTTTATATGGGGAAAAAAAAAGTTTTAATTTGCACTGTTGTGCATGTATATCATTTTTTCTTTATTTTTTTTTAAGTTTTGTTTATTTTTAAGTCATCGCAGGGCCCGAACTCACAACCCGGAGATGAAGAGCCACCAACCAAGCCAGCCGGGTGCCCCTACAATATTTTTCTTTAAATACTGTGCCCCATTTCAGGAGGGAGCAGGTGGAGAGGGAAGGTGGGAGGCCAGGACTGGGGAGGAGAGCTGGCAATGTCTAAGGGCCCAGTCCCTCGCTGGTCACCTGTGGATAGCAAGTGAGCCTGTGCCCAGGTCTGGTGCGTGCCCATGTGGGTGTGTTTGTCCTGTGCAAAGACTGGGACCGTGTCAGCGAGGACAGAGGGTCAGAGGAGACTCTCTGGAGCAAAGATAGCTTTAGGGCTTTTTGTTATTAGCTCCAGTTTGCAGATAGGAAGGGCGGAGCCCAGGAGACTCTGGAGCAAAGATAGCTTTAGGGCTTTTTGTTATTAGCTCCAGTTTGCAGATAGGAAGGGCAGAGCCCAGGAGACAGGAGGGCCGGGAACACAGAGGGCTGGTGGTGAAGACTGGCCTCCAGGAGGAGGCAGGACTGAGACCTTCTCTGCATCTCCGCACACTGGTATCTTGTCTGGCGTCTCCAAGAGGCAGGAACCGTGGCCAGAGATGCCTTCAGGCTTATAAACTACAGCCCCAGAACTGAAGAGGACAATCCCCAAGGTCTCAGGAAAGCTCTCCATCTTCGCAGGCTCACTCGGTGAGCGAGATGAGCTACTGGCTGGGCTGGGATGGGGTGAGTCGAGCCATGGGCAGCGTCCCCCCAGCAGAGCAGAGGGGTGGAGGGCAGAGGAAGTGAGAGCAGTCTGTCTCTCCCCGGGGTGAGAGGGTACCCCAGGGGTGCTGTTCTTGAGCTCCGCCAGGATTTGAATGGGAGGGGTGAGAGCAGCTGCAGATCCTGGGGACCCCCAATGCTCAAAGCAGTGACACTGTTTTCTTGGTGATAAAATCCATTCATCCCACCTCAGCTTCTTTGAAAGATCCCGGATAGGTTTTGAGTTTCCCCAGAAGCCAAGAGCAGAGGCAAGATCCCCAGCCCCTGCCCTCTGGGATCCCCTTCCTGACCCAGAACCTCAAGAGATGTGGACAGCATCCAAGTGTTCTCGAAGGGCTTATTTCCTCCACCAATGACACTCAGTTTTGAAAGTTTCTTTGCCTGACATGGAAATCCCCACGGCTCTGATGGGAAAGACAACTGCAGGCTCCTGCTGGCCCGGTAACTCCCCACAGAGCCAGCTTCTCGGGGCCTGAACCCAGGGTGGGATGAGGAGACCCTCCCTCTCTCCACGGCCAGCCAGGCCTGCATGTCTGTCTCGAGGGGCCCTGGGCCCAGGCTATCCAGCTGCCTGAGCTGTGAACCCACACCCCTTTCACACGGGTGGCCCTCATGCTGTCTCCTCTTTCTCTGGGGCTCCCCTCTTCTCCTCAGTAACTCCTGGCTTCTATGTGAGAAGCTTTCAGCCACCCGGCTGGAGGGTCTTCTCTGAAGGCCATGGCCAGTCCATGGACCCAACTGCGGACCTCCGGGCACCTCCCCGCAGGAGGAAACAGGCAGGTCCTAGCCTGTCCCTGAGCCTGGGGTTCTGGGGAGTAGATGTCCAACATCTCCCCGCCCCCAGAAGGGGCACTTCTGAGGCCACACAGCCTGCGGAAAGCATTCCTTGTCAGACAGCGTTCCCACCATGATCTGAGTCTCTGGATCAAGAAAGGGCCCCCTGGGCTGCGCCTCTCTGCAGACTGAGGCTTCTAGAACGCGGCATAGTGCGCCCCTGACTCACGGGCGTGAGGACGGCCCAGGGCGGCTGTCTCCTCGGCTCACAGATTTCATCTGGTTGGATTACCGCCTCCTGTCAGGAGCTCTCAGCTCCCCCGTGCTCATCTGTTCTAGCCACTGTCTTCATCCATGGATTCCACGGATTCCACAAACTCTGCGGGTCCCGGCCCGTTAGCAAATACCAGCCGGGCCGAGGACTGAGCCCCGCACCTCCCTCCCAGCTCCCTTCAGCTCTGCCAGTTATAGCCAATCTGCTCCTTGCAAGTCCTCCTAACCGTGTCCTAATGCTTCCAATGCTTCCCTCCCAGCTGGTCCACGGTGGAGCTGGAGGGGAGACTCTGCCCTGCCTTCTGGTAAACCCGGGGGGGCCCTGATGCCTGAGTGGGCAGACTCCCACCGGCAGAGGGATATGATCGCCAAACATGGGGGTCCCCAGGAGACCCCGGGGAAGGACATTCTTCGTGTTGAGACCACTGTACAAGCAGATGTCACAGAGAGAGGGCGTAAGTCAAGGTCCAATCAGCTGGAAAAAAAAGCACGCGGGGGCTTTGAGAAGCCACCAGAAAGGTCACATGAATGTTTATTACATAGAAAAGAGGGAAAGGAAGAAAAAGTTCCTAAAGCCTTATTTCCAGGATTTAAAAAACACAAACTTGGAATGCCAAAGAGATGCCATGCTTTGTATATTTAAAATCAGAATATAAATATGTACACGGAGATATGTACACACAGGTTTAGACGGTCATGCACGCTGTTTCCCATTACACGGATGACCACGGGGCTTGAGCTGGGACTTCCGAAGCTGGTGGGGCACCGGGGAGGTCAGGACCCTGCCCTGCGCCTCCAGGGGCTGTGAGGACCTGGCCAGTGGCAGTCGGGAGGTGGGACTGGTGGCGGCTGGGTTCTGAGGGTGCGGGGAAGGCCAAGCCACAGACCGGCCTGGGCCCCAGACTGCAAGTCTGGAAGCTTCTCTAGGTCCCCAGCTGGAGAATTTCTTCCTCTTGTATAACCGATGGAGGCTCCAGTCACTGGGATGGGCTGAAGAACCCCTTGGCCGGCGAGGATCCCAGGGGCAGCAGCTGGGGGTGGGGGGTGATCCCCATGGGTCTGGACAGAGATAAAATGAGGAAGCCCTGGGAGGTTTGGGAGAGGGTCTTGGCAGAGAACAAGAGAAATGGACAGCAATTCTTTCAACAGGAGGAAGAGAGACCCAAAGTCGCTCACGTATTGAAAACTATAAATCACAGCACAACACTCATCCAAATATAAATTCAGCTAATATGCACAGAATCAGTGTTTCTTTTTTTTAAATGTACTTTGTTTTCAAAAATTTGGCACCATTTACAATGGCATGTTTACCTTAGCCTGTGCAAAGGGCCAGCCAAGTGTTCTCATGGCACGCCCTGGTCACTTAGGGCCACCGCCAACAGCTCCCTGGTTGGGACACTAGCCAGATGCTCACCCAGAAAGTGGGGTGGGTATGACCTTGCCTGTCTCTCCTCACTGCTTCACATCCTGAGGCCAGGGCTGGGGGGCGGGGAGGATGGTGGGGAGGACTATCTGCAGCCATAGAAGAGCCCAGAAAGGGATCATGGTCCCCTCCTCTCTGGGAGACCCATGTCGTTCCTCCCACGAAGGCCAGTCGGGTTTGGTGGCTGGGGGTGTGGAACCATGGACCTTGGGAGGAAGAGCTCCAGGCACAGAGGCCCTTCGGGATCAAGTGAACTGTGTGCATCTGGGCCGTGTTGGGTGATGAGGACAAGTGCCACCTGCCAGGGCCCATGCTGGAGGTATGGCTCCTGGGCAGTGTGAGGGGACCCTCTGTGGATGTCAAGGTCCCAACCCTGAGTCCTGCCCTCACCCAGCAGCTGGAGGGGCTGTGAACATGTGTTTGGGGTGGGGGGAGTACACACACATGTGTAAGGGAGTGTGCATATGTCTGTGCTTCTGCCTGCCTAGGGTGCCAGTGGCCTGGCCTGCGGGTGGCCGGCATGCTGGCAAATCCAGGCAGACGGAGACAGAACTGGGGATTAAGTCCAGAGAGACAACTTGTACTGGAAACTCAGGACACCTACAAAGACGGCCCTATCATCCGCCTGCCCATGCGACAGAATCAGGAGGGGAGAGAGCGCAGTGTCTATCACTAGAAAGAGTCCCGGCTCCAGTGTGGCCATTTCCCAGTCGATGGGGCCCGGGGCCTCAGCCTCTGCCTCTGCAGGGCCCTGGGGCCATCCTCCAAGGCCTCTGCTCTGACAGAAATGGGACTGGCATTGGCTGCCTCACGTACAGATGGTCCAGCTGAGGCACAAGACGGGAGGAGAGAAAGCACTGAGCTGGAACTGGCCCTAGTGTTTGGGGCACGGGGCTCCCCAGCAGCACAGGGATTAGATTAGGGCAGATTGTCCAGTCGAGCCGTGCTTGCATGCCTCCGTGACCCCGCGAACGTTCACAAGTTCTCAGAGCCCAACAGGTGAGAATCGCTGGACCCCAACCAGCAGCCCCCAGCCCAGGCAGCCGCCAGCCTCCCCTCCCACAGCCCGGCCTCCTGCCTCCGCTCACCTTGCTGTTTCACCTGCACGGCGGGAAGAGCAGGTGAGGCGACCCCAGAGCTGCCCCCTGGGAGCCCCCCTCAGGCCGCAGCAGGCACGCTGGGTGCTTGCTGCACACACAAAGGATCACAGGGCCCCGCTTGCAAGAGCTACCCCTTTCCAGCCTGGGGGACCCCTGAGTAGAAGGCGCTCTGGCTTTGTTCAGCCTCAGGCGGGTTCATGGGGAGTAGCTCACACAACACCCCCGCCCCTGCGAGGTCCCAATCTCTGGGGATGGTCAACGAGGCTGGGAAACCTCTGAGGGTGCCCGTCCGCCTCCAGTCTCTCTGTTGTAAGCCTCCCAAACAAACCAACCACAGGAGCCAACAAGGGCCTGCGCCACCAACCAGGGGACACGTCAAGGTCAGTCATCCCTAAGCCAATTCCATAGGCCCAGGCAGCCCGCATCACCACCAGAGAAAACCTTCCAGGTCACGAAGGCCTCTGGGCTGAGGACAGGATGGGGCCCCACATCGGCCCTGCCCCACCCCCCCAAGTGGCCTTCGCAAACTCGCCCCCATCTGCGCAGGGATGGGGTTCACTAAAGAAAACATAGTAGATTTCGGGGGCAGTTTAAAAAGCTGGGCTGGCGCAGAAGGACCACCTCTGTGGACCCCAGGCTTCCTCCTCCAGCGCCTCAGGACTCTGGAAGGCATTCTCTGGGGCCTCGGGGCTCAGTGTTCGGTTTTCCTGAGGTCCCTGTCCTTCCTGGGGAAATTCGGACCATGTGGCTTTCTCGACCCTCTTGAGTTCGCGTGCTCCCCACTGCTCCTCGGTCCTCGTGGCGTCTGCACAAGGCTGAAGTCCCCGCCAAGCCTCTGGGACGTGGGGGATCAGAGGGCTGGGAGCAATCCTCTGCCTGCTCTCACTCCTGCTCTGGGCTGTGGGTTGGCGGGCCGCCCAGGACAGCGTGTGGTGGAACCGTCCAGTCCTTGCTGAGGAGGCTTTTCCTGTCACCTGCTACTTCCACGGGCAAGGCCATCCAGAGGCCCCTCTGGCTCAGAGATCTCATCCCCACTGCAGCAAGGCTTTGCCACAGGCCATGAGCTGCATGTTCGGGGCTTCATTCTCCCAATGCCTCAGCCCTGCCCTCTGGAAGTTCCGCATACTCACGTCCCCCCTGCCAGGATTGTTGGTTGGGGTCATAGGCGGCCCAAGGAGCCGCAGCAAGCCTGGCAAGGGCCCAACACCTGGAGGCTGTCCTTGTCGTCGGGGCTGACACGTGGTTCGGGGGCGGCAGAGGGAAGGCACCCTTCTGCAGGGCCCTTCCTCACCTCCCGACCCTGGTCTCAGCCGGTGACACCAAGGCCACAGTCTCATGTAGAGAGCTGCTATCTCAAGCCGTTCTCCCACGCAGCTGTTCTCACAGACTGGGGGTTCAGAGGACGGGGGTGCCTCCATCCTCGCACACACCAGCTCCACAGGAAGGGCTTCCTCCGGAGGCTGACATGCCCTCGAGTTCGGAAGCAGCTGGCAGCCGAGGGGTGCCATCCTTCCGAGCCCACAAACCCCTGTATAACCCATCCCACACCGGGGTTCACTCAAGAAACCCCCACCCGGGTCTGGATCACCACTAAGCACATCCCATAAATTGCTCTCTCTTCTGTCCCCCTCAGCAGCCACCCAAGCAGGGAATGCAAGATCCTTGCTTCCACCGCGGGGGCTGCGCCTGAGGCCTGTGGTCCCTCCCCGTGGTCCCTTCAAGCATGTGGGGGAAGAGGGCAGCGGGGTACTGCTCCTCCAACCTGGCTACAGGGGAGGCTCCCACACTGACACAGCTTCCCAGGGCGCCACCAGCAGCCACCTACTGTCTACCGGGCAGGGGATGCCATCTTCACACTCTAAAAGGCTCTGGCTTTCTGAATGAAACCAAAGCTGGTCCCACGCCTTGAAAATGCACAGGATTCCAAGCACGAAAGAAGCAGCAGCAGCAGCAAAGGCCTGGCTGGGGTCGGGAGGGAAGGGGGGCAGGGAAAAAAAGACACAGCCAGCTGTTCAGAGAGTGCAGCCGAGCTCCGGGCAGGGGATTTGGGTCTCCACAGTGGGCCAGAGCTACCCGACCCACAGGGAGCCCAAGGCCCCATGTCCCTGGCAGGATGAGAATCAGAAAGCCCAGCAGGGGAGGTGAGTGGGCTTGGGGAGCAAGGTGACCTGTCCAGCGGCAGGCTCCCCACGCACACCCACCCAGCGACAGGAAAAGGCCAGTCAGGGCACCTCGCCAGCCCTGGCCACACTCTGAGTCTCCAACAGACAAGAAAAGCCCTCTCCCAGGGAGTCTAAGAGGTTCTGTAAACAGCTTTGGGCCAGTACCCCAGTTTCACCATTCCCATGTTAGGAAGCAAATGAAAACAGACGTGTAGACATCCACCGTGACTTTGAATGGCCTCTCTCTCCACTTCAGAGCAATCCCCAACCTGCAGTGGCCCCAACACCTCCCGTGAGTCCCTCCCCCATCAGGGTCCAACTCCCCAACAACCATGCAGGCAGGCACTGTGAAGGCCCCTACCACCCCTTTGGAAAGGGAGGAATCCCGCGTGACCCCAGCAGGAGTCCCAGGCCCCGCAAGAGGGATTTTCAGAAACAAGTCCGCCACCCCAGACAATTTTTTTTTTCAATTCTAAATCCCCCAAAAGCTCTCGAATGCTAAGTTTTCTTCCATAACTTATTTAGGCCAAGATCTGACCTGAACCAAGCAAGCTGAGGCTATTCATGGTTTTTATTAATCCCAATTAGTCTGACTTTTCACAGGGTTCTCTGCAAAATCAGTCATGCGCTTGGCGGTCGGGAGGTGCCCCGGACTGCGGGGGTGTTAGGAAACGCATGGTAAATGGGTCTCACTCCGTCTCAGATACACGTTTTCTGAACTCAGAGACCCATCCAGCCCCAAGGATTTTAGGAGGACTATGGACCAGGCGTGGTATTCTGTATAATGTGAAGGCTCAGCAGGCCTATGCTCGCCCACACCTGCACTGGGGAGCCTGCGTCTACACACCTGGCAAGCCCTTTTGCCCAGAGATGGAGTCACCAGCAAAGGTCAAAAGGTCAAAACACACCCAGGCCCAGAGATTTCAGTGGCGAGGAGGGAGGGTGGGTGAACGGTAGGCTGCAGTAAGGGAGCACAGGGCCAGGAGAGACTTTTGGGGACCCGTCCCCAGGCAGCCCTGGGATGGCAGAGGGCACAGCAGACCTTTCCACACCGGGCTGGGTGCTCACTCCTGCCCTGGCTCATTCCTGCCCTGGCGTGGCCCCAGGGAGACCAAACAGTCAGATGGGGGCTGGGGACCCAGAGGAAGGGTCCACTGAACCCTGCCCCTGCCTGGCAGCTCTGGGGCACCCTGGCAGGGGGCAGGGAGACGTGCAGGGTAGGGGCAAGCCGAGCATCCCAGCCTCGCTGTCCGCGATACCTCCCCCCACTCCCCACCCTCCACCCCACCTGAGATGCTCTGGGGGCCTGTGTCTTTCTGGAGCAGGGGGAGGGGCTGGCAGCCTCGCAGCCTGCCAAGAACAGCAGATGCGTTTTCAAAATAAATAATGTTTTTTAAATCCCCCTCTTCCACTCCAACCCCGGGAGATGGCAGAAGAGCAAGTGAGGTCCCGGTGCCCACTGCAGCCTGGCGCAGCCCTCATGGGACCACCCTGGAATTCTCGGCAGCGCCTTCGACTCACAGCTGCTGTGGGATGCCCTGCTCCTTGTATCCTGTGTGGAAGAAGAAGAGATGAGACAGTGAGATGCATACTTCCTACAGGATTTCTCCAGGAGGTGCCTGTAAACTGCAATATGGTCATGAAATCTTATTCACACTAGGGTGTGAATGGCTGCTATACTCAGGGTCCACCTTTTCTGGAGGGCATGAGCTTTTTAACCAGAACAGAAAGATGCAGGAAGAACTGTGGAACCTTGGGTTTGGTGAGGTTATGGGACAGGAGGGCATCCGGGATGGGGGGTGGGGGGCACGGTGATCGACATGCCCCGAAACCACTGCCCAGGAGACTGCTGGGTGGGCCTCCATCCCCGAAAGCCAGGCTCCTGGGACGTGTGGACAGAGAGGAGGATGGAAAGAAAAACAGCAAGACAGGACACAGAAGACCGTCAGCATGTGTCTGTTCAATCAGCCGGACGTCTTGGACACAGACAAACATGACCGAGGACTCCGAGCCTTTAAAACACTGTTGACCATCACAAGACCACTGGGATGAAGTTATGAGTTTGGGATTGGCGAAATGCCTCCCACCCCACTGAGAGCTGGCAACTTAGCTCCAGAGGAGTTTCTGAGGACCTAACGGTTTTTTTCTCTCATTATTTACCAAATTATTCACCAATTTTAAGTCTGAATCATGTGCGGGAAATGCAGAAAAAAGATGACATCACAGACGACACAGGAGTGACCATGTGTTGTTGAAGCCACTGCAGGCCCCGAGGGGCTCAGTGTGCTAGGCCCCAGACTTCTGTCTACACTTTAACACTTTCCACACTACAGCTAGAAATCCCACCAAACAAAAACACAAAGAAGATATACAGAAGCACAAAAATAAATGAAAATAGATAAAAACCAAAAACAAGACGAAAGCCCGGCGGCCCGCTGGGGTGAACGTGTGGGGGAGAGTGGTGCGCAGGGTGGGCAGCAGCCCTGGCTGGGGGCCCTGCACCCACCAGCAGACTCACCTTGGGAAACTTGGGGGCAACACAGGGATGTGAGGCCGCAGGATGGAAAGGAGGAAAAGAGAAAAAGAAAACAGGGTGAAAACAGAGACCAGAAGGACTGGCGGAAGTCTAAAAAGCATCAGGATGTGTAAGCGCTCTGCCCGGGCTCTGGGGACTGGCAGGTGGGTGCTGGGACTGGGGCGTGTGGCCAGAGCTCTCCCCACCCCAGGTTCACAGCCTGCAGCCCCACAACTCAGCCAAGCGCACTCCTCCCCTGGGGCCACCTGCTGACCCTCCCTCTGGGCTCACCCCCACCTGCCTGGAGAAGCCGACCGCGGGCCCCGAGGAGCTCAGTGTGCTAGGTGCACCTGCGGGGGGACGGCTGCGGGACATGCTCAGGAGGTTGAGATGCTCCCTCCTGGCCCCAGCCGGGCTCTGTGTGGTCACCCCGTATAGAGACAGGAGTCCTGTACATACATCCTAATGCCTGGGGACAGACAGAGGCAAACAGATCTCCTGCTGCAGATACCCCGATGGACCGGCAGAGGCGCCGAAGTCCCGTGTGGAGAACATGCAGATGGGTAAGCAGACGGTGTCGTGTTGGGGTGGACATGGGGCAGAGAGCATGGGGAACTACCCCATATTTCTCCATCCTCGACCAGGACAGACTGTGGTGGGCTCGTTGTTATTATCAACAGAATGGCTTGCTAATGTCCCGGACTGCTTAGGTCTGCAATTCCCTGCTCGCCCTCTTAGCGGCTTTTCTGGATAGTGTATGTGTTGATGACCCCCTGGCCAGTGCTGTGTGGAAGGTCATCCTCAGGGTGCCTGGGGGGCTCAGTCGTTAAGTGCCTGCCTTCCACTCAAGTCATGATCTTGGGGTCCTGGGATAAAGCCCTCTGCTCAGCAGGGAGTCTGCTTCCCCCTCTCCCTCTGCCTGCCACTAGCCCCTGCTTATTCTCTGTCTGTCTGTCTCTCTCTCTCAAATAAATAAGTAAAACCTTTTTTTTTTTTTTTTAATCATCCTCTACTGTTCCAGCTGAGAGGTTTCCTTCATTTTTGCAGCAAGGGGCTGGAGTGGACCCAGAAAGAATGGCCCTCGTCCAACTATCAGTTAGGACAGACGAGTCCCTTGTGGGACCTCCTGGCAAAGTCACCATCCCCCGCAGGACCTGTGTGCTCCGCCATCCCTCGGAGCCACCCCCAGCCTGCAGCCGCCTCTCAACAGCAGTGATTACACATCCTTCCGGGGCAGGTTTGCTTTCTGGAACGAGTCACCCCTGCCAAGATAGGTGGCTGAGTCCGGCAGGCGGCATAGCCAGTGGGCAGGGGTGAGGTGTGGTGGGTTTTCTCCTACAGCCAAGTCTGAAAAGTCTGGTGCAAAAAACCAGCATCCCCGGGGCCAGTGTGCAGACATCCAAGAAACTGAGTGGCCACAGCGAGGGCCCGGGGCCCCGGGGCGGGGTGGGAACCCGGCTTCTCACACCAAGCATCCCGGCTGCACTCTCAGTGCCAGCCACAGGGCCAGGCTTTCTGGCTGAGCCCACAGTCTGGGGTGATGCAAAGAGAGGAAGAGGAAGAGGCCCCATCTGACTCATCAGGGTCCATGCTTCCTAGTCTAGGATCTGATCGGGGGGCCCTTCCAGTTATCTTTAAGACACAGACCCTGTGGTGTTTAAAACCCCTGGGTTTTAAGGGAGACCAAGATAAAAACAACCAGAAAGCTCTAGGAACAAGGCGCCCATTCACTGAAAGGGAGCTGGGTGACGCAGGTGCATTCTACTTGAGGGGAAAGTCTCCTCCTTCAGGTGCCCAAGCACCTGGCCAGACAATGGGGTCACGCAGGAGGAAGCCGTCAAAGGGGTCAGGCCTCGTTCGGGGTCAGGCCTTCCGACTACGGCTGAGGACGTGTCCCACAGCAAGGCCCCCAGGTCCCAAATGGGAAAGGGTCAGGAGCCAGTGGGCCATCGCACAGGCCCCTGGGGAAGCTTTGGGCTCTACAGTCCCTGTTCCCGGGCACAGGGCGAGGCGCCCATGGCGGGCCTGCCTGGGTCTCTGACTCTTCTGCCTGCTCCCCTCCCTGAGAGCCTCCCTGTGCCTGCCCTGAGAGCAGCCCTCTGCAGCCTAGCCCTCCCCGGGGCCAACCCACCCAGCCCCGGAGCTCTGGCCAGGCCTGCTGGTCCCCTCCTGTTCTCCTGGCTGGCCCCCACCTCCCAGGGTCTGCCACTGCCTCTCAGACCTCTCTTGCTGGATGTCCTGCTTCCAGGTGGCCAGTCTGCCCAACCAACTGGCTCCAGGGGACCCCAGTTGGGCTCTGGGACCTGCATTTTTTTTCTGGCCCGTGGCTTGACTGGTCACTGACCGGAGGCTTGGCCTGGCCTGGCAGCTGTGTGTGCCCTGCCTCCTCAGAGGACCCTGAAACCAGAGGGAGTCAGCTACGGGTCATTCTAGATCGTTCTAGCTCATTCCCCATAACTCACATCCATGCTCTGGCACTGACAGGCCAGCCCAGGAGGGGCTTTGTTGCACAGGACACCAGGGGGTCCCTGGGGCATGAAGAGAGGGCAACGCGGTGCCTGAGAGGATGCGGTCCCTGTCCGTGGGAGTCCACGGCGGCGTGGACAGAACGTGTGAAAACGCCGGCCACGTGCAGTGTCTGCTCTAAGAGCTCAAGGTTACTTCACAGATGTTATGTCCATCCGGTGAGCTCTGTAACGTCAGGCACTTTCTCAAAACAGTTTTGTGTCTGACTCAAGTTTGTACTAAATGATGGGCGAAGGTCCCCTCAAGAAGGAGCCACACTTAGGTCAAAGGAAGGAGAAAACCGTACTGTCTGGCTATAAAAACCAAACACAACAACACAACAACCCACAGTTACAGGACTTCCCGTGGGCAGGGAGGCCACGTGGGTTCTCCTTCTTTCTGGAAACTGGCACCACCAGGCACACGGACCGCATCCCGGCTACCCAAGGTGGTCTGGGGCTGTTCCCTCAACAAGGAGGATGCCCAAGGTGTTTGAGCTGGTCAGAAGCTCCATCCTGTCTCGTTCACACCCTCGGGCTCAGGACTCCCAGCAGGCATGGGGCTGGGCATGCGGGGGGTCAGGGACTGGGACAGGGGAAGGGTCCCCTCTGCCAGGCAGCTGCAGACTCCTGTAACCAGCACACAGGTGCGCCTTCCTAAGCGCCCGGCCCCAGGGAGGAGGAGACCTCCCGGCAAGGTGCTCCCCCTGGCGAGACCACACGGCCCAGACCATCCAGCACCAGCCCCTCCTCCAGCCCAGCCCCCGGACGCATGGGTGGCTACTCACTGGCGAGGATGACCATGTCCATGCCCCAGAAGATGCTCATGATCCAGCCCACCATGACGATGGCCGTGAGGGTCTGGATGAGGGCCGCTGCGATGTTGAGCCAGAAGACACAGCATACGTGCCTGTCCGGGAGGTCAGTACGGGCTCCACACAGCACCGCGAAGGCCGAGACAAACGTGCCTGTGAGACACCGGAGGGGACAGCCTTCTGAGTGCACTGGGGGCAAGAGCCACACGCATGCTCCCGGCCAGCCGGAGGCCCTGCTATCCAACGCCAACCCCAGGGAGCTAGGAGAGGGGTGGCCTGTGTCCAGTACCTTCCCACTCAGACCCGGCTCACCTCTGGTCCCCATGCTGGGGGAGCCGAGGCACCAGCCCTGGGATGTGTGGGCCCAGGCCCAGCATAGTCCTGAGGCCCAGCACAGTTCTGGGGCCATGATAAGCTGTCCCTGCCACAAGGGAGCCACCGTGCAGCCCCCTGTGAGGACAGTGAACAGCCTGGGGAAGGACATCCACCTTGTGTGGCAGAAGTTGTGAAGGTCTAGCAGCTGAGAGGTAGGAACCAGAGTCCCTGGGGTGACACGGAAGCCACCCACAGAGGCAAATTCAGGAAGTGACTCCCAGAACACTCACTAATTGCAAAGGGACAGGAGCAGAGACCCCAGGTTCCTGCAGGGTGGAAAAGGCAAGACCGGTGCCCGTGTTTAAGACCCATCTCTGACGGGGTTCCCCTGGACACCCCAGACCTGCAAGGGGAGGGAAAGGGGGCCCAAGACTTGCTGAATATCCACAAGCCACAAAGTGATGTAGCAGGTGTGTCCAGGTCCCTTAGCCAGTAGGACTTCCCAGATCCCTGCACGTGCTAGGGACACATGTCCCTGCACTTAGTGACATCTTCCTGGAGCCAGGCTCTCTCCTCCCTGGGCTCTGAGCCCTGTGGCCAGCCTGCAGAAAAGCTAGGCCACTGGCTCCCCACCCTAATCTCCAGACACTGGACACCCAGGGACGGTCTCCCAGAGAGGGTCTCCCAGCCACGTGTGACCAGAGGGCAGGAAGGGACATGTGCCGAGGCAGGCAGGCAAGCTGATTACCCCCAGGGCAAAGCCTGTGCCTGCTGTGGACGGTCTCTCTGGTCCACCGAGGCAGGGGGATGAGTTCCTGGCCGAGGCTGAGGGTAGCTCCTGGCCCCTCCCAAATGGAGAGTCTGGGGAAGTGAGAGTTGCCCGGAGCAGCCTCCTACCCTCACCCAGACAAGGGATGAGACAGCCCCATCTGCCCAGAAGAGCTCCTGTGCGCGCTCGATCTCTCTCTCTCTCTCAAATAAATAATTTTTTAAAAGATATACAGAGAGCTACAAAAAGCAAACGAGGGCGCCTGGGTGGCTCAGTGGGTTAAGCCGCTGCCTTCAGCTCAGGTCATGATCTCAGGGTCCTGGGATCGAGTCCCGCATCGGGCTCTCTGCTCAGCAGGGAACCTGCTTCCTCCTCTCTCTCTCTGCCTTCCCCTCTGCCTACTTGTGATCTCTGTCAAATAAATAATTTAAAAATCTTAAAAAAAAAAAAAAAAGCAAACGAATATTGTATTGGCAAAAAAACAGACCATTGGAACAGAACTGAGAGCCTGGAAATAAACCCAGGGATGTACAATCAACTAGTCTTTGACAAGGATGAGGAACAGGAGAGAAGATGGTCTCTTGATCAGTGGTGCCGGGATAACTGGATATTCACATGGGAAACAATGGAGCTGGACCCCTACACAGACACGAAGCTCCCCCACTGTGGGTCCTAGTGATGGTTCCTTGGATATGACACCTAAAGTTCAAGCAACTGAAGCAAAAAATAAACATGTGGGACAACATCAAGCTCAAAAGTTTCTGCAGAGCAAAGGAAACCATCCACAGAGTGAAAAGACAACCTGTGGAATGGGAGAAAATACCTGCAAAATGTGTGTTTGATAACGGGTTAATCTCCAAAATACAGAGAGAATTCATACAGCTCAGTAGCAGAAAAACCACCCAATTAAAACATGGGCAAAGGACCTGAACAGACGCTTCTCCAAAGAAGACACCCAGACGGCCAACAGACACATGAGAAGATGCTCAGGGAAATGCCAATCAAAACCACAAGATGTTACCTCCCACCCGTCAGAATGGCCAGGATCAAAAGACACAGATGAGAGATACCTAGTGTTGTCGAGGATGCGGGGGAAAAGGAACCCTCGTGCTCTGCTGCTGGGATTGTAAATGGGTGCAGCCATTTACAGGATGGAGGGTCCTCAAAAAATGAAACATGCAACGACCATATGGCCCAGCCATATGGGGAAAACGAAAACATTAATTCAAAGAGATATCCGCTCCCCAAGTTCACTGCAGCATTATTTGTAGTAGCGAAGTCATGTCTACGGATGGAGGGATGGATAGATATCATGGTGCACGTGTGCACGATGGAATATCATTCAGCCATGAAAACCGAGAGAACCCTACCACCCGTGACAACATAATGCCTTCATCTCACTAAGGTGAGATAAGCCAGACGGAGAAAGGCAAACACTGCAGGATCTCACTGATACGTGGGATCTCAAACAAAACAACAAACAAACTCAGGAAAAAAGGTCAGACGTGTGGTTATAGGGGGGTGGGAGAGCTGGGGGGGGGGGCGGGTCAGAGGGTCTAAATCCCACGTGCAAGGGAAGGAAGCACCAGGGGGGTGTCTCGTAGCCAACCCTGCTGTGGGACTTGGAGGGACAGAAAAATCCCGAGTTCTCGCCACATGAAGACAAGGGCTTTGTGTCTTTGTGTCGTATCTGTAGGAGCAACTGGATGCTAGCGGAGCGTCCTGTGCTGTTCGCTTCACTGCAGACGTCAGCGAAACCATCACGCTGCACACCTCAACCTCGCACCGTGATGGGTCTCAACGATTTTTCAGGAAAGCTGAAAACAATGCAGATGCCCAAGTCCCACCTAATCCAAATTTAGATCACCGGGCGGGAAGCGGGGTGGGGGGCAAGAATCCGCATTTCTAGGAAAGTTCCCCCCTCCACGCACATGCCCACTCAAGTGTGAGAATCATGGAGGAAGCGGCCCTTCCATGTTACCGGCACAGAGCGGGGAGACTTGGGAGAAGGTGGTTCTCCTCTCACACCCACGGACAGCTGGGCCAGTGGCGCAGAGCAGGGCTGGACCTTCCTTCCTGCGGGCTGTGGCTGGCTGGGGTCTCTCAGCGGCTCATCCAGATGCCTGACCCGGTGCCTGCCCTGTGGAACCCCCAGATGAGTGAGGAAGCTCCTTAACCACCTGACGGAGGAGGAAGGAGGCTAGGGGTACGCCCCAGTTTACAGAGGTGGGGATGATGGAGATGATATTGAACCCAGCCTCCTCCCCTGGGGAGAGGGAGGTTGCTGTGGGGGTAGGACCAGTGACCTGGGCAGGGGTGGCAGGCTGCTGGGGCACTAGCCAAGGGGCTCTGAAAGCCCAAAGAAGGTGCACGCCCCTAAGCTGGGGGAAATGGAGCTCTGACAGTGTTTGGAGCCAGAGACATGACAGAAGAAGTGACTGAAGATGACATGCCAGCAGCATGCTGAGTGGGTTGGAAGGGTCAGGGATGAGCCAGCAGCAGCTGGGGAAGGACAGGACATGGACTCAGGGCTTGGGAGTGAACACGGGAGGAAACAGGAGACTTGGGGCCCCTTGGGAAGCGTGTACCTCCGTCCTTTGCCTCTGCTGATCTCGTGCGTGCTGGGAAATGAGATGAACGAGGATTGACACCATTAAAAAGGAGAAACTAAAAAAACAAGTGACGAGTTGGGCGGCCCCGGACTGAGCGAGGCTGAGTGATGGGGCCGCACTGCCCAGCCTTGGACTAGATGCAGATCTGTCTGGTGTAGCAGCCTGAATGCTTTTCTGCCAGGATGTTGGACCCTTACACTAAAAAATAAGGAAAATTAGTTCAGCTCCTACGGAGAACATATGGAGGGTCCTCAAAAACTCAAAAATAGAATCCCCAGCTAGCCCAGCAGTTTCACTTCCGGGTCTGTGAAAACAGAAAGCGTGAGAGCACCCCGAGTGCCGACAGGTGGACGAGAGGATGAACAAAAGATGGTGTATACACACACCGGAATGTTCTTCAGCCCACAAAAGGAAGGAGATCCTGACTCCTGCTACTGCCAGGATGACCTTTGAGGACATTATGCCAAGGGAAAGAAGCCAGTCACAAAAAACGATACTTCATGATTCCATCTATGCGAGGCGCCCGAGGGGTCGCTTTCATAGGGACAGACAGTAGGAGGGTGACAGCCAGGGGCTGGGAGCGGGGATGGGCACCTAGACTTTCATGGGGACAGAGTTTCCGTTTCGCAAGGCAAAGTTATTCTGGAGATGGCTGTTGAAGGTGGCAGCTGGACAGGGCAAGTGGACCTCATGCCCGTTTCTTATTACGCGCATGTTACCACAATAAAAAAAAAATGAAATACGTAAGTAAAGAAACATCATCCTTTATGATTTTCAAAAGACCCCTGAGGACCTCCACCTCCTGTGGCCAGAGTCGTCCTTGGGAGGCCATGGAGCAGCGGGGCCCCGACCTGTGGCTGAACGCCAGCCTGCCTGCCCGCATCCGTTCGGCTGAGCCACATGAAGTGCCCATCTCTGCGGGTCAGGCTACGGCTCAGCCTGCTGCGTAGACGGACACTGGGGGCCTGAGAAACTCCGTCCCTGAGCTCCGAGCTCTCAATTACAAAGCCATCTGGTCCGTCAGCCGTCAAAAGACGGACCCTCACCAGAACCCCCAAACTGAATAGAGGGCCCCGGGCGTCTACACACACCTGTCCGCCCGCCGAGGGGAGAGGACAGCTTGACGCACCGGCCGCTCTGTGGACACACGGCGCTTCGCAACATGGCGATGCCAGCAAAGACCCAGGCCCGTCTGCTGGGAGGAGACAGGCCTGCCCACGGTGTGTTCGAAAGAGGAGACAAACTCGGGGCACCTGGGTGGCTCGGTTGGTTGAGTGTCTGACTGTTAGTTTCAACTCAGGTTGTGATCTCACCGTCGTGGGATCGAGCCCCACCTCGGGCTCGGAGCTCAGCAGAGTCTGCTTCAAATTCTCTCTCCCTCTCCCTCCCGCTCACTGTCCCTCAAATACATAAAATCTTTGGAAGGAAGGAAGGGAGGGAGGGAAGGAAGAAAGAAAATGAAGGGAGGGAGGGAAAGACAGGGGGGCACACTTACAGGTGTGAGCGCGGGGACTCTGGTCACCCCTTTCCTTCGCACACATGGACATGCTCAGGGTAACTCTGGGACGTGCACAGAAACACGAGCACCTCGCACCCTGAGCGATTTGTACAACATGTATGTGTATAGATGTTACCAGCAGCTGCATTCACTTTGATAAATTAATCATCAATTAATACTAATTAGGATCAATAATTTCACTAAGTAGGAAATGCTGGTAACAGCTCCCTTTTGCTGTATAAGATTACACGTGTCACAGAAAGTCAGGCCTGAGTGGATGGGTTTATACTATAAAAACATCATTTTAATTTTTTCAACAGTAAATTTAAAGAATGATTGTAGCCCATTTGCATGTGAAGAGGTGTTAATTGTTTCAAAGGAGTCTTACCCGCTAAATAAAGAACCCTGGCCAGCCCGTGTTAGTTCTAATTTACCCCAGTGAGCACCAACCTTGTGCCCATGCCAGGTCCAGGACAGAGACCGGTCAGGCAGGTTGCGGGGGGGTGGGGCACCCCCAGCTCGGGAGCTTGGGCTCCGGCGGGCATCCCAGGGCCATGAAAGGAACAGTGACAAATTCTGCTTGGTTGTTTCGGGGAGAATTTCACAGAGGAGTACGTGATGGTGGGGAAAGGTCTGGAAGCAGACGGAGATGGTCCAGGGAAGAAAGACAGGGAGAGGATCCCAGACACGACCCAGCAAGTCTGTCCGGTGGCCCAGAGGGCAGCACAGGGCAGCTGGGCACATGGAGGGGAGCGAGAAAAACAAGGCTGGCTCCTGCCTTGGTAAAAAAAAAAAATAATAATAATAATAATAATAATAAATTGGGGTGTGTGGGTGGCTCAGTCGGTGAAGCGTCTGACTTGATTTTGGCTCAGGTTGTGATTCCAGGGTCATGAGATCGAGTCCCGCATCGGGCTCGAAGCTGCATATAGAGCCTGCTCAGGATTCTCCCTCCTTCTGCCCCTCCTCCTCTCTAACAAATTAGTAAATATATAATAAAGAAAAATAAACCACCTTCATAAATTAAAAGAATGGGGCCAAGGTGGGCCATGGTCACACCGGAAAGGCTGCCCAAGGGCCTTGCTATGAAGTCAGGCTTCCCTCTCCAGGCGACGGCCGCTCCTGGGAAGGGGTTCAATGGGGGAAATTACACGATCGGGTTTTAATTTTAGAACAAATGCTGTGATTCCCAAGAGGAGGGACGGCTGAGGCATGAGGCTGGGAAGAGAGGCACGGCCAAGATCCCATGACAAGTCAGAGGTGGGAAGGGAGGAGTGGCGGCGGGGAACGAGGTAGGAAGGAGCCCAAGGAGTTAGAGCAGGTAGTGTCCCCAGGACTGGGCAGCCGGCGGCAGGACGCAGAAGGTGCGGGGAGGGGGCCCTGACAGCTGCGGGCTCCTGGTTTCCCCCACGACACCCTAAAGGTGGAGCCAAGATATGGGGGGAACCCAGGGATCATGGGCCAGGAGAGCGTGAACGGCAGCTTGGGAGGGTGGGCTGCAGACTGTGGAAATCACCCAGGAGGGCACAGAATTCAAGGAAGAAAGGTCAAGGCCAGAGCCCAGGGGACATCAAGATCTTTGGGTGAGCAAGGACAGAGAGGGTAGAAGGGACGAGGGCACGAAGGTGCAGGAACAGGTCAGAGGGGTGAGGCTTGAGGTCCTGGACACAGGAGGCCGACTCAAGGAAGAGAAGCCAGGGACTGACCCCTTCCGCAGAGACGGCCAGTGGCAGGGACAGGGGTGGGAGCCAGAGTGCATCAGGCCAGGAGTGGCCTCAGCGGGGGTTCTGAAAGGGTGCCAAGGTGGAAGGAGGAGGTCAGAGGGAGACAATGAGGTGTGTGGATTCCAGGACAAGGGTGAGGACGACTTTCCAAAGAAAAAAAAAAGAGTACAAGCGAGAAGCCTAAGGAAGTCGCTGAGTTGGGGGGGGGGGGGTCCCAGCCTCCGGAGGATGAGGATCTGATGGGCGGGGCAGGGGGCCTACCGCCATTTTCCAAACCAATCTGTGCATCAGGATGAACTGGGGTTTCTAAAAATGCAGGTCTCGGGCCCCACATCCCAGACCCCCAAAGGCACAGGGATCAACCCAGGAATTCCTGGTTTAAAGCAAGAAAGCCCACCCCATCTGACTCTCACATACTGTCTGGTTTAAGGGGAGGGGGCTTCAGAGATACAGAACCAGAGTCACACCCCCTCTCAGGAGCCCCAGGTGCCATTCTGGCCCTTCGCGCTGCCCAAGGGCGACACCCACCGCACAGGGCTGAGTCGGGGAGATCATCCCCCGGAGCACAGTCTCGGGGCAAGGGACTGGGCCCAGGGCACACTTCTCCGGGGGGAAGAGCAAGGCCAGGCCACCACCACCAGGCACAAGGCGGGTGACACCAGCACGGTCTCCAGCACCGGGAGCTTTGACGTGGACGTGAGCCTCGCACACGGTCTCCAGCACCGGGAGCTTTGACGTGGACGTGAGCCTCGCACACATGTCCTGCTGTGATGCCACAGAAGAAGGGCCTGAGAAGGACCCCCCCAACACATACACAGACTCACAGCAAAGATGCCCCTGGGCTTTGGAACCAACCCCCTCTGGCCACCACTGCTCCCCTGAGGTGGCTGGGCCGGTAGCATCCCCAAGGAGCTCAGAGCTTGGGCCCCAGGGACGGGCAGTGGGGAGGCCAAGGATCCGTCCACCTCTACCCCCTGGAGCTCCCACCCTAGAAGAAAAACCTCCCTTGAGCACCTGCTGGTCTCCCAGCAGGAGGGGCCGCTCTGCCCCATTGGGACAGAGCTTGGAGGTGGGGTGGGTAGGGCTGGGGTTCTGGAAACCTCCTTCACAAGGCCCCAGCCGGTTCAGCTTCTCACATGACTCCTGTGGGAGCTGTGGAAGGTGCAGGGTTTGGAACAGGGGTCTCGAGGGGTGTGGCCCCCCAGTTGCAGGCCGCGGTCTCTGCTGTCCCCTTAATGCGCTGCACGTCACCTGCACACTCTTCATCAACCCCCAGGGAGGGCTGACAGTGCAGCAGTTTTTGGGCAGACCCTGACCTTGAGCCTCAGGGAACTCGGGGGAGATGTGCAGGAACCTCACCCCAATTTCACAGCCGATTTAGGAGGAGACACTACACCTTAGGACACAGGTCTCGCGGCCGACCGCCGTCCAGTCCGGGCCAGAACAAGATGAAAAGAAGGTCACCCATGGGTCACACTCAGCCCTCTGACGTTCTGAATCTCAGACCTTGGAGGGCATAAGAAGCTGGGTACCAGCCCCCCCGAGACTCTAACACACCACGTCTGGACACCCAGCTTGTCATCACGTTAGCTAATCCCCCCGGAGGCGGGAAGGACGACAAGTGCACACATGATTCTGGATGAAAGTGAAGGGTGGTTTGAACATAAGCTTACTGGCCTCGGTGAGGCCGCGTGAGCTGCGGGAGATGAGGCCTCGGGCCCCTGCAGGGCTCTCTGCACGTCCTTCCATCATGCACATACCTGGGGGCTGGTCTCGGGAAGGGGCAGGAGGGGGAGGACCGGGGCACCTGTGTTCACATGGGCTATAGGAAGGCGTTGCCCATTTTGTAGGCAGAGCTGAGTACAAGCAAGTGTCAAGGCGGGCGAAGCAGAGAGGCAGGGGCATTGAACAGACCAGTGCGGGTCGCGGAGGGTGAAGGGAGCCAAAGGATGGTCGCCAGGGTTCAAGGCTGCGGAGGTCAGTGGGGATGGCTTTGTCCTGGGGCAGGAAGCGTTCTGTGGACCCAGCACTGGCCTGCGCCTCACGACCTGCCAGATGGGGAAGTAGCAAAGCAGAGACAGGGGAACGGAGGGCAAAACACGGCCAGTTCTGGTCTCCTGTCCTCCTGACCACACTGAAAGTTCCTGAGAATGAATCTGTCTGTCTCTTCGACCGGGACCAGTGGTAAAAGGGTGTGTGGACGGTCTCCTACAACCCGACAGCACACTCCTCAATGAGTCACATGCTGGAAGGACATCATCACCCTGCGGTGACCAGGCTGTCCCCTGCAGTCAGCAGCAACCATTGACCCTTCTACCCATCTCTGATCACTCCGAGACCGGGAAGTGAGTTTACAATGACTTCACTCTCTCCAAACACAGGTTCCAAAGAAGACAATTCATGGAGAGCGGACAGATGGGCCCTGCGTCCCTCCTCAGGGCTACTCCACACCCAGGGCCCTCCCCTTCCACCCTGGAGGCAGAAAGCACCAGCTTGGGGCACGGATGCCTAGGCTTCGCTGGGCCTCAGCGAACACTGAGGGGCTCAGGGAATGGATGCAGGCAGAAGCCTTCGGATGGCTCAGGGGCTTACAGGTGAGACCCAGCGGATGACAGTCCTCAGTGGCTATGGTAGCCATGGGGGTGGGCCCTGCATCCCCAAATGCAAAGGCCCTGTGGCATAAAGGCAGTAACACACAGAGCCCCCTTGGCTGCCGCAGACCAGTCTGTCGTCCTTCTTACAGGGGAAGGAGAACATGAAGCTGGCTCCCTCTGTCCTTCGAGCCGCCACTGCGACACCAAGCTGATTATCCTGCTGGAGGCTAGGTTGACAGGAGCTGATAATTAATTTTAATAGCCCTGGGTTGCATCAGCCTCCCCGTGCTTTGTTGGCAAAGCTCCCCTGCTCTCCACCGTGGCCAACACCCCCACATCGATGCAGAGCAGAACTGGACACTCAGGTCTCTCTCAGGGCGCCTGGGGAGGCCTCCCGATCTCTCCCCAGGATGTTGCACCTGAGCAGAAATTTAACCGCATGGAATTCTCTGTTCCCCAGCTCCGAGCTGGGTCACAGCAGATTCTGGGTGCAAATGCCAGAGGGGGAGGGGGTGGAGAAGGGGCTGTGCAGGGACAAGGGCACTGAGGCCCTTGGTGGCTGGGCTGTGTCCTCCCTACTCTCTAGCAGGATCGGTGTGATGGCTGGTCAGTCAGGTGGCAGGTGAGCAAGGGCAGCCCGAGGACAGGCGCTGGAGGGACGACACGTTCCCGTCTGCTCACAATCTGCAGCCTGACAAGATGAAATTTCCATGGATGGGCAGACACTGAGATTGAAAACAGAGAGGGGCTTTGCCCAAGGTCACAGGCGCCTGGAGGTCCACGCCAGGAGAACCTGCCACATGAAGAACCCACCGGTGGCTCTGAGAGCAGGGATCCCCGCAACCTGCAGCCACCCGTGGCCTTCGTGGGAGTCTTTTATCCACGGGGGCTTGGCCAAGACCTGTGGGCTCATGGCTGAGCCTCCGTCTATCGTTCAAACCTCCAAGTCACATCAGTCATTTATGATGCACCTACTGTGTCCTCAGCACTGAGCCTGTGCGAGGAGTCACTGTGTCCTTACCCGCTCAAACCTGCCTTCCTGGGCACAAAGCTGCTCTTCCTCACAATCTTCCCTGAGTCATTCCATCCATTCAGGTTCCCTTGGGTTCAGGGGCATTTATGAGGCACCTGCTGGATGCCAAGAACTGGGAACAAAAAGGCAGCATCCCAGCCCTCAGGGACCTCACAAAGCAGTGAGGGACGAGTTGGCCAAGGAACACAAGGCCTTGTGGGCAGTCCCCGAGAGAGGAGCGGAGGGGGAATGCTGCCGAGCTTGCAAAAGGGGGCCCCAGCGTTGGAACATCACGAGGCCTTGCCCAGTGACAGGACTTGTCCAGACCTCAGTTTCCCCATCTGCAACCTGCCTCATGGGGTGGGCCTGAGGCTGACATCGTGCATGTAGCCCTGAGAACACAGTGTGCCTTCAGCAAGGGCTACGTGGGTGCACAAGGGGGGTCGCAGCTCCATCCGGAAAGTCTTCCCCAGGAGGCGATGCCTGAGCAGAGCCTGGAGATAAGGAGGGATTCAGGGGGTCAGATGAGCTAAAGATCCCAGTGAAGCCTGTCATCATTGTGGTTTGTGGCCCATGATGCTGTCTTCACTCTGTCGGCCTCATGGAGCCCGAGGCCCGGTGCCTACCCGTATGCCAGGGCGTTGTGTGGCCAGAAAAATAGTGATAATGAGGGTCACACAGCAAGCCAGGCAAGCACTTTAAGGGAATTTTAATCGTAGCGTGTGTGCTGTTCCCGGGGACTGCCCAACACCACTCCCGTTTGTGGGCAAGCAAGGAAGCGCATGAGAGCTGCAGGTGGCTGGTTCTTTTTGTTTCAAAGCAAGGTGCACTCTTCCATTAAAATAGTTTCAGGTACCGGGACGCCTGGGTGGCTCAGTTGGTTGGACGACTGCCTTCGGCTCAGGTCATGATCCTGGAGTCCCGGGATCGAGTCCCGCATCGGACTCCCAGCTCCATGGGGAGTCTGCTTCTCTCTCTGACCTTCTCCTCATTCATGCTTTCTCTCACTGTCTCTCTCTCAAGTTAATAAATAAAATCTTTAAAAAAAAAAAAAAATTAAAATAGTTTCAGGTACCTATCAAGGGCCAAGTCCGGCAAGGGCATCCCAGTGGCCATGGAAAAGGCCACACAGCAGTCACGGGAGAGAGGAAACGGATGATGCTGTATGACCATGCCGGGGCTGTGGCAGAGGCCCCTGACCTTCCAAGAAGACCCCTGTCAGAGGGCGTCCTTCCCCAACAAGCTGAAAAAGCTTGGCTGCACAGACAGTCTGAGCTCAACCTGCTGGAGTGCCACGCGACCGGGAGGACGCTGAGGCTCGTGCAGAGGCTAGAAAAGGACTCCTGTGATGGCAGCGGCAGAGGGGGCGGCCCCACCATCCTGGTGTCAGGCCTCCCAGAGGAGTAGGGAAGAAGCCGGGAGAGCAACAAGAGGCCCATGAGGCCTGTGCTCGGCTACTCTCTGTCTGGCCAGGGACTCCCCACACGCCTGGCAGGCACCTGCTCCCTCCCCGAGGTGCGCCATGCCAGGGGTGGAGGGGTGAAGAGCGGGGTAGAGTGCACATTCCCAGGCCAGGGAAAGCTTCCTGCGGCAGCTCGCAGGATAGGGCTCGGACGACTCTCTCCAAGTGGGCCTTCCGTGGCCGCTCATGCCATGGGAGCACACTCACAGAGGGAAGCGAGGCTCCTGGAAGCATCCGACGTTCCCAACACAGGGCTGCTGGGCCACACAGGAGATGGCCTTTGACCCTCACAACCGCCGGCCGGAGACTGGGACAGGGATGCTGGACCACTGTGACTTCGGACACAGAGCTGGATGTCTTCTTGCCCGCCCCCCCCTCCAGCCTCCTTCCCTCAAGCGGCAACAGGCTGGCTGGGGAGCAGCAGACTGCATGGACCACAGGCTGTGGAGGACAGGGGGGCTCCCTGAAGACCCTTCTAGACCCTTCTGGAGGCATGGGGATGGACTAAGCCACCGAGGAGGAACCGCTTTATGGTGTTCTTTGGGGTTGGGGAGGCACCTCTCCGTGGACAATCGTGATTTTAAGCCACAAAGTCTTAGGAACAACTCCAACTGAGGCACCAAGAGGGCCCATTTCCCCAAACCTGTGGCTGCTAGGAAAGGGGAAGAAGAAGCTTAGGACTGGGGCTTCTGCCAGTGCACCCACACTGCACCTGGAGAACACCCTTCCAGAAAATAAGGTCCAAATAAACCTAATCTGGCTTCCCCCAGAGGGGTCCCCTAGGCCATGCTTGGGGTAGCCTTTTAAGATTCACTTGCTGAGGGCGCCTGGGTGGCTGAGTGGGTTAAGCCTCTGCCTTTGGCTCAGGTCAGGATCTCAGGGTCCTGGGATCAAGTACTGCACAGGGTTCTCTGCTCAGCAGGGAACCTGCTTCCCCACCCCCTCTCTCTGCCTGCCTCTCTGCCTACTTGTGATCTCTATTAAATAAATAATAAAGAAAGAAAAAAAGACTCACTTGCTGATTTTCTAACAAGCAAACAACGGAACAGATCTGATAAACCTACTTTTTAACAGGAAATTTACATCAAGAAAGGACCCAGAATCATGACCAGCTATCCTGACAGAGGCCTTCTGTCCCCAGATCCAGGCGGCTTGGACCTGAACCCGGCTAGGGCAGGGCCCCGG
Source organism: Mustela nivalis (assembly GCF_964662115.1). Taxonomy (NCBI): domain Eukaryota; kingdom Metazoa; phylum Chordata; class Mammalia; order Carnivora; family Mustelidae; genus Mustela; species Mustela nivalis. The sequence continues at coordinate 28,788,150 of NC_139035.1, forward strand.
GACCACAGTTTCCCAGAGGAAGCTGTAGACATCAGGCCAATGAGGTTGCAGGGGGGACCAGGCCAAGGGCCACAGGAGGGGGTTAGGGCGGCGATGCCCGTCAGGGAAGATGCGAAGAAAGTGGGGGGGGAGGAGTAGAGAGCAGCTGGGTGGGCAGCAGTTAGAAATGGAAAACAGGGGGATTTCAGTGGAATCCCAGAGAAATCCTGGCAGCTTCAGGGAATTGAGGGGACGCACACTCCTAAGTCCAGGTAAAGTCTCTGGGCCACTGTAGCCTCTCAGAGACCGGAGGGACCAGGCCTGGCTGGTGCAGGAAGGACTCACCTAGCGGGGTGGGGGGCCAGTGGGCCATCAGCCCAACTCCTCCCCGAGGGCCCTGCTTCCTACCCTGGCCACTAATTCCCAGCCGAAGTTGCTGGTTTCCTCTTCTCCCCGCCCACCAGCTGGCTCCCCGTGCTCCCCATCCTCCCCTCTGATAACTCCCTCCCGCTGCACACGCTGATGGCTCCGTGCTCCAGCTCGGAGCCCAGTAGCCCACAGTCCACCCGGTCCCCCGCAGCTCAGATCACCCTTTTGAGCTATTTATGCAACGATCTGCTCTCCCCAGGGCACAAGCCTTATCTGTTCCTCTCCGAGCGCCCCCTGCCAGCTGCCTACAAGAACTGGTGCATCAAAGATACTCAAGCACCTAATGAATCTGAATTTCCTAGAATCCCTTTGTGCGACCAGCACAGTGGAGGGTGGTTCCAAGAAGGTACAGCCGGCCCTCTGCACCAGCTACGAGCCCCCTGGGGCAGTCCAGGCAGTCCAGCCCAGAGGAACACCCACTCTGAACATGGACTGCTCGGGTTTGAGCCCTGCCCTGCCACGTTATCAGGGTCCTGTGTGACCTTGGGCAAGTCACTTAACCTCTCTGTGCTTGGTTTGGTCGGCTGAGAATGAGAGCAATAACCTCCAGCTCTCTGTGTTGGCCTGAGCTTTAGGGGACATGCAGTGCTCAGAACAGTACCCAGTACCGCATGCCCCGTAGAAGTGTGCACGCCAGCTGCTACTGCGCTAGACACTAGGTTTGCATCCCTCCTGCCCCCATGCCAGGCACCAGGGGACTCAGGCCTTTAGTGAGGTTTCTCGAAGGACCAGATTGCCAGAGCATCGGCTGAGACCAGAAGATCCGCGCGTCTACAGGACTACAGGACTGCACGAGCTGCCCTCTTCTCGGGCGTCACATGGCAGGTACCCAGTGGGCCATGCGCTCCCTGAGCTCCCACTCTGCCCCCCACCAGCCTCCCCTTCTGCAGGTACAGGGCGGCAGGTACAGCCATAGAAGCCCGCAAGGCCCACTCTCACTGAGAAGTCGATGGTCACTCAGGCCAAGGAGACCGATCTACATTTCCCAGTCCCTGCAGGTGAGGGACGGGCTGAGGTTCCACCAAGACCAGCAAGCTGCCTGCACGCCCTCTGACCTTGAGACGCGTGGTGGAGGAACGCGGAGCCACGATCCTGGCTCCCGGCCGTACCAAGGTCCCGGCAGGACCTTGGCCATCTCTCCCCCTCTCAGAGCACCCCACACCCGGGGTCGTTCTTACGGGTGTTCTTACTGCTGGTGCCCCACAGAATCCAGTGCACAGGACGTTTGGACTGGGCACGACCCTGCTTCTCTGGGGCGGCACAGTTGGGCAAGTAGCTTCTTCCCCCTCCTAGAGGCCTGGCTGGGTCTGGGACGGGGACGTGAAGGGACAGAAGCCCTCGGGACACAGACAGCCTGACAACAGGACACCAAAGCTCTGTGCAGAAGGGCTACCAAACAACATGGGGACCATGTGCCCCGATCCTCATGAACAGACCCAAGCACAAATCAGGCGAGAGTTCCCCGAGACTTTAGGGCCAAATTACTGGCCCCCCACAGTGACATGCCAGAAACCACCGAAGATACCAGAAGCCCCTCTGCACAGACAGCAGCCCCTCAGGCAGTGCGGGCAGAACTCGAACCCGGCACGGCGGCCGCGGGACCCGCATCAGGAAGCCGACTTGGGGTGTGGTCGCAGGTCCCCCCAGACAGAAGTCCGATTGGTCGGCTTGATTGCCACTTTGTTCTCCAGACTTGCCTGCAAACTTCTCTGGCCATTTCCAGAAATGAATTTCACCTTCCTTGGGTGCGTTTTTGGAACCATTTAGCCTTTTCATTCTTAGGAGCTGCTGATGGAGACAGCGGAGGCCCGGAGGGCACTCGGCCTGCTCTCAGCAGCAGCCCCGCTGGGACCAAGAGACGTGGGACGAAAGCATCTCCAGAAATGTGCATCTCGTACATGTGAACCGATTCCACTTGTGAGTCACCCCTTCAAGGACGATGGCGTTCAAAGGCAGTTCTGTTCTCCCTTATGCTCCTTTCCTCGTGCATCGCTGGTAGGGATGGGCGTCCAGGGGTTCTGGAGGCTGGGGAGCTGCTGAAACCTCCAGCATCATCAGCTTCCTCTCGAAAGGGGAGATCAGGGCCGAGTCAGGCCCTCCCTGCATTTCAGACTCAGCACGTCACCTGCTAATAACAAGCCTGGGCCACCACCACCGGGCTCAGAAAAGCAGGTGCAGGGGGACAGAGGCACCTGCCATTCCTGAATGCAGCACACTGCCCCTCCCCCCTCCCCAGGTCCCAGGCATAGCAGTGTCTATATTCTGTGTAACTGGTTGATGAATCAAACAAAAATGGTCATTTGTGCCACGTTATCTGTTTACAATGAATAACAGGTGTGTGTCATTGTTGTGATTGGTAAACTGCCCGTTTCTATGCATTGTTTCCAAAGACGAGCAACTCAAGGACACAGAAAGGAAGGTTGTGACACTTACAGATGCTCTCTCTTAGGCTACTTTGGGCTGGAAGTGACACAGAGCCGACCCAAACTAGCTGAACAGGGACAAAGCACTTATGAAGTCCAGCGCTGAAAGGTCCAGAGTTGTTCTGAAGCAGGCTTGGGAAGCAGATCACCAGGTCACCAAGGGCCAGGGCTCTCTGGGTCTCTGCTACAGACACTCAGCGCCAGCTTTCAGTTCAGGCTGGTGCCCCGTGGGCTGTGGCAGTCCTGGAAGGCTCGATCCAGATGGACAAGGAGAGAGAGAGAGCCCCTCCCCATGGCCCTCCTCTGAGGGGGTTTCGAGACGCGTGGCCAAGCCAGCGTGGGGGAGAGCATGCCCACCTTCGGCCTAGTGCCTGCCCCTAGTGCCTTCCTAACCGGAAGAAGATCCCCCTCTCTCCTCCTGCCTCCCAGGCAACCAGATGGTCAGAGTCACCCTGTGATGAATGCACAGTGCTGTACTCGAGGCCACGAGTTGGACACTGGAAAATGTTGACCTCGGTACTTTCTCATTACGTACTTTACAGTAAGAAACGTCCCCTGGGGACGTCCGCTGACTCAGCAATGACCAGGAATCTTAGGGAGAGGCGGGTCTGGACCCGATGATCACACCCCACGCAGCAGCCAGCGGGAGCCTTGCTCACTCACCATCTCCCCACGACTGAACTCCCTTCTCCTGCAGCTTCTGGAGTCGGGGCAGAATCCCCTTCTCCTCCCTGACCAGCATGCCAAACTGATTAAGGAGGTCTAATGCATAGGAACGGAGAGTATACAGGTCAAATCTGGGCTCCTGGCTGCCTGGAGGGGAGCACCCCGGGCGGGGATCCCAGGACACACCCAGCCAGCCGTGTCCCTCTAGCTGTGTCCTGCAGCCACCCCAGCCAGCAGCTCCAGGAGACAGTGTGTCCCCCACCTTTAAGGAGGTCCTTCTGAGCCCTGCTGTCAGGACAAGCCATCCATCCCCCTACCAGGGAAGCACTGGGAGAGGAGTGCTCCTCCTGGTGCTCGCCTGATTGCTGAGCCAAGGACGGAATGACAGGGCCAGACAGAGCCACCGCCGCGGCCCACGGATTTCTCAGAACAGGGTTCATTAGGTGCAGGAAGACTTAGATCTGGGGCTTTGCAACCCCGGGCAGCACACCCTGGAGCTGGGGCAGGCAAGACTCAGCCCTGGGCCAGATGCCAAGGCAGACTCTGGGGAGAACTCACCAGAAGACATTTCCTATTAGGGCAAGACTGCAATGTCACGGGCTCCATCTGTGTTCAGAGTGTGGTTCCCTTGGATATTCTGGTAGCAAGGCTAGTCGCTGTGGGCTCCAACCGGCCCAGTGCCGTCTGGAAAATGGTGGTTGCTTAAGGTGCACAGTTCACGTGGAAATGATTATTTCTTCCTCTTGGAGGTGGTGCCATGAAATCTCATCCTCGGCTGGACTCCCAGGAGCACCCCCACGTCTTCTTCCAGCAGCCACGTCCAGGCAGGGGCTGGCCCAGGCATTTTCCCCCAACCGCACCCCCCTTCCCTGCTGCCACATGGCTCCTCCCACTGAGTGTCACCACACCCACGGAGCTCCCCAGCACCAGAGAGCAGCCGGGCCTAGCCGCCAGGGGTGGGGGCCCGCTCACCTGTGTCCCGCTCGCTTCTCACATCACCCACCTGGAGAACCAGGCCAGGCCAGGCCAGTCTGTCTTTGTAGGTGCTCTCTGCCACCCGCTGGGTGGGGGGGGCGGTTCTACCTGAGCCCTCCTTCACTTTGTGTCCTATCTGACATGTGCAGTGGAGCTGAGCGACAAAGCTCGCTGTCCCTGAGGACTTGCTCTGTGCCAGTCCCCTGCAGGTGCTCTGCTTGCAAAGCCTAAACCCTGGGAGGTGGATGCCCCACGGGGCGGCAAAGAGGCTGTGGGGGAGGGCTGTCAGGCTGTCTATGTCCACTGGCTCCGCCCCCTCCTGCCCAGAGCCCGTCCATCAGGGACTAAGCGTCTCCAGCTCTCCTCCCGCTCAACGGGGCTGACGACAGGAGGACCTGCCTCACAGGTGTCTGCTCGGGCTGCCAGAACCCAGTACCAAAGACAGGGCAGCTTCAACAACAGACATCTATAACTCGCAGTTCTGGAAGCTGGAATCCGGCGACCAGGGCACCAACCGCTGTGGTTTCTGGTGAGAGCTCTCCTCGTGGTTTGCAGACACCTTCGGTGTTCTCATCCAGCAGAGCGGGAGCTCTGAGCAAGATCTCTGGGGTCTCTCCTTTTTTGAACATGTATTTATCTGGGGACACCTGAGTGGCTCAGTCCGCTGGGCAGCTGCCTTCGGCTCAGTTCACGATCCCCAAGTCCCACATCGGGCTCCTTGCTCAGCAGGGAGCCTGCGTCTCCCTCTGTCTACTTCTCTCTTTCTCTCTCTCTTACAAATAAAAATCTTAAAAAAAAAAAAAAAAAAAAAAAAGACGTGTTTATTTGTAAGAGAGAGAGCGCATGTGGAGGGGAAGGCCAGAGGGAGAGAGAATCCTGGGCAGACTCCGAGCTGATCCTAGAGCCCACACGGGGCTTGATCTCATGACCATGAGATCACAACCCCAGCCAAAACCAAGAGGTGGATGCTGAGCCGACTGTCCACCCAGGCGCCCCTGGCATCTCTTCTTATAAGGGCACGAATCCCATCACATCAGAGCCCCATACTTAGGGCCGCATTTCACTTTACCTCCTAAAAGCCCAAGCTCCAAATACAGAACTCGAGAGCGAAGGCCTCCACATGTGGATTTGCAGGGGGACACGGTTCAGCCCCCAGCAACGGACCGGACGTGATGACCCAGTGGGTTAACATCCACAGAGCACCTGCAACGGAGCCAGGCACAAGGGGATCCAGCCACACGACCCACACCTGCGTCCTGCACCTCCTATCAGGGACACTTTGCGTAACTCTCCGGTTATGAGATGGGATGGAGGCAGCAGTCCACACCAGCTCCCTCTGCTTGGACAGAACTTGCCCTGGGAGCTTATGAGGCCCTTGGCTTTGGGCCCCTGAGCCCTAGCCCTGAGCCCTGTTCCATTTCCCTGGTTGGCTCAGTGCCGGAGCCTGACTCCCATCCTCTCTGGGGTGAGGAATCCTATCACCGCCACAGCCCAGATCCACCCTGGGGACCGTTAGATTGGTCGATAAGGAATTCCACAAGGGCCCACCCCTTTGCCCTCAGAAAGGCACCCGCTGCTCACACAGGGCAGAGACGGGGGACGGGAACCAGACTCATGGGCCCAAGTCTATTAAGTGACGTGAGTAGCTCCCCAAGAAAACCCCTCAGGACTGCCTTGGGACTGTGTCAGGAACAATGTCTCCAACACCATGTCCCTTCCTAGCAACAATAAGCTCCCCACCTTCGGCTCCCCGAGATGTGTGTTTGTGTGTGGTCACCACGACCTTCGCCCTGTCTGGTCACCTGTTCTTTCTGCTGACTTCACTCAGTCCCCCTTACTCTGGAAACAACACCTGTAGCTTCCTTTGGGGTCTGCCTGTCCCTTACTCTCCAGCCACAAAATTTGGGGAGGACCAACCTTGGCCTCTAACTCCTAAGGTGGGCCCATGCCACAGGCCTGATCAATCCAAGCACTCCGGTCCCCAGGCCACAGTGGCCAGCTCGGAGATGGCACACGACTCAAGACCGGTCAGTTCCAGAAGTTTCACTGGACCAACTGGGGGAAAGCCCTCTCTCTACTGGAATTGCTAGTTTAAAGGACAGAGTCACCACAGGGTACCGGGAGTCACCAGGTGGAAACAGCTCACCTAGAATTCAAGCAATATAGGGGAGAGGAAGATGGTCCAAGAGCTGGGAAGAGAAACTGAGTCTGAGGACATCCCTGAGTGCCTGGATCCAGCAAGGCCTGAAATCCACCAGGTCAGTGAAGCAATACATTCAGTGAAGCAATACAGCCAGTGGAGCTGGCTTCCTGATCTTCTAACAAAAAGATGATCACCCACCACCGTCTGTTCCCAGAGTTCTGTGTGTATTAACCCTCATGTGACAACAAGCCTGTGAAGTGGGTACCGTTAGCATCAGGTTCTGAGGCACAAAGAACTTACATGACCTGCCGAGGTGAGACAGGGTGAGCCAGGGATGGCAGGCTGCTGCCCTGGTCTGGGAAAGCGGCAGCAGGTGCTCACTAACCCGTGGGGGCCTCCAGACCACCACTATCAGAACTGCCCAGATAACCGTTGTGGTTGCTGGACTAACCCAGCAAGCTGCACACGAGGCAAACGATGCTACCCGGGACCCAGCAAAACCTCCAGCTGGCTTCCTGGGGAGTGGGAGCGGAGCGAGATGGGAAGGTGTGGTCCTCTCCCATGGCTGGCTCTCGCCTTGGCTCTGATGCTGCCCTGTGACCTGGGACAGTCCCTCTTGCCTCTAAGCCTTGGGGTCCTTGTCAGTAAAACCAGACACCTGGATGGCGCATTCCCCAAGAACCCTTCCAGCTCTCAGGTTTTGTGACCCTGGTCCTGTGAAATGGAATAACGCCATTGTGGCAGAAGTGACACCGTGGGTTCTGTGACCTTCCCACTCAGTGAAGTGGGGGGAGCACCTGGACACTTACGGTTTGGGTCAGGGGCTGTCCCAGCAGCCTACAGGTAGCCGTGCCCGGGGCCAGGCAGCCAGAGCACCTGGTTCACAGGAACTCTACCCAGTGGCAGACCCCCGTGGGAATGCTGGATTGCCCTAACCCTGCAGGCCTGCCCTCGGGAGGTGCCCCCTGTACCCTTATACTATGTAGCTCCCTAACCCTCTCTGCCTCCCATCTCCCCATCTCCCAAGCACTTGGCCACACTGGGCGGGTAACCTCCCCACCTCGGGTCTCCCAGCTTCCATGGAAGCCCTGCTTCACGAGGACAGCACAGGGGGCCCAGACCTCGGGCCTGCCGCATCTGAGGAACTTCACAAAACACCTGCTATACAGGTTAAGTGAACAGATTGGACGTTAGGAGAAAAACAGATGGAAGAAAGGCCCCACTCGTGTTTCCCGAGAAACTCATTTTCCAAGATTAAATGCCATTTCAGTGACCTTGTCCCTGGACATCCATGGGTGCTATCAATGGCCCTCCATGGAGGAAGGTGACCGTGCTGCCGGGTCCTCCCAGCGGCCCCAGCACTGCTGTGCCCTGGAGCAGCTAGTTACTGGCTGTGTTTGTTCAGTAGCATCTCACTGCCTCTCTGTCCTGCCTATCTGTCCATCCATGCCCACAGAGCAGCTCTGACAACACAGGGTTTGGGGACTTTCTTGTTTTGTTTTTTGTTTTTTTAAGTAGGCTCCATGCCCAACACAGGGCTTGAACTCACAAACCTGAGAACCAGAGCCAGGCGCCCCATGCACTGAGCCGCCCAGGTGCCCCCCTGACAATGCAGGGTTTGTTTGTTTGTTTTAAAATTTCATTTATTTATTTGACAGAGATCACAAGTAGGCAGAGAGGCAGGCAGACAGAGAGGGAGAAGCAGGCTCCCTGCCGAGCAGAGAGCCCCATGCTGGGCTTGATCCCAGGACCCTGGGATCATGACCCGAGCCGAAGGCAGAGGCTTTAACCCACTGAGCCACCCAGGCGCCCCACACAGGTTTTTAAGCAACTTTGTTAACAGGCCTTGGGGACACAGACGAGGGGAGCAGGTGGATGCATGAGGAAGAGCTTCTCTGGGGTAGACCCGGGTCTGCAACCCTCCGGGCATCCATGAGCTGGGACTGAAGGGCATCACGTCTGTGCTTAAACACTAACCTCTAACTCAGCATTCGCATTTCCTTTCATTACAGATTAAGACAACAGCCGCTTAGACTATGAGTAGAGCCTGGTCGTCATCATCAACAGAAATCACAGATACTCCCGTACCCCAGTGCGGCTGGGGAGATTTCCCAAAATATCACAGACACGAATCTCTGCCCGACGTCACGACACTTACTCGACCCGCCGCTGGATCTTCCCGTCTAACGTGTTAACAGTAGGAGCACAGTGTTTCAGTATAAAAATCTGGAGCTTTTAAAAATAATTATTGATAATTTTGAAAATTATTTCTCAATATCTTTGGTTTCCTTTATGAGTCTACATATTAAAGGCATTTAAAATGCAATATTAAGGGCACCTGGGTGGCTCAGTGGTTAAGCCGCTGCCTTTGGCTCAGGTCATGATCTCAGGGTCCTGGGATCGAGTCCCGCATCGGGCTCTCTGCTCAGCAGGGAGCCTGCTTCCTCCTCTCTCTCTCTCTGCCTGCCTCTCCAACTACTTGTGATTTCTCTCTGTCAAATAAATAAATTTAAAAATCTTTAAAAAATAAATAAATAAATAAATAAATAAAATGCAATATTAAGAACCTACTAATCTGAGAAGGGGTCCGGGTCTTTACCAGACAGCTAAAGGGTCCAACGGCACCAAAACAAGGATCAGAACCTCTGGATTTGGGTGGGATTTTTTGTTTTTTGTTTTTTAAAGATTTTATTTATTTATTTATTTATTTATTTGAGAGAGAGCAAGAGCAAGTGAGTGAGCCCGGGAGGAGCAGAGGGAGAGGGACAAGCAGACTGCCCGCTGAGCAGGGAGCCTGACGTGGGGCCCGATCCCGCGACACTGAGATGATGACCTGTGCCGCAATCAAGAGTGAGACGTTTCACCTATTGAGCCATCCAGGCGCCCCTGGATTTGGGTCTCTCTGATATCGCCTCTGGGGCTCCAACCAGCCACTCCTCCAGTTCAGACCCTAGAAGGCCATTTGGAGGCTCCGGGTGCCAGGGAGAGAAGGAGACGCAACCAGGGAGGAGCCCCTGTGAGATGCGGGTCAGAGAGGAAGGGAGCCCCGTGGAGGCAGGTGGCTTAGCAGGTAGGTTAGGAACCTCCCATCCACCACGCTTGAGACCACTGTGGTCTACACCTGTGTCGACGACATCGGCTCAGAGTTCTGAGCTTTTTTCTCCTGCTGGAGGCACTCCGCTGGAGGCACTCCGCTTAGATCTTCTCTCCTACTCTCCAGATTTTTATTGTATTTTCTGTGGTGCTTGTGGGCATTGCTGGGTGTTCTGACACTGCCGGCGTGCTCCAGATGAGCCCCGTTGCTAAGAAACAAATCCCAGATGGATCTTTAAACACACAGCTCATAAAAGCACATTCCTCCGCACTCAGCTCCGTTCTGCCTGTTCTTGGGCCACTTAGGTTAAACTCGCCACTGTTCGTTCTCCAAAGGTCTCATTTGGAGCCTCAAGTAAACCCGACAAACTACTCTAATTACCCAGAGGAGCAACTGTCAGAGAGCTGTGTGACAGCCTTGGGCAGAAAGGGGGCCACCGTCCTGGCCACGGCAGCCTACAGACTCCGAAAGGGAGGGTGCTTGGGAAAGGGGGGGCCCAGGAGGCCCACTGCTCAGGCAGAGTAGGCAAAAGGGGCTCTGACAGGTGGATACAGCTTAAGGGACCAGCGAGCCACAGCCCTGTCCTGGGCTGTCCTGTCCTTTCCGCATTTCTAAGAACCCTGGGTTCGCCATTCCCTGCAGAGTGGTTCCAAGTTAAACATGCTTTAGAACAAATCTGGCCACAGCTCCTCTCCCTGGAGGGCACCAGGCTTCCCCACCCCAAAACATGTTCCCAGACGAAAATAATATTTAACCAGAAAAAAAAAAAATTAAAACATGGGCAGAGGACCTGAACAGACATATCTCCAGAGAAGACGCACAAGTGGCCAACAGGTAGAGAGACATCACGAATCACCAGGGAAAAGAAAACCAAAGCCTCAAGGAGCTCTCTCCTTACACCTGTCGGAATGGCCATCATCAAAACCAGTGGAGACCACAGTTGCGGCAAGGACGTGGAGGAAGGGGACCCTTGTGCGCTGCCAGTGGGAATGCAGTCTGGTGCAGCTGCTCTGGGAAACAGCGCAGAGGGTCCTTAAAGAAGAGAACCACGGGGAACGAAATCACAGTCTCAGAGAGATACCTGCCCCTGCATTCCGTGCAGCCTCCTAGCCAAGCTAAATGTCCGTCAATGGACGAACAAAGAATATGTCATGTGCACACAGTGCGGTATTATTCTGCCTCAAAATCAGAATGAAATTCTGCCATTTGCGACATGAATGAAGCTTGAGGGTTTGAGGCTACAGGATATAAGCCAGACACAGTAAGACACATGCCGCGTGATCTCACGTGTGCGATCAAAAAAGCGCCAAACTCAGCGACAAGAGTGAAATGTGGTTACCAGAGACTGCGCTGCAGGGGAGAGGGGAGAGACCAAAATCTGTGCCTTGGAGCCGTGAAAAGACATGTGACCCTCACTATGCTCCAGGCACTATTCCAGGCCTTTCTATGTAACAACCCATTTAATCTTCAGAAGTCCTAGAAGCCGGGTCCTGGGATTGCCCCCGTTTTGCAAATGAAGAAAATGAGGCACAGAGAGCTTAAGTAACTTGCCCAAGGTCATGCAGCTCTCCCGTGGTAGAGTGGGATCCAGGAGGGATTCCCCCAGCAAAATACATGAGCTCTATCCAGCACGGGGTCACCAGGATTCAGGGAAGCACTGGGTCCTTGGCTCCCAAATGTCCTTTGTGCTCAAGGACCCACTCCCCACCATGTTCCCTCCTCTGGGCAGCTCGGTAGGAGGCTGTACTTCTGCTCACTGTTTCCTCCCCAAGGATGACATCTTCCCACTCCAGGCGAGGGGAGCGGGGCCGGTCCTGGCCTGTCTGCATCCTGGAGCATCACAGAGCAACTTGGATGGTCACGCCCTGAGGGCAAAACTCTCCCCCCACCCCCACCCCTGGACCCAACGAGGAGGGGGTGCCCGCCGCCAGCTCCCCCCCGTCCCCCCCCTCCACCCCGCACCAGTCTTGGGATGCTGCTTTCCCACCACAGCAGGAGCCTTCCCTCTCCTCCTCACCACCCACCAGCCCTAGCCGAGAGCCAAGCTGCCAGCTACCGAGGCATTAAAAAAAAAAAAAACCTTTACATTAAATGTGTGTTACAGAAGAGGCTGATGCGGCGCGGTGCTGAGCCCCACTCCGGCTGGGATGGTGAGCCACTTTCCGGCAGCATGCCATGCCAGATTCCTGCGGGCACGTTCAGGGCAAACAAAAACGCCTGTGCAGCACGTCCTCCCACCCAGCTCCTTTCGCCGCCTACACCCCGCAGCGCAGGCACCAGCTCACCTCCCAGAGTCCGCAGTAGGGCCCAGCCTGGACCCCCCTGCCCCTCCGAGGGGGCCCCGCCCCAAGCCCCACTACTCCAGCGGCACAGAATGTCAGCTCACGCTCCGGGTTCACGTCTTCCTCCTCTTCACGAGACACACTCAACAAACCCAAAGATGACAGCTGCCATGTGGCCACACTTCTCCAGACGGGCCAGTCCTCGGGCCTACTGTGTGTCGCGCAGCTGGTGCTCCGTGCCTTCCTGGCACACTTCCGAACGCACCCTCGTTCAGTGCACATTCCGGGCATCCAGCGGACACACGCACAGGCAACCTCTCCCGACACCATGGTTTAGCTTTCCAGAGATGTTAATGGGTACCCACCACACCAGGAGTCCGGCACATTCCCTTCTGGGTGGCCCTGTACGCATTTACGGTACTACCTAAATAAAAACAGTCAACACAATGGCTTTCTAGTAATTCATAATTCCTTATGATTCATGATTCTGTATGATTCAAACCCCTCGGCTCAGTCAGGCAGCGCCTGGCATCCAGTGCCCGGCCCGACACAGTGGAGTCCCTGTTCTGGCGTCTCAGGCAGACACACTTCCTCCTGCAATTCCTTTTTCTGGCTATTTCTCTCCCCAAACGTTCTTAGTTACTACAAATTTCTCTCTTATTTGTTCTGCTTCTCCCTTGATCTCTCTGTATATTCCATTCTCTGAGAAATAAATTTTAATGTGGAACCTCTCCGTGAGCCACAGCAAATGTCCAGTCTTATTGATAAGAAGTTTGGTGCCACTGGGACCATCTAACTCTTCTTCTGATTACACCTGCTTTTTTTCAAATACTGGCCTTCTAGAGCACCAAACAACAATGCTTTCTTATTTGATGTCTTCTTGTCTTGTTTAAGAGTTAAAATTTTTTACACTTTCATTTCCCATTGCAAACCTTCAGCATTTTAGCAGTATTGTGAATTAAAATGGAATTTTTTTTTTTTTTTTATGACTCTGGTTCAAAGGGAATGAATCTCCAGGCTCTCCACTACCCCTCGGGCAGCTCCAAGGTCGGGTACTCCAAGGCTTGGCGAGAGAGTGCAGGTCGCTCTGGCATGGGCTGGACCACTGATGGGCCACGCAGGTGCCCATGACCCACCACCTGGCGGCTGGTCCCCTACTCCCCAGACCAGGCCCCCTCCCCCAGAAGCCTCAAGTGTCAGGTGTGGTGATTAGGGGTCTAGATCTCTGCCGTGACGTGGATCCCTGAGATCAGACTTGCAGCATTTGAGGGAGGCAGCAACGGGATGCCTGCCAAATTCACCACCTACTCCCCCCCCAACACTGCGGATCAACCTCAGCCTTCAATGTGCAAAAAATCCCCACCAAAAAAAAAAAAAAATCATGTTTATGGAAATTACATCACCATGGCAACTGTAAAGGTCTCACAAGTATTTTTAAAATAGCAAATTAACAAAACCCACTTATAAAAAATCTGAAATCTGTTCCTCTATAAGCATTAGTGAACATACAGATTCTAACCAACACAAAACATGTCTTGTGGCTTAAGGGCCAGAAGTCAGGAGAAAGGGCTCTCGACCCCGGATTCGCTGGAGACAGAGGGTTGAACCTGTGAAAACTAAGTTTTATTTTTCTAGTGAGAGCTCACACTTTGGATTTATTCTGGAAAATGACACCAAGCTCTCCGGGTGCAGAAAAAAAAATGTGGGTAAGAGACCTGCGCTGCTGAAATACTAATTTTTTACTTTCTATTTTCACATGCCTGATATTATTACCTTCCCCACTCCGCAAGACTATTCCATTTTTAACTCATAGGTTTTTAGCCATTGCATAAGGTTCTGCCACTGTGATTTAGCCCAGCTGAGTCTCTATTATAAAACCTGCTTCTCAGAAGTCTGCACACAAGTCACACTGGAGGGGGAGAGAACCAGATTCAGAAGAACCCAACTCCAACCTCTCTGCTTTTGAAAAACGTAACTGGTGTGGCTTGCAGGGAGATGGTGCGCTCATTTTTGGTGTCTTTTGTGAAGACTTAACACGTAACAGGTGTGTTTTGAGGACTCTCCATAATGAGGAATCACTGGGGGCCTTAGCAACCGGAACACTGGGGTTTCTTTCTGTGCAAAGAGGAAGAAAAAGCAAACCACGCAATGAGGACTTCATTCTTTGCCAGGTCCCAGGCTCCGAAGGGGTGGGGTGGGGAGCGGAAGGGGAAGCGGGGAGAGGGGGCGAGAAGCAAAATGCTAGGTCTTAGGGAGCTGGAAGTATGCTGGACAGAGGTGGTAATTGGCTTGCCATGACTTCTGCTTATCTCAGGAAGGGAAAGAGGGGCAGCTGCGCCTGGTGCCAGCAGTAGCCAGATGGTCCCTCTTCCCAAGTGATCATCACGCTGGAGACAGAGCCATGAGTATCACTGATGGATGGGGAGTGAGTTCCTCCAAGCGGGATGTCTGCAGACCGTGGGGAAGTGGGTGGTGGTCCAGAGGGAAAGCCAAGAGAAGGGGGGTGCCCAGGCCGAGGAGGCGTGAGCGCTCCCAGGACGGCGAACCTTCCAGAGCCTGGCTTCCCTGTGAGGCGAGGTTAGCCTGGAGCTCCGTGAACCAAGCGTTGTGCCGTGGATGATTGCGAGGCAAGAGCGTGAAAACAGTACGGGACGCATGGAAGAGGACCCCCGCTGGGAGCCTGAGAAGTCACACGCAGCCCCGGCCCCCAGCCCACTCGGGAACACAGCGTGTCACAAGCACGAGAGCCATTTGGAAGCTGGACGCCCACACTCCTCACCCCACAGGAGGCTCTGGCTCCCTGTACTAGCTGTTCCAGAGCCTCTGGGAGGACGACTGCGCTAGAACCAACTTCTGTAGGAAAATGGAGCATGGGGGGCAGTCATGGTGCCAAGCTTGTGAGCTGGGATCCCCCAGGCCCATAGGGGGGGCTGGCAACAACCAGCTCTGCACCCAGAGGGGTCCCGGCAGGAACTCGGCTTGAGCCGGGCTCTTAACGAAGGGTCTGTTGCTCTGACAGAGGTCTGGGGGCGGGGGAGAGTGAAAGCCTCACTCCTCAGAGCCTGAAAGCATGACATCAGCCAGGGCCATCTGGACAAGGGCCTGGAGCAGAGCCTCCATTTACCTCCTGACTTAAAGGTATGGGGTGCCTACGGCCCTGGTCTTTGACTACCTCGGCAACAAAGAGGCAGGACTGGTAAGCACCCCTGCTTCAGTGGGGCCCAGACAGGGACGGGAGCCCCATTAGCCCACGGCGGCCCACGTGGCAGAGCCAGAAGAGAAGCCGAGAGAGCGGCTCTCAGCCCAGCACAGGCCACGCTCTCCCTCCGGGCTCATTATCAGTCGGCAGGTATGCTGGGACCCAGCTGTGCTCTCTGCACGGGACCAACAGTTGGGGAAGACACACAGAGTAGGTGTCATCCGAGAAGCAAGACCAACCCACGGGATGAACGGGAAACGCGAAAATGAGAGCAGCAGGTAGACCAGATGATTCACAAGAACAGACACTTGGTTTCCAAGCACACTCCAGCCACTGTCCCCCAGTCGGGGTTAACAATCTTCAGACTCGCATTAAGAATCACGACTGGTGCTGACGCCGATCCCCTGATGGCTGGGGGTGGGGGGTGGGGAACCGCAAGCAGAACACGAAATGATGGGATGCAAACAGCGCTGGGCAGACCCAGGTGCTCACCGCTGCCTTCCCCTGGTCTGCCTTCGAGGACCGCTCTGGTCCATCTCTAAGCATGCCTGAGAATCCATGCAGGGAGGTCGAGAGCGTCCCTCCGCGCCAGCTGCACAGGCCAGAGTGAGAGCTAGCAGGGAAGATAAAACACAACAGTCCCATCCAAGAGTGGGCGCGAGCGATCGGGTCCCCTGCCAACGCCGTGGCTTTTGCCTGCTTTTCCTTCAGTTCACATCAATTCCCAAGCACTAAGGCCCCTCTTCTCAGGATGTATCAGACTCGGAGTCCAGCCCCGGGCAGTGAGAACAGGACCGACTGAACCTGGCCTCACCCAACCTGCGAGCCTCGGCGCGTCCTCCATGGGCCCCTTTCTGCTCTGAACCTCTAAGAACCCCAGTTCTGGGGGCCCAAGGTGGTTATGGTTTTGGGTTTGTTTTTGTTTTTTTCCACCTCTGAGTCAGGCCACAGAGTGATTTCTGGAAGAATTCCACTTGCATTTCAACCACAGGTGCCCCCGGAGCAGCCAAGGCCAGGGAGGAGCTCTCCCACGCTCTCCTGGCATGACGGCATGACGTGCTCGCTGGCGGTTGGTTTGAGGTTGGTTTCTTTTTTTTTTTTTTTTTTTTAAAGATTTTTATTTGACAGAGAGAGATCACAAGTAGGCAGAGAGGCAGGCAGAGAGAGAGAGGAGGAAGCAGGCTCCCTGTGGAGCAGAGAGCCCGATGCGGGACTCGATCCCAGGACCCTGAGATCATGACCTGAGCCGAAGGCAGTGGCTTAACCCACTGAGCCACCCAGGCGCCCCTTGAGGTTGGTTTCTTTGAGGTCCACAAATGATTCTCGGACTCCACTGGGAGAAGATGAACAGGAATAACCAAGAAACAAGGCTTCTCCAAAAGAGATCTGTACCACTGGGATTGCGCCAGCTCTGGCTGCAATGTTCAGATTCCTGGTTGACCCCAGAAGCGGGCTGCATGGGCAGTGGGTCTAGGTCCAACCAGACACGGTAAGGGAAGCTTGCTATGGGCTCACTGTATCTCCCAGGGCAGGCAGAAACTCATTTCCCAGTTAGGCCTGAGCCTGCATTGATGGGCCAGAGGAACTGCTCATGTGCCCAAAGGGTAAACTTCTACGTGACCTCGGGGTTTAAGTGGTAGGAGTCCCAGGGAAAGTCTCTTCTGGGGATCTGGACCCTGTACTCCCTGCACACCAATTCCACCTCACCACAACTCTATCCCTGCGGCCCCTGATGGCCAGAGTTTGTGAACTCCAGAACTAGCAGAACTTCAGTGATAAGAAAAAACTTACAGTTCTTTGGCTTTAGCTGTAATCGCTACATCTGAGACATCTGAATGTATCTGACTTTTAACTACATAATTTTATAATTTTTGTTTTCAAATACTTCCACACTTGCAGAAAAGTTTTCACAAATAATACAAAAACTTCTGTCTACCCTTTATGCAGATTACCAATTCTTAATGCTTTGCTACACATGTCATTCTCTTTCCTCCCTATTATTTTTTTTAAAGATTTTATTTATTCATTTGACATAGAGAGATCACAAGCAGACAGAGAGGCAGGCAGAGAGAGAGAGAGGAAAGCAGGCTCCCCGCTGGGCAGAGAGCCCGAAGTGGGCTCGATCTCAGGACCCTGAGATCATGACCTGAGCCGAAGGCAGATGCTTAACCCACTGAGCCACCCAGGCGCCCCTCTTTCTTCCATATTATTATTTATTTTTCTGAACCCTGTGAAATAGGCTGTGTCCATTATGGCTCTCCACCTCTTAACACTTCGGCGTGTTTCTAGCAACAAAATTGTGTTTTTACATATCCATAGCACCATGACGGATTTCAGGAAATCGTAACATGGATACAATATTTATCTAATCAACAGCCCATATTCCAATTTTGCCAACTGTCTCAACAATGTCTTTCTTGGGATTCTTTTTTCCTCCAGTATAGGAGCCAATCCAAGATCATGCTTTGCAATTTGGTTTTCAAGTTTGTGTAGTCTTCTTTAATCTTTCGTGACAATGATGCTTTTCAAGGATACTGGCGAGGTATTTTGTGGACTGCTCCTCGGTCTGGGCTCCTCTGGTTCCTCCCTCGTAGACTCGGGCCATGCACCTGGATTGGGATGGTGTGTTCCTCCCAGGAAATCCCACGCGATGTCCATCTGTGCTACCTTGGAGATGCCAACCCTTTAACCGCTTCACTGGGATTATCATTCACATTCCATAGCATTTAATAATTCGGTGTGCAACGAAGAACAACCAGCTTCCAGACACTTTCTCCACCCCAGAAGAACCTCCCTAGACATTAGCAGCCCCTCCCATGTGCTCCTAGCCACACTCCTCGGCCAAGCTGCCCTCCGCCTCTGTCCATATAAATGCTGACGTACAGTGCGGGGTCTTTCATGACCGGCTTCCTTCTTCTGGTGTAATGTTTTCAAGGTCCAGGTCACGTTATTCTGTTCACTCAGTCAGGATGCTGCGTGATTTTTTCCCTTTGCAAGTCACAAACCCTCTATGGAGGCACTTGAAGACCACGCAAATATCCTGCTCCCTACCAGAATTTCCCCCAGATTTAATTTGATGGCTATCACGTATCAGTCTTGATCAAAACGGTTTACTGGGTTTGATCATCTCCACGGTCCCCGCCCCACACAACTTCTCAGCCATTAGCTACACCACTTGAAGAGACGGGCGGTGGCCCTGCTCTTCTCAGCAAGCTCATGACTGTCCCAGTGATTTCCCCACAGAGCAGGTGCTCTGTCCCAGCGAGGGGGCAGCCAACATCCTCTGCCTCACGTCCCTCCCTGGAGCGGCTGGGACACCACCACCACCAAGGACTCCTCAGAGACAGCCCCCACCATCCCAGCTACAGTCCTGAGAACCCTGCCCCCCACTTCCTCTGAGCTGGGAAGGCTGAAGAGTGACACAAAAGCCTGCATCCCTTAGGTTTGGGTTCACTAGGTTCAAGGAACAAGGACTCCACCCCTACAACTGGAAATCACTAAGTATTTAGCCTGGCTTGCACGCAACCGGGGTGCTAGGCGCCCGGCGAGGCAGAGGGTAGGTCACACATGGCCCCGACCCTCAAGGAAATGGTTCATGTAAGACTAAGACGACAGAGGGGCACCGACTGGCTCAGTCAGAGGAGCAAGCAACTCTAGATCTCGGTATTTTGAGTTCGACCTCCACGTGTGGTGTAGAGAGGACGTCAATAAATAAAACTTAAAATATATATATTTATAAAAGATTAAAACAACAGAAGAATCAGAATTTCCGGGGAGCAAGGGGAATGTCCTGAGTGGTCCGACAGTCCTGGAAGGGGGAGTTCACCTCACAGAGGGGTCAAGGAAGCCATCTGTGGTGGGCTTTGACAGCCAGGCAGGTGCTACCCCCGATGGGGGGAGGCAATCCCAGGCACAGGGGCACCGTGGACTAAAGAAACCAGTGGAGGAGAGCAGAGCAAGTTCCCTGGGTCCCGAGGGCCCGGCGTGGAGTAGGAACTGGGCCTGTGGGTGGTGGGGAGCTGCCGAAGGCTTCACAGCAGAGCAAGTAGTCAGAGCTGAGATGCGAGCAAAGCTGTCATCTGGGGGCACAGACCGTGTTGGCCCAGGGTTTGGCTTCTGTGCTGGTGCCTCGCTATCCGTCTTCCTTCCTGGCTTCCAGATGCTTCTCACTCTCAGGAGCCTCCAGGCGACCTGCACGCATGTGCCTAGCCCACCCAAACACAGGCTCCTGCACCCCCCGTCGCCAGGCAGCAAGGCCAGAAGCTTCCTTGAAGGCACCTGTACTCACATGTTCTTGTGACGTCACACGGCCCAGGATCTGCAAGAAGGTAGTCAGGAGTAAGACTGGAGGATGGGGCCGGGGGAGCACAAAGGACGGTCAAAGGGCCAAAAACCACAGAACGGGACACTGAAAAAGTGACTGTTCCAGTGTGTGCGGGGGGTCCCAGAAGGCACAGCGGGCTGGGCGCCAGTGCTCCCCAGTAAAGCAAGGGTCACCATAAAGCAAGTCACTCGTACCACTCGCTTCCGGGACACATGTGAGTCCGGCTCACACCCGCCGGCGATGGCGGCCTCCTGGTTGTGCGACCGCAGTGCTGGAAAGGGCTGACGGGTCTCCAGCCCACAGTCCCCCTCAGATCGCTGCAAGAGGCCCGCACACACTTTTAATTCAACAAGTGGCAAATACGGCAAATAGGCACGGAGGCAAATAGGCATGGAGGTGGCAGGACGGCCCTCTTGGGGAAAATGCGGGGACTGGAGCCGCCCTGCAGCTGCCTGGCCCCAGGATAGCTGGGCCATTTCCTTGGTGGAGTCTTGGGACAGGCTGTTCACGAAGACCACATTATTCCTGGCATAGGAGCTGGGCCTCCCAGTCAACAACGACCAAAGCCCATGGGGAGCTCGGCTCCCTCAGAGTGCTCCGGCCAGGCCTGTCCCACAGTCCAGCTTCCAGAACAGCCCTGGTCTCGTGTCAGCGCCTTCTGCCAAGAAAACAGCCTCTCCAGTGAATTTCAAAAAATGCCCAGTATATCCCTATGTTCTGCCATTTGAGTAAGAAAATACGGTCCCCACACCTTCACCGTAGCATCCCCTTAGAAACTCCGTTCCTGGTAAGCTCGGCTCAGCCTGGGGCACGGAGGCCCCGCACCCCGTTCTCTCGGGAAGCTCCCACACTGTAGGCCCAACGCACAGGCCTGGCCCCGGTGGTGGGGTCTCAAGGATCTGGGCCACTCGGAAGGTAAAGTTAAAGCCTGGGAGGGCATTTGTGTGTGCGACACACCTGCACACACATGCACACACACACACACACACTCCTCATGGGTCCCTGCTCGCATCGCCTCTAGCCCAACAGTGAGGTGGGCTCCGGGCCCTGGGTTTGGGGGGCACCCCCAGTGTGTCGGACGTGTGAGCCAGGTCTCGGCTCTGAGGGACCAGGAAGTGCTTCCGGGGGTCCTGCCCACCCTGCGGGATGGGGGCACTGAGAGAACACCCCCAGAAACGACCTTGGGAACAAAGAACATTCGGTCAATGCTAACTAGTGGTTAAGAGAACACAATGACCTTGTGAGGTGGCCAAGCACGAGTCCTGAGCTCCCGTCCCGCAGAGGCTCAGAGAGGTGAGGGGACCTGCTCAGAGTTCTGTGCTCTTGAGAACCAGAGCCAACTCGGAAACTGCCTCCAGCTTCCATGACACTTGGGGCTTCAGGAATCGGGACCCACCGCTGGAAATGTTACTCCGTTCCCTGCCGTCCAGGTCGTTCTGTCCAGCCCATTGCTCACTTCCCAGCCAACCAGTTCTGGTGGAAAGCATTCCCTCACCACTGTGACCACATGAGGGGGGCCCTTCCTCCACACTCACACACCCATTTACTACAGCGCACCCCCTGTCAGCCAGTCAGCCCTGCCAGAGGCGCTCGGAAGTCACTCTCCTTGGCTCAGCACTCGGTGACACTCACTGGAAACGCGGACTTCCCTAGTAGCACCCGCTGGCTGACCACTTCCAGCAGCTTGGTCCCTTGCAACATCTCAGAGCAAACAGGGATGCTGTTGTTGCTACTGAACATGACCTGGTCACCCCTGGCTCAAGCCGCGGCAGGACACATCCCACGGGAGACGCACGGAGCAGCTGTCACTCGGCTTCTGAGAGTGGCAATGTGCTGACCCCGTTGCCACCCCTGACACAGTACCTCGTGGACACTGATTATTAACGATCCTGCAGGAACCCTACTGCCTCAGGCATCTCCCAGCAAGTCACCATTGTGAAAACACATCAGTAGTTGCATTAGACCAACAGAGCCCTACGGGAAGGAGGTTCACTCGAGACAATGCTGGTTCCATTTTTCCGATTACAAAAGTAATATGTTTTGTGTTTGTTTTAGAAAATTTGGGAAATGCGTAAAAGTATAAAGAAGAAAATAGCCCCCAGGCGCTCCCCACCTGTATGTAAATCTCCCAGGGTCGCCTGGATTTATCTACCCGTCAGTCTTCTACCTTGTACATGCTTGATTTTAAGATTGCACTGATCAGAGGTGCCTGGGTGGCTCAGTGGTTTAGGCTCTGCCTTTAGCCCAGGTCATGATCTCAGGGTCCTGGGATCGAGCCCCACACCTGGGCTCTCTGCTCAGCAGGACACCTGCTCCCCCCCCCACCCACTCTCTGCCTGCCTCTCTGCCTACTTGTGATCTCTCTCTCTGTCAAATAAATAAAATATTTATTAAAATAATAATTTAAAAATAAATTTTAAAAAAGATTGCACTGATCAGGAAACACACCATGAACTGAGCAACAACTTTTTAGGAAAGAAAGTAAGAAAAGAAAGAAACCATTTCTCTTGATAGCAGTCTCAGATTCAGAAACATCCACATCTGGGGGAAAGAAGTGCCTTAGAATCCAGGAAATGCAAAAGATGTGAAATCCTACAGACCACACAATTTCAAACTACATTTTTCTCATTTCTTCCTACAGCTTGCTGTTCCTCATCAGAAAGTCTTTGTAAACACCATTTCAATGGGTAAATAATATTCTATCATCCTTCTATTGTTGTCAACTGGGTTTTTTTATAATACTGTTTTTATAGTCATCTCTATGCCTCACGTGGGCTCGAACTCATGACCCTGAGATGGAGAGTCGCCTGCTCCACCCACTGAGCCAGCCAGGCGCCCAGGTTTGTTTATAATTTTCAATGTTATAAATAAGGCTTCGTGGCATATCTTTATGCCTAACTTTCTGTGCCTGTTTTTGATTGTTTTCTTAGGATGAGTTCCTGCAAGTGGAATTACTGACTTAAAGGGTATGAACATTTGAAGACTCTTTTTTTTTTTTAAATATTTTATTTATTTATTTGGCAGACAGAGATCACAAGTAGGCAGAGAGGCAGGCAGAGAGAGAGAGAGAGGAGGAAGCAGGCTCCCCACTGAGCAGAGAGCCCGATGCGGGGCTTGATCCCAGAACCCTGAGATCATGAACTGAGCCAAAGGCAGAGGCTCAACCCCCTGAGCCACCCAGGCGCCCCCTGAAGACTCTTGATACGTATAAAGTATCAAGCCAAACTGGTTTCCGGGAAAGATGTCCCAATTTACATTCCTATCAGTGACACATAAAATCCCCTTCTCTTTCCGTGGCATTGATTCTTATCCCAGCCCTCCCCCCACAAAAAAGCAAGTAATACACAGTTTTTTAAAAATCAAATAGGGGGAAAAGGGCTTTTAGGGGAAAGCAACAGTTCCCTGTACTCAGAGCTCTCCCTGCCGAGTCCAGCTTTCCCGAAGGCAAGCACTTCTATTTATGGAACCCCCGTCATGAACGAGGCTCTGTTCTAGGGTGCAGAGATACAGCGATGAACAGAACAGACCCAAACCAGCCAAACAAACAAAAAACAGACAATAGAGAAAATTAGTTAAATATACACTATGTTTGACAGCAACAGTGCTCTCGAGGAAAAGGAAGTAGGGAAAGGTAGGGCGTGTGGGGCGGAGGGGGAGTGGGGAGGAAGGGGAGAGCTACCGTCTTAAGTGAGATCATCTAGGAAGGTGTCTGGGCTGAACTGTGTCCCCTCAAAACCCACACATTGAAATCCTCACCCCCAGCTCTTAAGACTGTGACTGTATTTGGAGATAAGATCTTTTTTTTTTTTTTTAAGATTCTTTTATTTATTTGGGTGGGGAGGGCAGAGGGAGAGAAGCTCAAGCAGACTCCCTCCTGCAGGGAGCCCGACATGGGGCATGATCCCATGACC
This sequence comes from Mustela nivalis, assembly GCF_964662115.1. Lineage (NCBI taxonomy): Eukaryota > Metazoa > Chordata > Mammalia > Carnivora > Mustelidae > Mustela > Mustela nivalis. Next base: position 28,811,575 of record NC_139035.1, read on the forward strand.
CCGAGATCATGACCCGAGCTGAAGAAGCCAAGAGTCAAATACTCAACCAGCTGAGCCTCTGGGTGCCCCTGGAGGTTAGACCTTTAAAGAGGTGATTAAGTTAAAATGAGGTCTTTGGGTGGACCCTAACCCAGGACGACTTGTGTCCTTAAAAGAAGGGGAAATTAGGACACAGACACGCGCACGCACAGAGCAAAGACAGGGAGAGGACAGGGAGAGCACGGCCATCTATAAGCCAGGCAGAGAGGACTCAGGAGAAGCCAGCCCAGCCTACAGAAGCATGAAGATAAATTCCTGTTGCTTAAGCCACCCCCTCTGCGGTACATGTTAAGAGGAACCCAGCACCCACAAAACAGCCGTGTGGCCTTGAGGCTGTGGCTCTGTAGCAGGTCCTGAATGTGTGAGCCACATATATATCTGTGGGACAAGCCCGCCAGGCAGAAGGAACAGCAAACAGCACTGCTCTGAGGTGCGAAGGTGGTTCCTAAAATGGGGGCACCTGGGTGGCTCAATTGGTTAAGTGTCTGCCTTCGGCTTGGGTCATGATCCTGGGGTCCTGGGATCAAGTCCCACATCAGGATCCATGCTCGGTGGGGAGTCTGCTTCTCCCTCTCCCTCTGCCTCTCCCCACCTCTCGTGTGTGTTCTCTCTCTCTGCTCTCTATTTCTTCCTTAAGTAAACAAATAAAATCTTAAAAAATAAAGAAATAAAATAAAATATCCAAGGAATGGCAAAGAGGCCAGTAGGGCTGGAACAGAGTGAGCAAGAGGGAGAGCAGCGGGAGGTGAATCCAAAGGACGGTGGACAGAGGATGCTCTGGAGCTGCAGGCCCTGGTGTGGGGCTGGTCTAAACCGAGACACGCTGTAAGACTTTGAACACATGGTAAAAAAGAAATATTAAACATATCTTTAACAATTGTGATTGACATGCACTGGATGATAAATTTATTGGGGATATTGAGTTAAATAAAATATACTAGGGGGACGCCTGGGTGGCTCAGTGGGTTAAAGCCACTCAGGTCATGATCCCAGGGTCCTGGGATCGAGCCCCACATCGGGCTCTCTGCTTAGCAGGGAGCCTGCTTCCTCTCTCTCTGCCTGCTTCTCTGCCTACTTGTGATCTCTGTCAAATAAATAAATAAAATCTTAAAAAAATATATATATATATGTATATACATATATATATATATATATACTAGGTAAAGTTAATTTCACCTGTTCCTTTTAGTGTTTTATGATATAGGTACCAGAAAATTTTAGATTATACCTGAGGCTCATCTTACCTTTCTTCGGGAAAGTTCTGGCCCCAGCCCTTGTGGGTTATGATAAAACCTTGAGCTTTGGCTCTGGGTGATGCAGAGCTGAGCCGTTGGAGGGTTTCCAGCTCAAAAAAATGACCTGATCTGACTCACTCATGATTTCAAAGGATAGTCCTGGTGGCCATGTTGAAGAGAGACCACTGGGAACATCAATAAAGGTGAGCAGACCATGGCAACCATTCAGGAGAAGATGGGGCTTGGACCAGCAAGGCAGAAGCAGCGTGGTAAGAAGTGGTCAGACACTGAATAGATTTTGAAAGCAGAGCCAAGAGCGTTTCCTGACAGATTGGGCGTGGGGTGTGAGAAAAAGAGGAGTCAAGGATGAGACCGGGTTTATGCCTGAGCTCCTGGATGGATGCCATTTGCTGCAAGGGGGGGCGAAGGAGGGAGAAGCAGGTCTGGGGAAGAACAGCGGGAGCTTGGTTTAGGTGAGTTAGTGTCGGATGCCTTGTGGTTTCCAAGTGGAGGTGTGGGGAAGAGTTGGGTATAAGACTCCAGAGTCCAGGGGGAGGTCCAAGTTGGAGATCTGGCTTTGGGAGTGGTCATTCTAAAGATGCAACTAAAAGCCAGGAGACACCATCAAAGGAGCCGGCATAGGCGGGAAGAAGAGCAAGGTCAAAGAGAAGGCCAAGATCAAGAGCCTCAAGTGCCCCAGGGATCCCCAAGTTTGGAGGCTGCCAAGATGAGCAAGGGAGACGGAGAAGGAGCTGTGAGGTACAGAGTAAACCAAGAGAGGGAAGTGTTCCAGAAGCCAGAGGAAGACAGTGTTTTCAAGGAGGGCGTGGGGACTGTGTCTGGCGCTACGGAGCACTCCAGGAGGAGGAGATAGAGACCTGGGCACGGGATTTAGCAACCCGGAGGAGCTTGGGATCCTGCAAAGTACAATTCAGCTGAGTGGCGGACCACGGGTGCAGAACGACCACAATGGGTTCAAGAGAAAGCGAGCGGAGAGGGATTGGTGGCAGCCAATCCAGGAACTCCTGCAGGGACCTGTACTGTAAGGGGGAGCAGGGAAAGAGCAGTGGCGGGAGGTGGGTGGAAGATCAAAACAAGCTATTTTTAAAAGGGTGGGGGGACAATATCAGCATGGACGGACACTGCTGGGACTGAACCAGTCGGTAAAGAAACAAGGGTGATGTCAGAAAGAGTGGGAATTCTTCTGATGTTTTTCTAACCTCCGGCGTATACTTATATTGCTTTTTTATGTTTTATCAACATTAGGCATTGACTTTCTGCTATGGTATGTAAGATTAGCTGACTGACATCAGCCCTCAACTTCCCGCTGCTCTTGTTCCAATATTATCCCAGTATATCATTGTCCCACAATTGTCCCACTGTCCCAACATAGCCCTATTTCGGTTCATCCACTGATCACCTTGGTACCCTTTATTTCTTGGTCTACAAACTACTGATAGCATCTCTTGACAACGCCCCCAACTTTATACGGGGAGAGGAGTCACACCTCTCCCCTACCCTCTCTGCATCAGTCAGCTTTGTAGGGTGCCCAAGGGTGGTAACGATGCCAGCTGCTGCAAGATCTTGGCAACTCACGCTTATTTCTTAGCCCTATGATGTGCCGTGCCCTGTTTCTGATGCCCTTTTGATTCTGGGAAGCAGCCTGAAGAGCAGCCTCCCTCTGAGACCTGCCACTCTCATGAGAGCACAAGAAGACCAATGCCAGAACCTCACAAGGCCCCTTAAAGTGTCTGCTCGGTCATGGCCTATGTCACTGCCACTCACATCCGACTGGCCAGAGCAAGTCACGTGGCCAAGCCTGTTATCAGCGCACAGGGAAAGAAGGATCCCCCTTCCCCAGGAAGCATGGCAAGTCACATAGCGTCAGGCATAGATGTGCCATCCTCTTTTTAGGGAGGACAGTGAATAATAGAGAATAATAATCTATCACAATCCACCTGCCGACTTCTACGGGCCATAGTTTTCCTTTTATGCTGTCAAGATGGAAAAACTTTACATCTTCCTTTATAGCTATTATTAAGCAGTCTTCAGCGCCTTGTCTGTGGTTGCTTTTAAAAGCTGAAAACCACTGAGCAGCATTTATATTATTATGACTAAGCAAATATTCTTTGCTGCAGAGTCAAAGCGGTGCTAAGAGCCCATACTGTGCACCACAGTTCCAATGACACAGACTCTATGCGCCTCGAAGAGCCTTTTTTATATTCCATCATTTGCTCCATATCAGGCCACATTTTGATCTGCTTCATATTTGAGCTATGCCTTCCCTGAAAAATTTTTGGTCTCCCCGAAATCGCTCATTACCTCTCTTTTTTTTTTATTGTTGGTGGAAGAAACATGTGTTTTCTACACCCTATCCCCAATACCTTCCAAATCCTTTCTCATTCCATTTATTGTTTGGAATATTTTTATTCTTCTTTTTTGAAGTCTGTTGACCTTCTGATCTAATTGGGCATTTTGCTTCACTTTTGGATTTTAATGCTTTTCCAGAGCCTTTTGTCTTTACTGTTGTTACTAATTGCCTTCCTTTTTTTTTTTTAATCAAATGTTTAATTTCTGGCAGTCCCAATAATACTCTTAGCTCTATGGAATGTTCCCTTTTCACACCATTCTCAAAAAACTCTTCCTTGGGGCCTTCATCTTCCCACTCTAAAGAAGACTGACTGCTCTCAGGCCTGCTGAATGATTTTATCCTCGATTTTCATGGCTGCCCTGAATCGGATCCCTTGTTTCCTGGATCTCGTATCTTCTCTCTTGGTTTACTCTCTGGTTTTACTGAAATACATACTTAAATAACTTCCTTTAAAAGGTTGAATACAATGTAAATTTCCTGGATCCTTGCATGCTTGGGACCACTGTACTTACATATAAAATAAAGGCATTGGACCAGATGATCTCCAATGTCTATTCCAGGAGTATAATTCTAGTCAATATTCATTCACATATACTATACTATATCAAGGAGAAATTTAAAATGGTTGCTGCTTTCAAGGAACTTACATTTACAGAGGCAAAAAATAAACTCTTGAAACAATTAAAAAAAAAAGGTCAGCAATAGATGCCACAAGATAGGGCAATAATCATCAGCAGTTTGGGCCTCGGGGCTAGAAGGAAGACAGAAACTGAGCCATCCCATGATTCTTTTGCTACGGAGGCAAGACTTTAGTTGGGTGTCAAAGGGTAGGCAGTATATTAGAGTTAGACTAAATATTTATGAATATCCAACAGTCGATTTATAGCTAACATTAGTCTGAAGGAATGGGTAATGGTCAAGGGAAGTGCTCCCCCCATCACTTCCCTGTCGCCATCTGAGTCACCAACATTTTCGTTGCACCAACTCAATCAATAAAGATAAAATTTTTAAGTATGAAAGTATAATTTTGTCTGTAACCTAACAGACAAACTTTCCATCCATTCTGGGGCATAACAATTAATTTTCATCACATATATAAAGAATTGTGTATAAACTTATAAATGCCCTGTTTTTTGGACTGTGAAGTTACTGACCATGGAGATTTTTTAAGATTTTAAAGATTTATTTGCTGATTTGTTTGAGAGAGAGTATATGCACACTGTGCGCACGGGCAGGGGGAGGGATAAAGGGAGAGGGAGAGAGAAGCCCATCTCAAGACCCTGAGATCATGACCTGAGCCGAGGAAACCAAGAGTCGAATGCTTAACCAACTGAGCCACCCAGGCACCCCTATTGTCATCCATTTTTAAAATTTCTTTTGTATTGTTCCAATGAGGAGTCAGAGTGACCACAAATCAGAAATCCCAGGAGAGGAAACATGCTCGACAGAGTGACAGCACTGTCACTTATATCGACAAGTCGCTGGGGATTGTAAGGACTGGGCTTCTCACGCTAGAGACACCTGTCAGAGGAACCACATGCCTGCCTCCAGCCGCCCCCCACCCCACCCACTCTGTACCATTTGATTTGCAGATGTGGAAAAGACTTGCAGAGGAGCAAGTTTCCAGAAAAAAGAACCAATCTTGGGGCCAAAGGTCTGACCCATTTTCGAAGAGTGGAAGTAAAGTGAGGGTAGCAAGGGCTTGTGGCCCTGTGGCTGACTCCCTAGGCAGGGTCTCACCTCCTACAACACCTCTGGGAGGCTTTCTCTGGACCCCACGTCCTTCTAGGAAGAAGTAACTGTGCTCAAACACTCTGTTCTTGCTGCCTTGACAGCATTTATCAAATCCAAACTAAGTTTGCCTCCATGTTCCCAATAGTCTCTGACACCTGGACTGACTTACTCATCCTCACGCCCCTGCGCCTGGTAGGTAGTGGGTGCTCTGTGCTGGTTGAATGAATGAGAGCACATGCATTGAAAAAAAGCTGCATTTCATCAAAGGGCAGAGCCCGACATCAATATTCAGTTTTCATGGGAGCTTCAGATAAGCCACAAGGACCTAGCAGAGCCTGGCAGAGGGGATCTAGGCCAAGGAGATGATTTCCAGGTACTGAGGCCACTCACACCGCTCATGGAGGACAAATAAAACAAAACAACAACAACAACAAAAAAGCCAACAGAACAGAACACACCTGCAAGTTTTGCGTGGCCTGCATTGTCACCCTGGGCTCCACTGCAGAGAGATCCACAAGGACTCAAAGCCAAGGTCCTGGAGAGTGTCCAACACACCCAGTGGTGGGGGGCAGTGCTCAGCCCTGCAGAAGGGCCAGGGGCAAGAGGAACCCACTCTCCCAGGAGCACTGCCTCTTTGCCCAACCGCTGAGCTTTCTAGAATTTCATACGGTCCTCTCCACAGTCCAGAGTGACAGGCATCCTTGACTTACAGATGAGAAACACCACCCAGGATCAGGAGCCCCTCCCTGGGAGTACAGAAGCCAGCCGGGTGGGGGGAGGAGGGGCGGAGCTGTGCGCCTGCCAACCAGACAATGACAAGCAAAACAAAACCGGGCAGGGGGTCCTGGATTCGGTCCTAGAAAATTCAGAAAACTGTACACCCTTGGCTCACCTGTTTTATTACTTTTGCATTTGCTAATTTCCCCTTTATTTTCTTCTGGCTTCTCAGAAAGTATTACTAGAAAAATCCCATAGGATTCTGATCTAACAAAGGGAGGTGCAAAGAGGGAAGACAGAACTGGATGCCAGGGGCAGAGGCATAAACCAGGGTGGGGAGAGCTGGGAAAGCCAGTACAGCGTGGAGGTGGGCAGCTAGTTGCTGCCTCCTGCATCGGTCTGCCGTGGGCAGGGGCGGAGGGGAGAGATCCCCTCACCCAGCAGCTTGGGACGACCCCTCCCAAACGGGAACGCAATGCATCTAATTCTGCAAAAGACCATACAAGGTGCCGTTTACTTCACTTTTTTTAAAAAAGGGGAATGAAGACCCATCCCAGACCGTGATCTTCAGGTCCCCAGAGACTAGGCGGTGCGTTTGTACTCCAGCAGGTGGGAATTTCTGACGCAAACTAACAACAGCTAGCTGTCCCCGCGGCGTCTAACTGTGGGGACAGCCGGCCTGGTGACACGGCCCTGGGGCGGGGGAGGGGACGGAGGGGACAGGCTGCTGGACTCGCCGCCAGGGGGGAGCACCGCTGCCGCCCACCTAACTTCCTGCTCAGACAGATCTGCAAGCCCGGCCTCCGCAGCCACCCAGGGCACAAGCAGAAGCAAGCACCGAAGGGAAAGTGAACGCGACCCGCGTGGATGGGCGTGACCTTCGCTACCCTGGCCACGCACCGCCCCAGGGAGCCGGCTAAGCGCGAGGCCGTGAGAAAGGCCATAGTAAATCAGTAAACGGCTTCCAGCTGACCTCTGTTCTTGGGAACTTGGAGCCAGGCGCTGGCAACTGGCTGGCGCGGGGGCAAGCTCTCTCCTGGGGAGGGCACAGAGGTGGCTACCGCTCTAGTCCCGTACGCACTTGGGGTGCGGGGGGGCCTCCCGGCAAGAACAGCGGATGCCAAGCAAGCAAACAAGCAAGCAAGCAAGCCGGGAGTTGGGGGAGGGCACGCAGACAGAGATTTGCGGTTGGGTCAGGAGAGGGAGGGTCAGGGAAACTTCTCTCTGCAACCTTGAGCACCCCTACCTCTGTAATGGGACTCTTAAAATTTGGGACGCTGGGAGCAACAGGGCCTCCTCCGGGCAGCCAGAGTCCCACACAGAATTATATCGGCGCTCTCCCCACTTTCTTGAGAGCCGAAGGGAGCTATGGGGTCACCTCTGGCCGAGAGTGGTCCAAACCCACAGGAATTCAAACTGATGAGACCGTCCCCCTCCCCGGGTGCTGGCGGAATCGCGGACACCCCGGAAGGAGGCAGGGGACACTCGCCCCCTCACGGTCCGCACCCCGCGAAGACAGGCGGGCTCGCGGGGTGTCTCCAAAGCCCGGCTAGTCCCCCTCTTCCCGACCTCGGCGGACCTCTCTAACGCCCGGGAGCTCCACGCCGCCGCGCTCCCCCGGCTGGGCCCCCAGCCCTCGAAGAAAGGGGCTCCCAGGAGCGCGCGCTAGGGGCAGGATTCCCGGGCGTCTGGAGCCGAGGCTCGCGGGGTCCGGGGGAGCCGCCAGCTGGCCCGGGGTCCCCGGTAAAGTTCCGGCTCTTGGGGCCGCACCACCGCGCTCACAGGTGGGAGGAGGTAAAGGGCGGGTCACGGAGCCCCAAGCGACGCCTCCCCCCGGGCGCCCACTCCGCAAGCCTTGGCCACCCGCCTGGGGGCGCTGGGAGCGCGGGCCGGGGCACGCGCGGGCGCCACCCGAGGGCGTCCCCCGGTGCCCTACGCGGCGGGGCTCGGGGCGCAGGGGTCGCGAGCGCCGCTGCGTCTTACCCAATCCCGGCACGAAGGTGTTGAGGAAGAGGCAGATGACGGCCACCGGGAAGGGCATGTAGGGGATGGCGGCGCGCAGGGGGCCCTTCTTCTCGCGGACCTGCACCACCACCCCGCTGGACGAGGACGCGGCGCGGGGGTCAGCCGCCGCCACCGCCGCCGCCGCCGCCGCCGTCTCGGCGTCTTTGTGCGAGGGCTCCATGGCGGGGCGCGCACAGGGGCGGGTGGCGGCGGCTCTGGGCCCCGGGCTCCGCGCCGAGCTCAGGCGGCCAGCGTGCTCCGGCGCCGCGCGGCTCGCCGAGAACCCCGCACTCCCGCGTCCCCACGCGCCCGGCCCTCTGCCGCGCGCTGCGCCGCGCCCACACCCCGGCGCGGGGCGGAGAGGGCGGCGCGACACTCGGCGACAGCGCTCCGACGCCCCTCCCCGCCAGGCCCCTTCCCCGCCCTTCTCCCCGCCTCCCCCCACAAAATGCCACTTGCCGATCCCGGCGGAGGCAGGAAAGTAGAAGAGGAACGCGGAGGGAGCTCGTGCGGTGCAGGTCCTGGGAGGGATGGACGCAGCTCGCCCCCGGGAACAGGTGAGCCGGGCGCGAGTCTCTGCCCGGGGCACCGCGAACGGGGCTGGTGTGCTCGGCGGGCCCTGTCGCGAAAGCCACACAGCGCTGGGCGGAGGGAGGCCAGGGGCGCACAGCTCTAAAGGGATTTCGTTCCAGTCGATAATAGTGCTGAAAGCAGGAGACGCGGCTTTTCAGACTGGGTCACGACTGGTTAAGATGGGACCGTCCCCTACAGACAAACAGACATACACACACACATACATACACACACACACACACGGAAGGCGGTTAGAAATGCGGGATGTTGGGAACCAAGCCGTGAACTGTCCTGGAGGAAAACCTGGCCTTTTGTGTGCTCGACGTGGTGATTCAAAAGCCAGCGGGGACACAGCGCCGTCTGGTGTTGACAATGTGACAGTTTGTAGAAGCGAGAGGGTTCACCCGCGGCAGGAGCCCCTGTACTGAATTAGGGTTTGGGGGGGATTTTTTTTAAGTGGGCTCCCTGCCCAGCATTGGAGCTCAACGCAGGCTCCAACTAGGACCCTGAGGTCAAGACCTGAGTTGAGATCAGGAGTCCGAGGCTTATACAAATGAGGCACCCAGGCACCCCTGAATTAGGGTTTTTGAATAATGCTGCCCTGACCTCTACACCTGGAAAAGTGATAGGTTGAAAGCAACCATCTCTTACCTTAGGGAGACGTTCTGTGAGTTGGAATTACCCAGATATTAAGGGAACAGTCTGGATGATCAGAAGAAGGCAAATCCATTTCCCTCTCCATGTCCCTCCTTCTCCAGGAGTAATAGTGATTGTAGGGGTCAGAGGAAGGCTGCTGAAAGACCACAGGTTAAGGGTCCCTGGATAAAATAATTCTAAAAGCAGATGCTCAGGGGGTACTGAAGATACTCCGGACACACACTCACTTGCAGGCTCGTGTGTTGCATGTGCACACACAGTAATTAGCTCAGACCTGCAGTCGGGGTGAACAAGACTGAAAATTTCAGTCCGGACTCCTCCACTCATTACCTGTATGACTTAGAAGAGCTCACAACCTCTTCTGGGCTCAGACTGTAACATCAAAGCAGGAATTGATACAAATTTATTGAAGGTCGAATACTACTTTGGTTCTAGGGAGAGTTAGGAAGGAATAAAACCCAGGCTCTTTCTTCAACAGTCTAATAGACCAACTGAGTCACGGTGATAGAGTTAGACAGTGACAGATGGCAAGGTGCTGAGCAAATGTGGGCCTGTCCGTGGAGCTGCTGCCCACTGTGAGTGTAGCAATGGCTAGCTACCTGCAGGAGACCTATTTTTTTTTTTTTTTAAACAAATGCTTCCTGGACACCTGAGTGGCTCAAGTCTGTGAAACATCTGCCTCAGGTCATGATCCCTGGGTCTTGAAATTGAGCCCCACATTGGACCCCTTGCTCATTGGGGGGCCTGCCTCTCTGTCTGCCTGTGGTCTCTCTTTTCTCTGACAAAAAATAAAGTCTTCTAAAAAAAAATAAAATAAAAGAGGGGCACCTGGGTCTCAGCTGGTTAAGCGGCTGCCTTCGGCTCAGGTCATGATCCCGGGGTCCCAGGATCGAGTCCCACATTGGGCTCCCTGCTTGGCAGGGAATCTTCTTCTCCCTCTGCCTGCTGCTCCCCGTGCTTGTGCACGCACGCGCTCTCTGTCTCATTCTATCTCAAATAAATAAATAAACGTCTTTTTTTTTTTTTTAAATAAAATAAAAAACAAACACTTCTTGATCGGAGCGCTCTCTGCCAGGCACTGTTCTAAGCACTTTACACATTTTCACTCACTGAATTCTTATCACAACTCTACGGAGTATCATGGATTCCCCATTTTGCGGATGAGGGATAAGCCTGGGAGCACTGAGGGGTTGAGTAGCTTGCACACGGTCATCTGCTTGTAAATGACACAGCCAGGATTGGAATGCAGGCAATCTGGCCCCAGAATCCATACAGATAGCTGTTATTTTATTCAGAAACCCAGGAAATAACCCACATTCTATGAATATTCTCTCACAGATCACCTGAACTATTTTAGGGCCATGCAAACACTATTCTTCCTTGGGGGGGAAAAAGGATTTCAAGGAAGAAAATGGATTTACATCTCCCAGCTTGCTAGATGATTCACTTAATGGTCTAGATGTCAGAAAGACATCCAGGCATCAGCAGCACATACAAAAGCATGAAGTCTAGGAAATTAGGGAACGTTCTGGGGATTGCCGTATGCCTGGGGCTCGGCTGGGGCGTGTGCGGGAGGGACAGGAGTTGGCTCTGGGGTGGGCAGGAACCTGGCGAGGAAGAGAAAAGGAATCTGGATTTCATCCTGGTGGCCATGGGGAATCCCTGGAACATTTCCAGGAAGGGTGTGGCGTGGCAAGGGGGTTCCAAGGCACTATTACTCTGTAACAAACTACCCCAGAATCTCGTGGCTTGACCCAACTTTTGGGTAACACTCACAAATCCAGTAGGTCAGGAAATGTCTGGAGGCTTAGCAGGGAAGACGCAGATGGTGGCAGTTAGAGCCACTGGGGCTGAGGGTTCATTTCCAAAGGGGCGCACAGGTCTGGTACTTGAGAGCTGGCTCAACCAGGCACATTCCCTAGACCTCTTTTTAGCCGGAAAAAATAACATTTTTGCTGAGATCTGCTTCCAGACTGCTCTCAGGCACTGTTTTAAGCACTTTACACATTTTCACTCATTTCACTCCAAGAAATTTGTACACCAACATAGATGGCTCCTGCTGGCCAACACTGGCACTGTGGCATCGGCGGTAGAAGGATTTGGCTTGAAGCTCCGCATCTTTGAACAATATCTTGACCTCTCTCCGCCTCAGGCTCCAAAATCAGAAATATTACTGATCTCATTTGTTGATGTGTAAGGATTAAGTGAGAGAATATAGAAGGCGCTTGATGAACGGCAGCTGGGTGAGGAGGTTTTTCATCCCAAGTGATAGAAAGCCAACACAGGGGCACCTCAGTGGCACAGTCAGTTAGGAATCCAGCTCCTGGTTTTGGCTCATGGCCTGATCTCAGGGTCATGAGATCGAGGCCTACATTAGGTTTTGCGCTCATGTTGGTGCTACGGTGAAGGAATTCTGCAGATGTCGTGAGAGCCCCTTTGTGTTAGTCAATGGGAGGTTTTCCTGGGTGGGCCTGGCTTCTTCAGCCAGAAGAGACACTCTGGACAGCTGCTGGGTCAACAAGCACTCTCCCTTCCCTCTGGATCTTCCTTTTCAGTGCAATGTGTAGAAGCCTAGCTTTGACCTTGGCATGGGGTTCCAGCCTGATTGTGATCTTCCTACCCCAAGTACCTGCCCTGTGGACCCCAGACTTGCTGAGCCAGCCCCTATAGTGAACAAATCCATACCTCTATCTACCTGTCTGTCTGTCTATCATCTACATGATTCTGCTAGTTCTGCCTCTCTTCTCAACCCCAGCTGATACAATGGGCTGAAATTATGTCAGAGAGTCATCTAATCAATGAACACCTCTCTGTCTGACTCTTTCTGTGTCTCTCTCAAACTCCATCTCAGCGAGCTGGCCTCCGTGTGTGGCTTCATTCTGTTGACTGGTTCTCCCTGCGTGGGGAAGAAGACAGGCTCTGAACAGCCCAGACTCACATCTTTCCAAGTGAGCCCGGCAGGACACGGCTTTCTCTCCCAGGGTCCTCTTAGATCGGCCACTGTTGCCAGGGTACTGTGGCCGAGTACTCAGTTTGACCAGGCCTGTGATGAGAGGGATTCTGGAACTGATCGCCTCTGCCAACCTCAAGGTTTGGGTGGAAATGCAGCCAGACAGGGGCATGGGGATGCGTGCTAGACAAATGGCTGTAGTCACCGCAATGTACTCTGAATGACAGAGAGTGAGATTCTGGGTAACTAACCTTTCCAGTCACTGAGCTTGACCTACAGGAGCCACGTGTTTAGACTTCCTTCCACATGCTGGCCTCCACTGGTTGCCTTTCCCAGAAGTAACATACCCCTATGAAATCGTAAAGACAGAGCCCAGCCTGCTTGTCCCGACATCTCACACCACTGCTACCCAGCTGGGTGATCTTGGTCAGAGCACATCATCTCCCTGTGCCTCCATTTACCAGTCTGTGTAATGGGAATGGCCACAGCCACCTTCCTGCTCCAGAAGATTGGGAGTGTGGACTTAGACCACAAGTTAGAATAGGAGTGTTGCTTCCCTTCTCCCTCTGTGAACGGGACTTCTCACTCTCCTTCCCCCAAACAATGGTATGCCCTCCCCACTGCTCCCCAAGAGCCACAATGCTATAGTGTTTGCAGAGGAACATGATGAGGGAAAGAAAGTTTACAAGGCCAAGGGCAGTAAGAGAAGTGACGGCATGGGTCCCCGTGCTCTCAAAATCCCAACGAGAGGCACACGAGCCAGAGAGCTCTCCTGGACTCAGAGTGGACTATGGGCATCCTTTTGTAAATGAATACAGTAGGCCTGATGGTAATGTGGGCAGCAGAACAATAATCAGACCAGGCTGTCTTGATTTGGACACCAGCTACTTACAGAGGTATTTGGAAAGCTAGTGCTCTCAGGAAGTCGCCCCCACCGACACAGGTGATGGTGGCAGAGCTAACTAAGCACCCTGCAGGAAGCTGAGCTTGGGTGTGGTTCTGTCTATGGGGGAAAGACCCGGGACCCTGGCAAGCGCCGGGCCCACTGGGAAACCATCCTGCCTCTTGCCCCACCCGGGGTTTAAGCACGAGGGGAGAGTCATCACCGCACTGAATTCAGTCTCAGTGAACTGAGAAAAACAGTAGTTACCAGGAGCTCCTGCGGTGACAAGGAGGAGACCGCTGTCTATTGAAGAGTCCCAGGACAGCCACTGCTGGGAGCTGGAGCTTTACCTTGGCAAGTCCTGCTTCTTATGCAAACAGCTTCACATTGCTCTACAGTTGGTAAGGCTGCAGCTGCAGACCAGTCCCCAAGAAAAACGTGAAACGCTGTCAAGAGGGAAAACAGGAGAGCCAACAAAAGCCTTCCTGATCTGGAAGCTCCTGAAATCGGGCAGATTGACATTATCTAAAGAACCCAGGACTCCCAGAGCCCCCCACGCAGTAGCATCAGCCAAATTCCCCACCTCACTGGGAGGCGAGGAGGGCTGCCCTAGCAGCCTTCTCCCTGCACAGGGCAGTACCAGCTTGGGTGCCACAGGGGTTGTCCTCGAAGGGAACCAGGCAGCCAGGAGCACACCTGGGACATGTAGTAGCCAGCAGCCCTAGTAGGTCATAGTAATAATATATCATCGTCATATTATTTGTAATATATAATAGTATATAGTAATAGTGTATAGTATAGAATATAGTATAGAATAGCATATAATAGTAGCATATAGTCATAGCAGCAGCCATAGTAGGTAGTAGTAGTGATATATCATAGTAGTAGTAATAGTATATAGTATAGAATAGCATATAGTAGTAGTATTTAGGAGTGCTGGTGGTATGCAGTAGTAGCAGCAGCCATCGTAGCCGTAGTAATAATATGCCATCATCATGGTAGTATATAACAATATAGTAGTAGTAGTATTGGTATATAGTAGCAGTGGTGCAGTAGTAGGTAGTAGTAGGAATATGTAGTAGTACCAAGAGTATAGAATAGTAGATAGTAGTAGTATGTGCTAGTAGTAGGTAGTAGTAGGAACAGCAGTAGTAGGTAGCAGCCATAGTAATAGTACATAGTGTCTAGTAGTATGTAGTAGTAGCGTGTGGTAGTAGTAGTGCTGTTATGTAGCAGTAGCAGCAACAGTAGTAGTATGTAGTGGTATATGGTTATGTCATAGCATGTAGTAGTATGTAATACTAGCATGTGGCGATAGAATGTCATAGTAGTAGTATGTGGTAGCACTGTGTAGGAGTGATGTGTAGTGATATGCAGTAGTACTAGGTAAGAGCTGCTGGTACTACTAGAAGTAGCATGTAGTAATAGTATGTGGCAGTAGTAATATCTAGTAGCAGTGTGTGGTAGTACATAATAGTAACATGTTGTGGTAGTAGTAGGTAGTACTAGGTAGTAGTCATCCTATGCAGTGGTACTAGTACTATGTAGTAAGGTGTAGTAGTCACAGCAGCTAATACTACTGGTAGTACAGTGTAGTAGCACGTAGTAGACATACTGTGTAACACTACTAGTGGTATGAAGTAGTCGCATACTGCTCAGTATGGTAGCCCTTAGCCCCCTGTGTCAAAGTAAAGTTAAATTAATGAAAGTTCAGTAAACTTACCATTTGGGTCCCCAGCTGCACCGGCCATGTTCTAAGGGCTCTGTGGCCACATGGGCCCAGTGGCTGCCATACTGGATGGCATAGACAAAGGCCATTCTCCGCTGCCCGGGAGGTTTGCGTAAGATAGTGCTGAGCTAGATGTGGTAGTAGTAGTGCTGCAGGTCCACGATGCAGCCTCAGACTTGCCTCACTGAGAGGTTGGTTTCTTTCTCTAGTGTGTCAAATCTCAGGTCAGTGAGGTAGCTCGGGGCCCCCAAGTCACCAGGACCGGCGAGGCTCATGTGGTGCCCACTGAATTGGGGGGCCGGGTTCCTTCCGTCTTGACACTCTGTCATTCCTGGAGTGTCCTCTTATCTGCGGGGCCCAGAAAGAGTGCATTCTCTCCTTTGGAAGGTGCTCCCAGGCTGTGCACCCACCTCCTCCCCTGGTGTCCACTGGGCAGAAACTGTCACGGGGCCTCGTCCAATGCCGAGGGGGGACTGGGAACCTTTATCCTGGTGGGAAATGGTGAGCCTGCCACTGTGGGTGAGGAGGAGCCCTTTGGGGGGTGTGGGGGCTCACAGCGCACACAGCAGCCCCTCCCCCAGCAGCTATGCCAGTGGGAACCCATGCCCCCCAACCCTCCCTTCCTGCAGCCTTTCCGTCTGTGTGCTGCCTCTCTCCCCTCCCAAGTTCCCATCTCCCCCCACTTCTTCCATCCCTTGCCACTGGCACTGGCTTCCCACCTGCCGTGGGCCCACCCCTCCTGCCACGGGAGTCCCGCTGCCCCCCTCTCCCGCCCCCCAGCCCCCTCTCCGCCTCTGGCACTCGTTCTGTCCTCCCTCCAGATGTGGCAGGCCCACCTCACTCGGCCTGCTAATTAATCCATAATCAATCTATAAATCAGCTTTCCTGATTGTCTCTGGTGGGGATGAGGTTTGCGTTTCCTGTAATTACAGATGAAGATGCAGCCAATAAAGCAAAGTGACTAACAGGGACAATGAGGTGACCTCAGAAGACCCTACCTCTTCTCCACTAGGGGCTTCCTGGCCAGGCCCTGGCCACGGATCACCGGACCCCTGCTGTCCTCTTCCCCCCAAGGCTGAGGCTGTGGGAGCCTAATGGACCTCTGGCCTTGAGCCAGATGTCCATACCCTGAAAGTCACAGAGAGAAAGTTCTCCAAGGGGGACGAGACTCCTGCAGAGGGTTCCTCCTCCCAGTCAGGAAAGTCCCTCCCTTTCCAGGTCTAGGGTAATTATTTTCTCCGTCCACTTGGGTATAGAGGCCAGAGAGGCTAGGGCTTTCCAAGAGCTGTGGGTCACCTACACAGTCTGGGAACTGCATTTCGTCTGAGCTATTCCCAACCAAACAGAAGGGGACCACAGGCAGCGGGGGTCATGAGAGTGGGGACCCAAAGTGGGGGAGGGGTGGCTGCGAGGACCGATGAGAAGATGTTCCAAAAGCTGAAAATCAGTCTCCCTCCCTTCTCCCTCTCCAGAAGCCCCAGGAAGGTTGGCACGAGGCCACTCGGTTGAGGCAGGGCACGCTGACCATTCGTCCCACACTCCTGTGAGGCTCCTTGCAGTCCAGCCTGGGCTTCTGGAGCCTTCTCCCCCACCCTCTTCCCTGCAACACCCCCACACCCGGGCGATGCACAGAGGCTGCACATCTTGGGTGTTCAATCTGTGTGAATTGCCTTCGCCCACTAGTGCAGGCACCAATCAATTCATATGTTGAATTGAATCCACAATCCACATGCAATTTTCTCATCCAGCTTCCTGGCATCCCCCAAGCCACTGATGTCTTCTCGGAAGCAGTAGGTGTCCTAGAGCTGATGAGTCGCTAGAGGAGGAGGGAAACCAGGGAGAAGAAAGGAGAGGGGTGGGTTTGAGAGAGGGAAACAGAGGGAAAGAGAGCTTGCCTTGAACCCTGAAGGTAATCCATGCCAGGGCTGGTACTAGGGGGCTCGTGCATGGTCACGTTCATGACGCTAACATTGAACTAAGAAGGCGGCAGGATAGCCCAGGTGGTGGGGAGTGCACCTGTCCTGATGAACACTGTGTAAGGTAGAGACTTGTGGAATCCTCTTTGTATGGTAACTGTCCTGGGATTCAGTAAAAGGGAAGGAAGAAAGAAACAAAAGAAAGACCTGGAAAATGAAACAAAGAAAAGCAATCAATCACAAAGCCCCCCACCCACGCCAGCCTGGCAGGCAGGTACCAGCAGTCCTGGGCCACCTCACATCTCCGAAGCTGGGTCGTGCAGAGACCCCGTGGCTTCTTCCTGACCTGTTTCCAAGTCTGTCAGCTGAACTCCCTTTGGCCCTAAAACTGGATGGCCTGGCCTGGTGGCCCTTCCAGCAGCAAGCCCTCCAGCCCGGCTCCCAGCACCCCAACGGGCAAAGGCAGGGCCAGGCCAGGGGCACGGGGCACACGGGGACACGAAGTGCTGTTGTTCCTGTAGCCACCACACATTGGTCTCTCCTGGTATTTAGATCCTGGGCACGGGTTGGTTTTTCCCTCTTAAACAGTCAAATCTTATTTTTTTTTAAATTTTTTAAAGATTTTATTTATTTGACAGATCACAAGTAGGCAGAGAGGCAGGCAGAGAGAGAGAGGAGGAGGAAGCAGGCTCCCTGCTGAGCAGAAAGTGCCATGTGGGACTCGATCCCAGGACCCTGAGATCATGACCTGAGCCAAAGGCAGAGGCTTTAACCTACTGAGCCACCCAGGCACCCAACAGTCAAATCTTATGTCAGCACCTCCAAGGCTCCTGGGGGCCACAGGAACTGCCGTGCCACAATGGCCCTCCAAAAGGCCCTCGGGCATGCCACCCACACCTTCCCAGAGCCCCCAGAAAGCCTGTGTGGCTGCACCCCATAGAGGCATGCTGGGCACCCACACATTCGAAAGCCAGGACAGCAGGTGCTTGGGCCCATGAAGAGCGGAGTCCTCAGAGGGGCAAGCCTGCTTCTGCCTCTCGCCAACGACGTGACTCTGAGCCAGAGACTGAGGCTCTCAGGGACTCAGTTTCCATACCTGTAAAATGGGACAACAACAGTACCTACCTTATAACATCAACATGACGATGTCCTGGAAAGAACTCGGTACAATGCCTGGCACATAGTAAGTGCTCCGGAAATGGTACTGTGAGGTCATAGAAAATAAATATACATTGGTCTCTGCCCCATTTCCTGGAACAGGGCTCCTGTGATAAGAACACTAGGAATGGTGACCTCCATTCCTGACATAGAGCTCCTGAAACCCTTGTCAACAGCCTGGGTGACAGGAGTGTCTCTTGTTTGAATGAGGCGACTCTGCGTGGGTTCCTGGGTGGGGACGGTCACCGGAAAAATCAAGCCATGATTAGAAGATTGGAATTTTCAGCCCTCCTCATTCTCTGGAGAAGGGAGAGGGGCTGGAAACGAAGTTACAGAGTGAGGCCTCCATAAGACCCCAATAGTACATTGTATGGAGAGTTTCCAGGTAGTGGAACATGTCCACAGGGGAGGGGACATGCCCCAACACCACCAGGACACAAACTCCTGCATTCAGGACCCCGCCAGACCTCGCCCAACACATCCCTGTGTCTGGTGGTTCCTCTGTACCTTTTATATCCTTCAATAAACTGGTGAATGTATTTCCTGAGTTCTATGAACCGCTCTAGCAAAGCCCAGGTGACAGCCAGGACCTGCAATATGTCTGAAGCAGATGTGGGGGTGGGGGGGCAGGGGCCGTCTCATGGGGCTGAGCCTGGCAGGGTCTGACGCCATCTCCGGGTCGACAGCATCAGAATGGAGCCACACTGTAGGACACACAGCGGGTGTCACGGAACTGCAGGGTGTGGGGGGGACCTGCACACATTCAGGGACCAGCAGTGTCGGATGTAGGTGTTCTGCGTGAGTAGAAAAGGACACACACAGGCAAGAAACAAGGAGGGGAGGAGTGGGTGTTTCCATACACAGGAAGGTAGAAAACTGAGTCGTTCATGTGTAGGTGAGTATTATGGCAGTCATTGCTAACACATTACAGAGCAGGCTGGGACAGGTCCCTTGGTAGCGGCTGGTCATCTCATTCTCGAAGCACAGACACACAAAGAATCGATGATTTATCAGCAAGTTGTCCTCTGGGGTGGTGGTGGGAGGAACACGTGCCCCCAGAGATGACCCCACAGAGTAACAAAGCAGGAGGTCATCTAAGCAGAGTGATTAAGAGTGATCTCAGCATCCAAATGAACCATTTTTAGAGCTCACAAGTCATGGCTCCCTAAAACGGGCACCGCTGGGGACAGCTGGCTGCTCAGTCCACGGAGCATGCAACTCTTGACCTCAGGGACATGAGTTCAAGTCCCACATTGGGAAGAGAGATTACTTAAAAATAAAATCTCAGGGGAGCCTGGGTGGCTCAGTCAGTTGAGTGTCCAACTCTTGGTTTTGACTCAGGTGGTTATCTCTGGGTTGTGAGATCAAGCCCCACGTTGGGCTCTGCACTCAGCCTGGTGTCTGCCTAGGATTCCCCCCTCTCCCCACCCCCTGCCTCTCTTTCTATCTAAAATAAATAAATAAAAACCTTTAAAATAAATAAATAATAAAATCTTAAAATGTGCGCCGCTGGTTACCTCTTTGTATGAATAAGGCAGAGGCTCCAAAGAGGAGGCAGAGTCCCCTCTGGAGGACCTATATCTTTGATCCGGACATTTCTACCTCATCAGACATTTGGTTTAGGAAGCCCAAGTTGGGCATGATGGAAAGAAGTCTTTGACTAACAGCTGAGAAGAGCAATCTGGAAGAGCTAGGCATGGGGAGGAAGGCGGGAAGCATGGGGCCCAGCAAGCAGGGAGAGGGATTAGGGGCCTGGAGCCTGGGGGTTTCCCGGTAAAGGATGCAGCCTGGATGGTCGCCATGATTTCCATCCCCCTCACACCCTTCCTCTGAGCCTGGGTGGGACATGTGACTGTCTTTAGCCAACAGAATACGGCAACCTTAGAGTGATTTTTTTCAGATGTAATTAAGGTCCCAAATCTGTTGATTTTGAGTTACTGTAAAGGAAGGTGGACCAGGATGGGGCTGACCTAATCAGGTGAAAGCCCTTCCAGGAGGTCTGGGCCCTCCCTGAGGTGAAAAGCTCCCCCTGCAGCCTTGATGAAGCCCCATGCTATGTCAAGGAGGCCCTTGTGGCAGGGAACTGAAGATAGCCTCCAGCCAAACGCTCCTGGCAAAAGGCAGGAGCCCTCCTCGGTCACATCACCACCAGGAGAGAAACTCTTTGCGGCTCCAGAGAGGAGAGGGACTAGCACGGGGCTGCAGCCTGTCTTGAGGTGGAAAGGGGTCGTTTGGTGGGATCTGCTTTCCTCAACCAGCTGTGAGGGGGGTGGTCTTGTGCTGTGCTGTAGGGGGAGACCCCATCAGATCTAGCGGGCCGTCTCGCCTCTCCCTCAGTGCTCCAGGGACATCCCTGGTGTGGGCTTTGTCCCCCGCAGGCCTCACACCACCTCTAGGTAGACTTGGAGCCACTTCCTGGGCGAGTAGGCCAAACCCTCCAAAACAGTACCTCAGACTCGAGGAGCAGATCTGCGGGTGTTGCTGAAGCTGATGCAGGACCCTCCCCTACCCCCACCCCCCTCACCTCTGCTAGTGGCAAACCCTCCTGGGCTTGCCCCCCTCCTTTGGCAGCCCCCATGGTCTGTTTCTGGACACCCCTCTCTCTCTGGGTCCCTCAGGGCTGACCAGGACAGCCAGGGCCACCCATGCACCTTGACATGGCAATCAGTCAGTGCGAACAGCGTCCACGGAGACAAGTCCCTAAGGTCTCCATCCCTGAGCTATTTTCCACCTGAAGACTGGGATCCCTGTCGCCCTCACTCCCCTGGAGAGCAGCCCAGCCGGGGGACCCGCTATCTGGGAGACGATGAACCTGGCCTGCCACCAAGGGCATTAAAAAGACTGAGTTGAAAGGAGCTTACGCTCACTAAGTCCATCCTCACCAAGAGGGGGGGTCAAGGGTCTCTTTGGATGCTTCCCAAGACAAACCCGTTATCTTACAAAGCAGACAACTCCTTGCTGAGCAGCTCCCATGAAAGGTCTTGGTCACCCATGGGCCCTGCCTCTGGGAGTCCTGTGTGGCCTGCCCTAAGGCTCGTTGCTCCTCCCCCTGCCACTGTCCCCAGAAGCCAGTCGTGTAGACGGTCGCATTGGTGACCCAAGGACCCACACCTCCCAGGATCCGTGGCTTGTGTGTTCCCGGACTGGCCACGTGTCCTGATTTGGCCAATAGGCTATTGCACAAGCCCTTGCCAACTGGGACTTGCTCCTTTAGAAAGTCCCTCCTTGCGAGCCAGCTACCATGCTGGAGAAAATGCAAGGCAGGCGCTGAATGGCTCAAGGTCATGTTGGGGGGAGGGGTAAGAGGCCACCATGGATGTGCCAGCTACAGGCAGACCCCAGCGGAACGCAAGCTTGTGAGTGACCAAAGTGACAGCCCGCAGAATCAGGGGAAATCATAAATTGTTATTTTAAGACCCCAAAAACCATGTGAACTTCTTCCAGGAGCAAGTTTCTGGGATCAAAAGGCCAAAAATTTTCATTCCAGGTCAGCCTTTGGCAAAGACAATGGACCAGTGGGCCCAGCTGGGGGAGAAAACATCCTTACTGGGGACGCTGGGAGCCTGGACCACTGCCATGTAGAATTGAATTAGAAGAAGCCAGGGAGAAATGGGGAGGAGGTGGGGGCCGTTGGCTGGAGCAAGTCACAGAGGACTGGCTGGTTGACAAATTATGCAGAACAGCTTGGCTCTCTGCACCAAATGGAATTATGCTTCAGTTCAAGTTCTCTGCCGCTTCTAAATTACTTATTTTATTACCCTACAAACTGCCAGCCAGACAGGCGTGAACGCTGTTTTGGGTGTGCCAGTTGTTCCCAGAGCTGTGAGCCCGCAAGTCATACACCATCCCCAGGGGTTTGGGAAGAGATGCTTTTCCTTTCCAAAAAAAAAAAGAAGAGGTTTGGGTACATGTTTGTGGTAATGACTCAGAAGTGAAAACACAGCAAGATCAGTTGGGGGCTGTACCAGCATCCTGAACAGGGGAATTCGTGTGAAATGTTCCAGAAAGAACATTGCCCCAGCCTCCATGGGCATGATTGGAGCTTCAGCGGCCTCTGCCTTCCTGGAGCTCCCTGTTGATGAGGAGAGTGGGACAGGTCAGCCAGCAGGTGTCAGATGGTATGGTAACCAGAGTCTCGGGCCCAGGAAGCACCTGGAAGAAGAGACATCGAAGTTGAGAGCTAATGGGTCAATAGAGCATTCCAGAAAGAAAGAAAGGACACTGAGTGGCAGAGGTTACTTGTTCCTGTCTTGTATGCATCTATCTCTTCCTCCTTAAAATTAAAGCAACTTTTTATCCCGGTGAGCAGCATCCAGCTAAGAGATGGCATTTCCCAGACCCCCTCGCAGCTAGTAGTGAATAATGAGATATACATGGAAGTGTGTAGAGTTTTTTAGGAGTCCTGTCTCATATAGGAGTCATAGCCTGGTTCCTCCACTTTCCCGCCTTGAACGTGGACCTGATGGCTGGAATTCCAGCAGCCATTTTGTACCACGAAGCCAACCTCGGGAGGGAAGCTAACTGCTAAGAACAGCAAGGCATAAAGTTGAAAGGAGGCTGGGTCCCTGGCAGCTGGGGGCAGCTAGACAAGCCCTGGAGAGCCTTCCTTCTAGCTGCTTTCACACACAGGAGGGATGAAAGTCATATTTAAACTATTCATGTCTTATTATCCTGTGTAGCTGCCCCTAACCCCTACTGACCCAGCCACCTGCACCACAGCCCAGGGGGAGGGGGCCCAGGGTATGGTCCTCAGTCTGCAGAGTGCATGGTGGGGGAGGGGTGATGAGGGGCCTCAAAACTTCTGGCACTGATGAAAGGTTTGAAAGAACAGGTTCTCCCCTCCCTCTCATCTATATCTGGGTAACGGACAACCTCCTGTCCCTGGAGCCTTGGGACCAGGGAACAAAGTGTCCCATGTCAGCATGTCTCAGCCCCTGTGTGTGACAACAGCCTCCAACAGTCCAATCCGGCCTACCCTCTGGGGGCTGTTTGAGGTTAAAGAACAGAACTTGTAGAAAACCAGGAAAGGTCTCCAGCCCTCCTTCACGGGTCATGCCTAAGAGGCCTGCTGCCCAGGTTGGCATGGTCCATGCACTACACCCAGGAACAGGACCCCTGAAGCAGCCGGAGCCGATGGCTCTGTTGGCCTCTGCGTACCCCCCACCCCGGCCTCCCCAGCAGAGGTCTGACAGCTTTCTGTCTCCAAGGGGAGCATGGCTGGCCCTCTGCCACCAAGAAGCCCCAAGCCCAGCCGTTTGCCTTTCTTGGGGAAACCTCCTCACCCCCTTCTGGGTTGCCCTCCCCCTCCAGCATCAGCCCCCACTCTGCCCCCACCCCAGAGAAACTGAGCCCTAACCTCCTGAGTAAACCAGAAACATGGGGGAGATTACCTCCCACCTTCCTATCGCTTCTCCACTGTGGGGGGAAGGGATGTCACAAGGAGCTCATTTAAAACTTATTAGGTGCTTGCTTCCGCAGCACATACACTAAAAC
Source organism: Mustela nivalis (assembly GCF_964662115.1). Taxonomy (NCBI): domain Eukaryota; kingdom Metazoa; phylum Chordata; class Mammalia; order Carnivora; family Mustelidae; genus Mustela; species Mustela nivalis. The sequence continues at coordinate 28,835,034 of NC_139035.1, forward strand.
TCACGTTAGGCTTCTTCCTTCCCATCACTGACAGCCAAGGTGCGCCCCAGCCAGCGACAATGCACCTGAACACAGCCAGGGTCAGGTGCACGGGACACGGGAGCCACAATGAAGAGGCTCTCCCTGGCCAGAGACAGCCAGCGCGGGCCAGGAAGGACAGTGCTTTAACAGACTGAAATGGGTCAAATGTTTTTGAGTCCCTGAGGCTGCAATGATACTGGAAAGAAAGGAAGAGAGAAAGAAAAGAGAAAGAAAGAAAGAAAGAAAGAAAGAAAGAAAGAAAGAAAGAAAGAAAGAAAGAAAGAAATTGGTTGTCAGTTAATGATGTTAATAAATGAATTCTTTATTTTGGAAACTGACAAGTAAAAGAAAAAAAATCAAGCTAGAAACAAGGATAGAAAGAAACCACTCTGTTCTGAGTAAATATATACCAAGATGTTAAGGGAGGAAGGGGTGTGGGAGGGAGAGGAAGAGAGAAGGAGAGAGAGGAGGGGGTAGGACGGATGAGGGAAGACTAGGAGGGGCTGGGAGGGGGAGGGATGAGGGGGGAGGGGAGGAGAGAAGGGTGAGAAGAGGATGGTGAGGGAGGAGGGAGAGCAGAGGGGAGGAGGGGAGGGAGGAGGAGTGGTAAGAAGGGGAAGGGAGAAGGGAGGTGAGGAGTCTAGTCTGCAATGAGTCTAAAGTCATGGACACAAGACTATGCTCCCGTGGTCAACAGGAGGTGACCCATGGCCGACAGGCAGGGCTTTAGAAAAAGCAGGGACAAGGGAGCTTCCTTGTGTAGGCTTTTTTAAAAACAGCAACAAAAGGTTGGAGTGGTTAAGATCATCAGTCCTGGGATCAGACTGGTCAGGTGTGAGGGCCAGCTCCACCAGCCGCTGGCCATAGGAACTCGGACAACGCACTTCCTTCTTCTGCGCCTCAGTTCTTCAGCTGGGAAATGGGACAACACTAGTGGGAAAGGTCGGAGCAGCTCAGCATCCCAGGGAGACATAACGTGAGTGATCACGACAGCAGCAACAGGCGGTGGGTCTCTACCACGGGTCATCCCTGGGCCCTGCTCTCCCCTGCGGGGGTCCCTACATGGCTGGGGTTTCACGTGGGGCCGGAGGGATCACTGAGCACATGGATTGTCCTCTTGCTCACGTCTTCTCTGAAGTCTGCTCCCTCAGGGAAGAAGCCTCAAGGCCGGGACGCAGGCACAGGACCCACTCTGGGAATCCCCTCATCGTCTTCTTGCTAAATTCCCATCTAGACATCCGGAGACAGAGGTATTATCGGCTTTTTCAGAGGAAGAAAATGTTAAGTGACCAGAGGTCACCCGGGGGAGCAGTGAGAGCCAGTAGCTCCAGCCCTTGGAATGGCGCTCCCTGCAGTGCCTGCCTGTGTCCCCAGCCCATCACTCATCTGCCAGCAAGTGGGGCTTCCTGACCCCTGACACCTGCTCTTCCCCTGGAGCTTTAAACCTACCCACGAGCACCGGATGCCTGGGCGGCTCAGTCAGGGAAACATCTGCCTTCAGCTCAGATCATGATCCCCTGGGATCCAGTCCCGAGTTGGCCTCCCTGTTCAGGGGGAGCCTGCTTCTTCCTCTGCTTCTGTGATCTCTCACTCTCTCACTTTCAAGCAAATAAATAAAATCTTTAAAAAAAATAATAAAATAAAATAGCTATTGCAGAGAACATCACAGAACATCAATCATCTAGTAAGAGAGTCAGAGAACATCAAGAACCTACCAAAATGTGTGGGCTCCTTAACCCCCTGGCAGAGCTCTCCCCCAAAATCATTCTCTTGAACTACTCTGTGGTGGGGGTGGGGAAGGGGAGAGAACTCCCCACTCTCTCTTCTTATGCTTTTGGAATCAGCTCTGTAGTTTTTTAAAAAGAGGTTTTATCTTTATTTGAGAGAGAGAGAGATCTCATGAGACAGTGGGGGGGGGCAGAGGGAGATACAGGCTCCCCCCCAAGCAGGGGCCCCCATGCAAGTCTCGATCCTGAGACTCTGGGATCATGACCTGAGCCGAAGGCACACACCTAATGAGCTGAGCCCCCCAGGCGCCCCGGAATCTGATCTTCATTATTTGTATTTCTTCCCCACCACATCTGTATTACTGAGAGATTATAAATGTATTCTTTGGCGTCTCCAGCGGCCTCACAGAGGGAAGGGATGAGTCTAAACCTAATGGGGCAGATTGGAGATGGTCAGAAATCCTTGTGAAGTCGCAACCCAAAGTCCTAACCACCAGCAGCCCAGCAGGTAACTGGTTTGGAGACAGGGCCTTCAAAGAGACGATTAAGTCAGAATGAGGTCATGAGAGTGGGCCCTCCTCCAACCTGACCGGGGCCCTTCTGGGAGGAGGAAATCTGGACACACAGAGAGACCCCAGGAATGTGCAAACACACGGGGAGGGACCCCATTGGAGGGTATCTGTCTGCAAGGCCTGAAGAGAAGCCTCCAAAATGTAACTGTCCCTCAGAACAATGTATTACTTAAAATGTAACTTACAAGAAATTGTACTAGCCATCATGCATGTTTAGATATAGCCTTAAGAAAACCGTGTACTGACAACAGGCCTCATATACATCCTTGAAGCCGAGCAGCTGGGGACGCCTGGCTCCATCAGGGCGGAAAACCGCCTGCTTCATTTTTCTGTTCTCTCCCCTTCCCCGGAGAGCACCTGTGGCTAATTAGATGATCCCTTTGGTTTGTTTGTTTTTTTTTGTTTGTTTGTTTTTTAGTTTTTTTTGTTTGGTTTGGTTTTTTTAAAGATTTTATTTATTTATTTGACAGAAAGAGGTCACAAGCAGGCAGAGAGGCAGGTGGCGGGGGCGGGGGGCGAGGAAGGGAAGCAGGCTCCCCGCTGAGCAGAGAGCCCAACGTGGGGCTCGATCCCAGGACCCTGGGATTATGACCTGAGCCGAAGGCAGAGGCTTTAACCCACTGAGCCACCCAGGCGCCCCTAGATGATCCCTTTGAATGTGCTTGCTCAACTATAAATTTTATACTGCTTGACCAGACATATCCTGCTTTTCTTCTTGCTTCTCTAAAAGACTTACAATCAATGTATAACTCCTATTCATTCTTGTTTATCTACAAAGTATAGCCTTCTTCAGCTCCTTTGTTGATTACTGTCTATATCTAATAAATACGGGACTGAGGAGTTGATTGGGGCGACAGTCTTTTCTACTGTTATCCCCTGCTCCCTCTCTCTTGCAGCTGACTCGTTCTTCTCCCGAGCGCCGTCGGGAAGCGGCATCCTAAGAAGCCCACACTGGCACCGTGAACTTGGACTTCAGCCTCTGGAACTGTGAGCAAGGAATTTGCTGTCATTTAGAGATTTTATTATGGCTGCCCTAGCAGACTTGTATGCTACTACCTGCGCAACACTGGGCAGGTCATGCAACCTTACTGAATCTCTCCTCTCTGTCTACAGCCAGGTGGTCAAGAAGATAAGAACCTGGGGTGCCTGGGTGGCTCAGTGGGTTAAAGCCCCTGCCTTCGGCTCAGGTCATGATCCCAGGATCCTGGGATCGAGCCCTACATCGGGCTCTCTATTCCGCAGGGACCCTGCTTCCTCCGCTCTCTCTCTCTGCCTGCCTCTCTGCCTACTTGTGATCTCTCTGTCCAATAAATAAATAAAATCTTAAAAAAAAAAATAAGGAAGAAGAAGAAGATAAGAACCTGTGGGCTGTACCGGGAGTTCCAGCATACACCAAGGCAGAGGCGCAAGGTGACATCCAGGAACTAGAATGCTTCCCTCCGCATAAATAAGATGTTCTGAGTATCTACTGCTGCATAACAAACCCTCCCCAAACCTAGCGGCTTCACACATCAACAAAGATTAATCCTTTCTCTCAGATCTGTGGTTCTGCTGGTTTCCCTTCTCTGCTTTCACTGCTGCCGTCAGATGGCAGCTAGGCTGGACCGGCCAAGGTGACTCACTCCCATGTCTGGTGCCTTGGCGGGGAAGGCTGGGAGGCTGCAGGCTCTCTGTCTCCACATGGCTAACCTGGACTTTCTCACTTGGCAGCTGAACCCTAAGTCCCAAGGGTGAACTTATAAGGAGGAAATGAAAATTGCCTGTTGGCAGAGCACCACCCCTCGCCCAGAGTTCTGTTGGCCAACAGAATGCAGGACCAAACCAGGTTGATGGGAAAGAGACAATGGGGAGAGTGACCAAAAACTGTTAACATCACTAATCCACTGCAAAATGGGAGGGGACGATGTGAGCATATCTTGTTTTTTCACTGATGCATGGATAAATCAACTAATAAAAATCACCTAGGTTAGTAAAAGTTACCTATGTAGGGTGAGAGTACAAAGTGGAGGACCTAGAGATAAAAGCCAGACTTCTCCGAATGTGTCTCATTACAGGGTTTTGACTTTGCAGTCATAATTTTAAAAAAATAATAAACGTGGCAATACACCTAAAATTAACATAACACTGTATTTTAATTAAAGTACGTGAATAAAAAAACAAAAATTAAAAAATTTTTAAAAGCATAGCAAAAAAAGCAAGTCTTAAAATTGAAAACAGGTGGGGCACCTGAGTGGTACAGGCTATTGAGCGCAAACTCTTGATTTGGGCTCCTGTCATGATCTCAGGGTCGTGGGATTAAGCCCTGCATCAGGCTCTGCACTCAGCTCAGAGTCTGCTTAAGAACCTTTTCTCCCTCTCCCTCTGCCCCTTCCCCTCCCCTCATATACAGTCATACTCTCTCACTCTCTCTCCCTCACTGTCTCTCAGATGAATAAATAAATCTTCCAAAAAATTGAAAACAGGGTGGCTGGCTGGCTCATTCAGTGGAGTGTGTGACTCTTGATCTTGGGGTTGTGAGTTCAAGTCCTATGTATTAAATTTTTTTAATTTAAAAAATTGAAAACAGGGGCGCCTGGGTGGCTCAGTGGGTTAAAGCCTCTGCCTTCGTCTCAGGTCATGATCCCAGGGTCCTGGGATCGAGCCCCACATCGGGCTCTCTGCTCAGCAGGGAGCCTGCTTCCTCCTCTGTCTCTCTGCCTGCCTCTCTACCTACTTGTGATCTCTGTCTGTCAAATAAATAAATAAAATCTTTAAAAAAAATTAAAAATTGAAAACAAAAGGAAAGATTCACCTAGCCACAGATCAAGTCACTAGCATAACAACACAGAGAAAATAATTTTTCAAATGACTTTAGAATATGGAATTTCGGTTATACAGTCCTGGTGACACATATTCTAAGGACAAAACAAACCACAGAGAAATCTTATACCGTAGTCAGTAATCTTATTGTTAGCCCAATACGCATATAGCTATTTTGAAACTCTTCTAGTTCTATTGTGGAACAAGTCAAATAAGTAATTATGTTGAAGTCATTTAAAACCAAGCTTTTCAGCAAAGAGAAAAGAAATGAAAGCATAAATTCAACCAAGTTAAGTAAAAACCCTGTAATCGTACATTTGAATTGGAAATATCAGGGTGAACTCATAATTTTTTTCCTTTACAAATATGAGACTAAAACCATTATATTTGTATTTTTGCATCCATTTCAAAACCAGACAAAACCTATGATGCTAGAAGTCTCTCCTGGGAGGGGGAGACGAGGGGGTCTTTTAGGTGCTGATCATCTATTTCTTGATCACTCCATGTGAAAATTCACCAAGCTGAATGTTCATGATCTATTCACCTTCCTGTTACATGGGCTCTGCTTCAGTGAAAAGTTCAATTGAAAACAAACAAGCCCCCCACCCCACACTCCGAGCTCCGAGGGCTGTCAGGTCTGATGACCCAGCAGCAGTGAGCACTGCCAATAACCGGCTGGGGTTCTCTAAGCCCCATTTCCTCCCAGAGTAACCCAGGCTCCTTGGAGAAATGGCGGTTCTAGGTCTAGGGCAGAAACACCCAAGAGGAGCTTGGGGGATCTTGTTGGACCAGAAAAAAAAGAACCACTGACGTCACCTCAGAAGGATGGAGGATGGACCCACCAACCTAAGCAGAGATAATCTGAATAACACAAAAAATAATAATTGCAAGAGATTGGAGGCATCCCACGTATAAAAATCTGTGTGCCCAAAGTCTACTATGACAAAAAAATGTCTTTGGTCAATATTCAAAGCTGCAGAGACACACAGTCCTTACTATGAAAATTCACTAAGAGGAGAGAAATTCTTCTTCTTTGAATTTTTTTTAAATTTTATTTATTTGACAGAGATCACAAGTAGGCAGAGAGGCAGGCAGAGAGAGAGGAAGGGAAGCAGGCTCCCTGCTGAGCAGAGAGTCTGAGCAGAGAAGGGCTCGATCCCAGGATCCTAAGATCATGACCTGAGCTGAAGGCAGAGGCTTTAAACCACTGAACCACCCAGGTGCTCCGAGAAATTCTTCTTTATAAAACGTAATCCTCAGATAACAAGTAGGAAGAAGTGATAGAACCGGGGGGGAAAAAAATCACTGTTTTGCAGCCTCTAAGGAAATGGTGAATCTGAGCTTCTAAACCCATCTCGTGGGTATGACCCGAAGCCACCTAGAGAGACCAACCAGACCCTGTGTCTCATGCTGGCATGTGGTAAGGAGCATAGAGCACCACCTATAAAATCTTCCTGCCTGGAAAATGGACCTGGGACCCCATGGCCCGCCAAGGAGGGGGTCATGGGAGGTAGGGGTCCACCTGTGTGCAGGCGATAGGTTACTTGTAAATAATTTTAAACCAATAATAAAGCCAACTAAAAGTCTGCTTTTTTTTTTAATCTATTTAAACAATCTTCACACCCAATATGGGGCTTGAACTCATGGCTCAGAGATCAAGAGTCACATGCTCCACCAACTGAGCCAGCCAGGCACCCTGCGGTCTGCTTTTTTGTTATCACCAAGACATCAGCAACCTTGAACGATGTTGGTGATAAATACCCCCTCTTCTGGGAGGTCTGTCCCCCATTGTTCTCCAGCCTTCATACAGCTCTGCCTGAGAAAAATGTATTGCATAAAGGTAATTAAGATGATTTACGACAGGTGTGATAATGACATGACACTGTATTTTAACACATGCACGTATGAAATCAGTTCACAGTGACCAAGATCATTTATGAATGAAATATTATGACAGTTAAAATTGCTTGAAAGTTCTCCATTAAACGAGGGCGCCTGGGTGGCTCAGTCAGTTGGGCCTCTGACTCTTGATTTCTGCTCAGGATCTCAGGGTCTTGAGATCAAGCCCTGAAGGCGGCTCGTGCTCAGCGGGGAGTCTGCTGGAGATTCTCCCTCTCCCCAGCCTCTCCCCCTGCTCATACTCTCTCTCTCAATAAATAAATAAAATCTTTAAAATAAATAAATAAAACGCTCCGGTAAACAAACGAGCAAGCAGCCAAAGCCGGCAGAACAGAGGATACGAGATGGGTCATGAGTCGGGCAATGGGTACACAAGGATTCCTTACTCTTCTCTCCTTTGTGTGTATCTGTGTTTCAACTTTTCTCATAGGGAAAAAGAGGCAATGTGTGCACAGCCAGTGCTGTGCTTGCAACGCCCACACTGCTGTCTGCGCTGGGGCGGGTGGGTGGTGGTGAGATCACGAAGTTCCATGATCTTCATCACCGCCGTCAGATGTGAAGCAAGCCAGGGTTCAAATGTGGGGCAAATGGCATGTCATGCTCTGGGAAGGAGAGCCAGGTAGACCCCAGGGAACTAAAGACAATGTCCCTGCAAACAAGGATGCATAATCCAGGCAAAGGGTCTGCATTGGGAGCTAAGGAAACCTTAGGACATGCTTGGGGATGGGAATCTGTCCTCCACTGGCCACACAGTCTCCTGCCTGAGGGGATGGGGAAGATGAAGGAGCTTAGGGACAAAACAAGGGACTGGCAGTCATGAGGAAAGTCTCCATCCCCAGCGCCATGACAGGACAAGTCACAAAGACATCTCATCACGGATTCACATGACGAGGGGCTCAGTAACAGCAGGGCATGTGCCAGATTCTGGATCTGGATTGGAGGGAGTCCTTGCACTGATGCCCAAGGGCAGGGCTCAGTTCTGGCATCCCCCAGCCCAGGATGTGCCAACCAGCCCCAGAGGGCACGGTATGGGGGAGGGGAGCCCGCAAGGGGACTAAAAACCCTGGAGAGAGGTGGTTAAAGCCCTCTGGCCACTTCTATCAACGTCCCCCCTCCCTCACACACAGATTGCTTATATTGTTGAAGATGTATTAGAAAATCTTGCATTGGTCCTGATTACATTAGTAGCCTGTGTTCTTTTAATCTGTTTGCATGGCTTCTACACACGGAGCCTCATTTTCTACTCCCAGTCGAAATGCCCAGGGCGCCTGGGTGGCTCAGTCAATGAAGCATTTGACCCTTGATTTTGGCTCAGATCATGGTCCCGGCACCCTGGGATGGTCTCAGCGCTCAGCACACAGTCTGCTCGTCCCTGTGCCTCTGCCCCTCCCCACCCCCACGCACTCTCTCGTTCTCAGATAAATAATAAATAAAATCTTTAAAAGCAAACAAACAAATAAGGGAGAAATGCCCTCTCACCAGGCAGGAAAATGGGCATGAGGCTCAACACCCCTCCATTGGGCAGCAAGGCTGGTCGCCTAAGGTCTGTGAGATGAGGAGCTGGTTTGGACTTGCCTCTGGGGCTGACGATGTTGGAAGACCTGAAACAGCAGAGAATTCTACTGGCAGGTGCAGGAAGAGGGACAGCTCAGGCGAGTCCCCTTGGTTCCTTTAATCCTGGACCACCAGTGACTTGCACCCTACCTGGGGTGGTAAGGAACACCGGGCCAGCCCCTTGGGTCCTGGGCTTCAGGCCCCTGCAGTGTCAGGACAGAAGGGCAATGACTCAGGCCCTTCTGGCCCACAGAAACTACATAAACCTAAACCTTTCTCCAGAATTCGACTGGAAAATAAAGCCCTATTTTAAAATAAATGCCAACATTTTATTTTTTTATTTGACAGAGAGAGCACACAAGTGGGCAGAGCAACAGGCAGAGGGAGAGGGGGAAGCAGACTCCCCGTTGAGCAGGGAGCCCAATCCGGGGCTTGATCCCAGAACCCCAGGATCATGACCTGAGTCGAAAGCAGACACCCAACAGATGGGGCCACCCAAGTGTCCCTATAATTGCCAACATTTTAAAATCCAAACGGATAAGCTACTTCGGAACACAGATGGGTTCTTTGTCGGGTAGCTCATTGCCTATCAAGCACTCACCGGAGGACCTTGAATATAGTTCTTGGCGGTTCTCCCCCAGAGAGACTGCAGGCGACCTACAGCGGACTCTCTCACCCAGCAGTTAGCAGAACAGCACGGTGGAAGACTCTCGATGCTCCCTAACTACAGTCATATGTCAAACCATGACAAGGACCTATGGTCTGCTTTGTTGTTAGAGCTTGAGAGATGGTTAGGGAATGGGGGTCCCAACCGCCTGTCTCCCTCTTTTCTCATTCTTCCTTTCCACCTGCTGTATCTGAGTATGTGCATGTGTGTACGCTCATATGCATGTTTGTGTGTGCTTGCGTGTGCACACTTTTGTGCGTGCACACTTATATGAATTGTGTGCATGTGTGCACACTCGTGTGCATGTGCATGTATGCATGTGTGTGCTTTTGGGTGTGTGCGTGTGTGTGCTTGTGCGTGCACACATGTGTGCATGTATGTGTCTGCATTGTGTGCACACTCGTGGGCATATGTGTGTGTGCATGTGTTTACGCCAGGGGCATGAGTAGGTGGGAAAGGAGAACACTTTCTGTCCAGCAAGGAGGTGGCCTCTGAGGGCCCCTGCGCCCTCCTCCCCGCACCCTGGGACACCATCTCCAGTGCATGAACAGCAGGACTGACACAGAGAGGAAAAAGGAGCACCCGGTGAGCTGGCCCAAGCACAACTCTCCTCCCCAGGCCTGGCCCTCCTGCTCCACCTTGTCCTGGGCTGCCTGCCCGCAGGGCTAACGCCCTCGTCCGCTGAGAGCTGCCGGGATGCTCACCTGCCCCCTCGCCCAGCGCAGACAGCAGTGTGGGTGTCACAAGCTGCCTGCCATGTGAATGAAAGCCCATTTAGGGACCACATCCTGCTTTCTCTCCACTCCCGCCCCCCAAATCCACTGACACCCCGGCTGCCTGACCTGGCCGGCTTCTTGGGGACTGAGGCGTGACCGTGACTGAACCCCTCACCTCAGAAACCCCTACACAGCCTGTGAAGGAGCATTCTCGGAGAAACCTTGGCATCTCTGCTCCCTGGAGGCGCCCTCATTCGGTGCAAAGCTGCTAATTAAATCCATGAGCTGCTGGGTGCGGTGGGGGGCGCTCTCCACGTGCTGGGGTTAGCGCCTGTGTGAGCCCAGCTGAAGTGGCCGGGTTTGGGGGTCTCTGGCGACAGGCCCAGGAAACAAATGAGGCTCCCAAGGGCCGTCTGAAGTCTGCGCTGAGCGGTTCTGTTGTTTTGGTAAGAGACAGAAGCCTCATCATGACTGCCAGCCCATCTGCAGATGACTGGGGGACAGACTCCACCGCTGGAGCTGACTCTGCTCTCTGTCCTGGGGCGGATTTGGTCTTCCATTAATTGGGGGCTAATTTATGTCTCTAAGGAGAGACCTTTCAGCCTTGCAAGAGGATTGAAGGATGGAGGGGAGAGCCTAGTAACAGCGGGCGGCCTGGCTTGGGCCGGTGGCGCCATCAACAGGCCTTTCAAGACACTGGACACTTCAGAGCCCGTCCTTTGCCCAACAGCTGAGAGTGAAGAATGGGAGCCTGCACCTGCCTGGAATATGCTGCCCCAGGTCCCCGACTCACCCAGCCTGCCTGGGGGCGGCGGAGGACATGCAGGAGGGGCTCCAGGGAAGAGAAGGGGCTAGAACTGAAGAGGACAGACAGAAAGGGGGGAAGGAACCGGGGAAGGTGTCTCTGGCCAGGTGGGGCTGGGGGCTCACCCTGTAGCGCCAAGAGCCCTGAGGACCTTCCCAGCCCCACCACCACCGCCGCCCCCCCCGGGACCTGCCCTCCTCTCTCTCTCCACCTTCCTCAGAAAGGCCAGCCTCCTGGGGGTGGGGAGGGGGTCTGTCCCTCCCGGTTCCCAGGCAGAGGCATCTTTGTGGAGACTGGGCTCCTGCCCCTCTCCTGGGCGAGTGACCTTGACTGAGACACGCCCCGTCTCTGGGCATGCTTGGGGGTTGGAGGGAATGAGGACAGAGGGCTTGGCCCAGACATTGAGGGACCCCCTCTCTGCGCCGGGGTTGCTCACAATGCCCATTAGGCTCCATCTAAACTGTGCGGTCTACACCCGGCTCAGCAGCGCGGCGCCCCACCAGCCCCCTTCCCGGTTCCTCCAGCCCCCTGGCTGGCTGGGCAGCACCCTTCACGCCCACTGCTCTTGCTGGAACTACATGGGCTGCCCCCAAACCAAGCCCCACTTTGCCTCGCCCCTCGCCTTCTTACGCTCTTCTTCCAAACGCTTTCACTACCGAAGATCATCAAAGCCGGCCTCTGCCTGTTGCACATCTCCCCCTCCAACCAGCGGCGGGGCAGGAGCTGCGCACGCACACCTGGCATGCTGCGACCTCCAGGACAATGTGAACATGCCGCCTCCACTTAGACCACAGCTGCCCCTGGCTGACCCCCTGACGGACCCCCTTTCCTCCAAGATCATCGGCTCTCCAGAGTCCCCCTGCCTCTGGAAGCCTTCCCTGAGCAGGGGCTCCCCACTCGGAGCCTTCTTCGCTCTAACGCTGGAGTACAAGGGGTCCGTGGGTCACAGCGGCAGCAGTGTTGGGGACCCGGGGACTCAGGGACTCGGGCATGCTCACAATATCAGCCCCACGGTCCAAGTTCCAGACGCAGGGTGGGGTTCAAAGAAAAGCAAACGCCATGCACACACTTGGCTAGGAGTGGGAAAAAAATCTCCTTCTCAAAGCCTCCAGCCCACAGAACTCTGCTAGTCCCTTCCGGGTACCACAGATGCTTGGTGACAGGCGAGATCTGTCTTCCAGAAGCAGGAACTGGGGAGTATTTCTGGCCCAATTAAGCTCTAGTGCTTGACAAGAAGTAAACGCAGCCTCATCTCGCTGTGCCTAATGTGAGAAGCATATGGGCTCTGCGCGCATCTGGGCAGCGTCGCCTGCCTTCCAGCAGGTGCTTCCCACCAGGGATGGGGTGTGCACGGGGCCCAGGAGCACACGCACACATGACCGGGGAATCTCTACAAGGACTCGGTCTGCTGATCGCATCAGCCTCAGGCTGCATAGACAGGTATCCTTCTACAAATGATCAGTACTAGAAAATCAAGCCATTCTCTCCATTTTCGAGAGGAGATCTCTTTTTCTGAGCAACCTCGGGCTTGTCAGCGCAAACAGCGCTGTGGGGAATAAGGTAGAAACTTCAGGTGCCACAGCATTCAGACCAGCAGTTTTCGCAGGGAGGTCGGACTTGAGTCATGATCTCTGATTGAATACTCACTCCGTAGGGAGATGCAAAGACAGACTACATAGTCTGTGTAAGAGCACACACATTTTTTTTTTTTAATGAAACAGCCTTGCTCTATCAGCTCTAATATAAGCCGTTCTTCAGAAAGAAACCACAAGCAAGCAGCTTGTCCTCACGGTGAGGAAAGCCTCCCACTGCCCTCTCCTCCAGTCAGGACACACCCTGCCCTGATCCCTGGGCACCTGTCCTTGGGATCAGGCTCGGGGAACCCTGCTGTTCCTCCCCCCACCTCAGCCTTGAAGAGCCCCTCCCCAAGGACTGACCACCTTGGAGGAGGGTCAAAGCCCCTCTCTTGCCAGCCACCCCACCTCCTGCCTTTGTGTGGACACGGGCCCTTGTATGCCATGGGTTCTCCTTCCTCTTGGCTCTCTGAGAGAGCATAGAGCAGAGGGCAATCACCACGCAAGACCTGTGAGGGATCAGGATCAGGGAAGGACAGGAGGTCATCTGTAGGTGATTTGTTCATGTACTGAAGCTCCGCAGAGAGCTTAGTGAGGGGCGAGTGCTGTTCATTTTTGAGACCCCAGCGTCTAGCACAGGGTGCGGCTCATGGCAAAGCCCCAGGAGCCGCTGGAGCTGAGCTTATGCGCAGTCAGGCTGGAGGGGTCAAGAGTCCCCTTGGACCATTAGAGGTCACTTAAATACAACATCTCCATCCCACCACCAAAGCATCACCAAAGGGATCACAACAGAGATGGGGCTTGGGGCTGCCTCCCAGTGGCCTCCAGAGGCTGAGCAAGGCCCGGGGAAGTCTAGGGCCACGGCTGACCAGCCTGGACTTTGACACAAGGACGTCCAGACCCATCAGCACCCGCCCAGCTCCTGCTCATCTCCATCACCTTGTGACCTGGAGAGTCACCCTGGTTCCTTCTCTGTATAATGGGGTTAAATGTTCCTGCCTTGTGGGGGTTGGTCACAGGGTTGGTCGGAGGACTGAATGAACTCTGTGCACGGCAGCTGACTTCAGAGTGTGCCTTTGCTTGGGCCGTGTCCGTCTATCTGTCTCTAGCTGTAACTGTGCATGTGCCTGCTATATTCCCACACCTAGGGCACGTCCTCTCTCTGTCCGAATTTTCACCCCCTCTCTTGGAATCTTCCTCCACGTCCAAGCTCTGAGCTCAGAACCCCGCCAAGGGGGCCCAGGCAGCAGCTGGGAGTGGACTTGGACACAGGGCCAGCCCTTCCAGATAATGCAGATGCTTCATCGAGGCTCCCAGATGCCCCAGACCCAATTAGCTTGGCAGACTTAGTGCTCAGGATGGGCTTGCAAATTAAATCCTGTTGCTGGCTCCAAAGAGCACACCCTGTCCCCAGGGCTGTGGGGGCCAGGAGAGGGGGGTGGGGAGGAGGAAGGCAGACTCTGGGCTCCTGCCTAGCCACCTCTGGCACACTGATATTAGACAAGCACACCCACCGGTGGATTCCAGCCTTGTTAACTTCCATAGCAGCTACGGTAATCCCACAGGAGGCTGGCCATCAAGGCTCGTCCCTGGAAGGAGCAGGAGTCCCTTCTTGGGAGGTGGCAAGGTGGAGCGTGGAGACCTGAGCTGGCTCTGGGTCTGCCCCTTACCAGCTGTGTGGTCCTGCTTCACCTGACCGACCCTTCTGAGCCTTGGTTCCTCATCTGCATAACAGGGTGACAAGACCATCTCGGAAGACTGATGATGAGATTAAATGAGATAATGCCCGAGAAGTGCTCTCAGAGGCTCGTTCTTTCCCCTCACCCAGCTTCTCCAGAGGGTCAGTGCAGCCAGCAAACTGTGGGGCAACTGCCTCCTGCTCACTCCCCCAAGGGGCTGGTGCAGGTTCAAGGTCAGTCCCCGCCCCTGGGAAGGTCCTTAAGGAGGAACAATCTGTTTGCATTCACGTCCAGCCTGTGGATGAGACTTATCTGTGATCCCCAGCCTCCAGGTCTCCAGGTCCACCTGACGTCACCTCCAGTGACAGTCATGTTCAGACCCCTGCTTGAGAATCAGTCCTGTCCCAAGCTCTCACGGGCCCGACTGTCTGCCTTGCCGGTATTCTAACTGAGACTCCAGGACGCTTGGTTTGTCCCTTTGTCCCTCCCTCCTCCTATATCCCAGTCCCTAAAACTATATGGCCACAATCTGCCTCAGTAACCCCACCTGAACCATATCCTGGGAATAGGAATCCTACGTTCCCCCAAACTCAGTTCCCAAATATCTGGCTAAACCCTGCTCCCAGGGGACAGAGATCCCCAAGGTCCACTGCCTGTCAGCCTGGCCCGCTGCCCCATGTGCCTGACTCCAAGACTCAAGAGTCGAGCCCGCCTCTGTTTTCTGTCCACCACCACCCCCCCGCCCCACCCTGGCCAGATCAGACTCCTGAGCAATCTCGTCATTGCCCTGGGACCAAAAGAAGGCCTAGAAGTGGCCCAGACAGGGAAAGAGTCTGGCTGCCGCTGATCACTTTCATAATGTCCCCAGTGTGGGAGCAGAGGCAGCCTTTTATTTCTTACAGGCTCTAACTTCCAGACCAGAGACCCCCAAAGGGGGAGTGTTGTCTCCCAGGGATGGTGCCCTGGGACACCATCAGAAACGCCAGGAGGGCTCAGCCACTGTCCCAGGCCCAGAGCTCAGCCAGTGCTCAGAACCGTCAGGAGATGGGGGGATGCCCTGGAACCCCAGCCCAAAGAACAAGAAATCTGCCTCCTCCCAAATCGGACTACAGGTGTGTGTCCTGCCTTCCTCCAAAACCCTCTCGCAGATGAACGCAAATGCATTCTTTGAAAGTAAACCCAAAGACTAGGAGAAAATGAGAGGAGATAATTATAGATAAGAGATTTCAACAAAGCTTTAAGAAGACAGAAAGCAGATGGAGGAGGGAAATTGGCAGAGGAGGCTTGAAGCAAATGTTCCTACAAAGGAGACTGCGGATGAGAAGCAAGCTGAGCCGCCCGCAGAAGACCTGCGACGCTCGGGACCTGGAGGCAACAGGTGCAGAGAGCTGTGGTCACGAGTGGCATCAAGAAGGGAGGCTCATGTGGAAGTCTGTACCGAGTTAGACCCCAGATTCCCTCTTCCGCTGCACACCAGGAAAGAACCCCAAAACTTGGTCCCTGGAGAAGCAAAATGACGGCTCTGAACTTGGGGTTCCCAGGCAAAGAGGGGGCAGGGGTGAGGTTCAGTCCTAACACGTAATGGTGAGCTTCTAGTTCCCGTCTTCCGCACCCCACCCCCAGGCAAGCAGTTATCGGCTTCTCTCGGGTGGCCCCTACCCCAGAGAGAGAGATCTCTGAAGACTGACATTGGGTGGTTTCCAGTATACAAGCCCGCCAGCCCTCGTGCTCTACCCAAGCGTTCAGAGCAGTCGGCCTCACAGAGCTCCTCTGAAAGATGGACAGACAGTCAAGGACTAACAGACAGTTGAGGAAGGACTCCAACACAAAAAAAGAGATCAAAACAAAGGCAGGGCGGGGACAGTCCCAGGATTCCAGGCACAGTGTGGGCACCAGGGGACGATTTCAAAAAGAATTCTAGTGAAAATTCTCACGGGAGGAAGAGAAACTTTGCCCTTTCTGAGAAAGGAAATCATCAGGAACAAGACAGAGCTCTCAGACAGTAAAAAAAAAAGTATATAATAGTTGAAATAAAAATTCAAGGAAAGGAAGTCTGCCAGAAAAGAAAACTAAAAGACAAAGACGAAAACAGGACGGGGGAGGGAATACCACTCAAGAATCCAAGAGACAACAAGGAAAACAGATGGGAGGAAATCATGGGAAAGAGATACGTAAGAAATATTCCCAGAACAGCAGACATGAATTTCCACACTGAAGGGACCAAATGAGGTCTCATTACGACAAATGAGAAAAGACCTACGGTGAGACACCTGAGTGGCTCAATCTTTGGCTAAGATCGTGATACTGGGGTCATGGGGTCAATCCGCATCAGGCTCCTTGCTTAGCAGGGAGCCTGCTTCTCCCTCTTCCTGTGCCCTTTCCCCACTCCTGCTCTCCCATGCTCTCTCTCTCTCTGACAAACAAATAAAATCTTAAAAAAAAAAAAAAATACCCGCAGCAATTTTGAAATTTCAGAACCCCAAAGACAGAGTAATGGAGGCTTGCCGAGAGCCGAGGCAGGAGCCTGGTGGTTCAAGCTTTGTCTGCAGCAGCACAGTCAAAAACCGACCTCTGTGCTCTAGACAGAGACAGAGTTCAGATATAAAGAGGAACAACAGCTTTATTCCTTTGCCCAGCAAAAGAGGCTACACCAGGCTGAGACCTCCCGACCTACAGGCCTGCCCAGAGGAAGGGGCTGGGGGTTTATAAGGAAATACAGGATCATCTCATTTTGACAGGAATTACGTACGTGCTGCCAGCCTCCTTTTTCACATTTTCAGGGCACAGAGTTCCTGAAATATGAAGGGAGGGGGTGAGGTTTGCAGAAGAGGGGAAAGTTGCCTAAAATCGAGCCTCACCGAAGCATTAATGCAGCAGTTTTGAATTTTGTTCAGCCCTATGCTTTTAAGTGGTTCCTGCAGCCCTAGATGCCAGGAGACAGGGAAGAATGGCTCCAACATTCCAGTACGGGGCAGGGAAGAGGCTGGGGGTGTTTTCAACCTGGAATTCTATATTCAGCCACTATCAATAAGCATGAGGGTGGAAAAATACCTTTTCCAGATATAAATGGACTCAAATTAATCTCCCATGCATGCTGCCTTAAGAACTTCCTGAAGAATGCGCTCTAGCAAAACTGGGCTGTAAACCAAGGAAGGAAGTCGGGATGGGGAGACAGCAGGGCTGGGGGTGAGCAGTTTGGAGCAGGAGAGAAGTCTGCTCCAGGAGGGAGACCACCGAGGAAAACAGGATCCATACACCCCTCAGTGAGTCTCGCCATTCGGGAATAGTATCGCGAGAGCTGAAGGAGCCACCTGGGAACGAATAAGGCAAGGTATGTAGACAACAAAGTAAATCTTTAGCTAAGGTAATTATTATTCCTGAGATAAAAAGGAAATATAATCAGAGCACACTACTCGCTCTGCCATAAGCATACTTGGAGCGTTATAATAATTAAACTCTGACCTCTGATATTACCCAGGAGTGCTGAAGCCACGATCCTGGGAGGACAGGAGGACAGAAGAGGGAGGGAACAAGTCTGCCAACCCAGCACCTCAAAAGATAATTCCTGGGGCGCCTGGGTGGCTCAGTGGGTTAGGGCCTCTGCCTTCGGCTCAGGTCATGATCCCAGGGACCTGGGATCGAGCCCCGCATCAGGCTCTCTGCTCAGCGAGGAGCCTGCTTCCTTCTCTCTCTTTGTCTGCCTCTCTGCCTACTTGCGATCTCTGTCAAATAAATAAATAAAATCTTCAAAAAAAAAAAAAGATAATTCCTAACTTTGATAAATCAAGAAAAGCAATATGAACCTGTTACTGAGAAATACAGAGGTGGATACCAAAAGAAACAGCTTGAAGGGTGCATTATTGGTTTCCCATTACTGCAGAATGACCACAACTTTGCAGCTTAAAACCACAGATATTCATGACCTCACAGTTCCCCTGGGTCAGGAGGGTGATATGGATCCTCGGCAGGCTCATTAGGCTCCAATCAAAGCATCATCTGGGCTGGGTTCTCATCCAAAAAATTCTGTTCCAAACTCATTCCGGTTGTCCGCAGAAGCATATCTTGGTGGTTGCACAACTGAGAGCCCCAGATTGTTGCTGCTTGTCACACCTACAGGCTATGGAAAGTCTCCAGAAGCCACCACGGTTCCTTGCCATAAGGGCTTCTCCGCCACAAGCTTCTCCTTGTCAAGGCCACAAGGAGAGCCTCTTGCCCCAGTCCGCTATGATGAAGACTTCTACAATAGCAAACATGCCAGCCACACCCCACCCCCTTTGTCACACTCAAGGGGTGTGAATGCCAGGAGGCTGGGAGCGTTGGGACCACACCACGTTCAATCCACCACCAAGAAGTGATTACAGTTTTATGTTTTCGTAAGTAAGCAATCCAAAATACATAAAGGATATTAGTGACTCCCTCTCACCCATTTCCTAGCCAACCAGCTCTCTTCCCTGGGAGGACGAATATAATCCGTCTCTCTTATAATGTAACACATGGGTCTGCATATGTAACAGAGGTCCACACTCCTCACTGCTCACTCCCTCAGCCCCCTACCCACACCTGACGTGGTCAGCCATGACTTCCCCAAGCTCTCCAGAACACTGGTACCCACGGCACGTCTTCTGCATAACTGGTCGCATACCATCCCAACGTATCTGCCCCTTATCTTTTGCATGTAATACATCCTGAGATCATTTTATATCAGTACATAAAGAGCTTCTTCATTGTCTTGTTGTCACTACCCAGCAAAAATTGACCACGGGATGGATAGCCAGGTCACTCCCAACCCTCTCCTATTGCATACAAAGCTGCTATGAGAAATAGCTCTACGGGCCATAGTTCTGCTAATAGAGCTGCCTCTGGGGAGCAGGACAGGAAAGGACAGCCTCTACTGTTTTCATTGTAAGCTTTTTACTACCACTGGATTTTTGTTTTAATTCTATACATGCATTCCTTTGATGACCGTAATAAGGGCCGTGGGTTCACTTCAGGGGCTGAAGCTGGCTGCATGGGGAAGACTTCTTGGCCTTGCCACAAGCTTCCGAGTTTGTTCTAAACTGTTCTAAACTTGAAGTTTGCTTCGAGCTGCCAGCCCCCGTCACACTCAAGCTTCTTTCTGCTCAGACTTTACTGAGCAGGTGCTCTGTCCCAGGAACTTGGAGCCCGGGACTCCAGGGAAAAGCGTCTTTGGAGGCAAGATACCCCACTTGTCCCTCTTCCTTGTGAAGCCAAGCACTGAGTGTCCAGGGGAGAGGGGGGCTGCGACCCTGTGACCCTCCATCTGCCATCGGGCTCTGTCCCAAGGGCATGACAGACTACAGCATCCCCAGGAGCGAGGCAGGTACACAGCACCTCAGCTGGGGACCCAGGCCTTCCTGCTTAGCTCTCTGTCCCTGTTCTTCAGTAGCGCCGCCGCCGGATGAAGCCAGTCACTGTCAGTGAAGTTCGCTGAGCGCCCTCTCAGGCATCAGACCCTTTAATCTTCACAGCTGTCCTACAAGCCTGTCTCACTGCTACCCACGCTTCACAGATGAGCAGACTAGACCTCTGGGCAGTGCCCGCAGTCTGCCTGCGGTCACACAGGCTAGTAAGTGGCAGAGCCCATATTTGAACGTGGGTCTGGTGGTCCCAAGGCCACGGCTCTTACTCTCAGCACCATGGGGCTCTTCCTATAAATGGGCAGCAAGCATATTTTCTGTTCTCCTTCTAGGGAGCATTGGCCTTGTCGATGACCCATGCTGACATCAATCCAATAAAGCACAGCTCTCTGGGTGTATTTTCCCCATGTATAAAAACCCACTCAATGTCGCTCTCCGCTGGCCCACGTTTCTTTGGCATGGCTGCAAGGACCTGAGACAGTCGCGAACCACCTTCCTGAAATCAAGGCTGTGCTACAGACTGAGAGCCCATCTAGGCTCGCCCAGGACAGCTCCCTAAGGTGACAAAGCAGCAGGGAGCTCCCCACCCACCCCACACCCCCAGCCCCACCTTCATCCTGGACAGGTGGGGCTGGGGCTGGCCCTGGACCACTGGCTCTTCTGCCCTCCTGAAAGCCAGATCACAAAGGTGCTATTGCCTGGAAGTGACAAAGAGCAATACAGAGGAGGCGGTGGGGGGGACGTGGTGGCCATTGCCAAGTGGTGGAAGTGAGATTAAGAAGAGTGTAGAAGCAGCTGGCCCTGGGGAGAGGTGCTCATTTATCAGCCTAAGGCAGCCTCCTGGAGGACAGGTCGGCACCCCCCACCATAGGCCCTCCTTCCTCCTCCAGAACAGCCTTGCAAGCGGAAACCTGTAGGCCTCAGGCCAAGACCCCAAGCAGGAGGGGAAGGTCCCCAGGGTCGAATGAGTCACGTGGGAAGCTGATGTATTCAGAGCTCTTCCCACACTGGCTCCTGCTGGAGGAACAGGTGTGGCTCATCTCCCCACAGCTCCCATCCTTGAGTGAAGCGTACACAATGATGCCGGATCTCCCTCCCTATGTGGCCAAGAAGCTGGGACTCTGGATTTTTGATCGAAATCTCCCGGTTTTTCCATACTGGCAACAAATGCAATGGAAAAAAACTCAACACACACGTGGATCTGATGAAATCAGCCTGTGGGCCGCCTGCTGGCTGCGTGCCCTGCCATGGGCTCACGGCAGAGGTGCTGAGACCCCAGAATCCACCCCTCACTCTGGGGGTTAGGAACCTGCCACAACAGTCTTCCAAGCCTCCTGGGTCCCACACCCACCACAAACACAGATCCCAAAGCACCCTGGGATGTTGCTCCCCCGGCCAAGTCCTTGCACCTGACAAGGGGCCTGCTACACTTCCAAGCTGGCAAGCAGAGTAGCCAGGATGAGGGGCGACCAGGATGGGGAGGCGGGACTGGGGGGGGCCAGGACTGGGCGGGGGGGATGCTGAGACCAGGGGGGCCAGGATGAAGGGCCACCCGTGCTTGGTGGATGAAGCAGCAGGAACCTGCCATGGAATGTTAGAGCCCCCGCTGCCCTGGGCCTCTGTCTCCCATAAGCAAAACCAGGTTTTGATTGCCCTCCCCCTCTCACCTTCTCAGCTAGGAACCCCGAACCTGGGCTCAGGGGTTCAGGCCGCCCACCTTAGACCATGACCGCAGTCGGCTGCCATTATTAATGGGGGTAGTGGCAGTCACAACAGCTATGTCAAGGCTTAAACAGAGGAACAGCACAACTGTGAAGAACCCCAGAGAACTCCCATAGCTGTAAGCTGCTGGTCACCCCCTCCCCACGTCAAAGATGAGAAGGGTCTGTCCCTGCACCAGGGTGGGAGTGAGAGAGAACATCTCCCAAGAGGACCAGGTGTCCTTCCCCTCAGCTCCTTTGCCGGTAATTCTCGGTGGGGGTGGGGGTGAGGGTGGGGGTGGGGGCTGCATCCAAGCAGCCTCTAGAACCTTCCCTGGGATCACTCCTCTCCAAAGCTCTCCCCTGCTAGGATCTTGGAGGAGTCTGCTGCTGTTTTTATGTAAAGGGATGTTTTCACCTAAGGGAATATTTCCTCAGACTGCCCCCCCTTGCAGGGGACCGTCTGCTTGGAGAATGGTGATCCTCTCCAAATGGGGAGGGCAGTGGTGGGAAAAGACAACCCCGCATCAGCAGCTCCATCAGAATGACGCTGGTGTGGCTGCTAATGACTTTACTGGCCTTGAAGGGGAAGAGGTCAAAGTAAGGGGCTCCTACCAGCCTGAGCCCCTTGTGCCTGCAGCCCCCACTGTCTGCTGGAGCAGATTTTTAATAGACTCCGGCTGGTTCCGAGCCGAGGCGGAGCACGCTCGCGGGGGCCTATCAATAGAACACGGCGGAGGGTGACCAGGCGGCAGATTGGGGGGTGGGCGGAGCGGCTCCTCATTCGTGCTTTGGGGGGGGGGTGGTTAGAGACCGCGACTGCAGGTGCCCCAACTCTCTGCACCCCACTGTCTGTCTTCTGCTGCATCCAGGTCCCCAAGGTCCTGCCTAGGCCTCCAGGGATAGGCTGAGGGGAAGGCAGGGGAGAAGGGAGGAGGGCAGCCAGAGGAGACCACCTCCTGCACCTCAGAAGGGCAGGGGGCCCTGCTTGGCCCCTCGCACCCCACTCCACCTGCCACCTGTGGAAACCTGGAAGCAGGAGGGCCAGGCATCTGCACTGCACCCCTCCACCCTGCTCTCCATGTGGGGCTGGGTCCCTCTTCCCTAAACAAAAACCCTCCATGGGATCCTTCCATGCAGTGTTTGTCGTCAAACTTCAGAAGTTAAGTCCTCAGAAGCCCTCCCACCCCCACCCCTGCCTTGAAATGGGTTAATCTGCCCAGCAACCTGCTTCCAGGAGTCTGGTCTGGAGGGTGCACCCGCTGGGAATTGCCCACCAGGCTGTCCACCACCCCCCCAGGTCAAGGGTCGTAGCCCCTTCCCACCGACCACCCTGTGTTTCCCCAACACCTGCTCACTGCCTGCTCCCAGCAGATGCTCCTCCCAGCAGATGCTCTGTGAACAACTGACTTCTTGAAATAAAGGTTTAAAACTTGCAAATTTAAACGTGTTGTTTAGAGGTATGCACATTTAGTAAACCTACTAAGAAGGGCAGAAAATTTGTGCAATCAAAACATTAGGCTGGTGGTCATGCCCTTTAGGATGGCTATTAAAATAACAAGTGTTAGGGGCACCTGTGTGCCTCACTGGGGGGCTCAGTGGGTTAAGATTCTGCCTTTGCATGAGGTCATGATCCTGGAGTCCCTGCTCAGCAGGGAGTCTACTTCTCCCTCTGCCTGCCATTCTTGCAACTCTCTCTCAAATCAATAAATAAAATCTTTAAAAAAAAAAAAAATGTTGGCCTGCACATGGAGAAGTTGGGACCCTTATAGTGGAATGGGAAATGGTGCAGTCACGATGGAAACCATGTAGCATTTCTTCAAAATATTGCATGTGGAATTACCCAGGATGCCGCAGTTTCACTTCTGGGTACTTGCACAAAAGAACTGAAAGCAGGGACTCCCACAGGTGTGTGTTCATGTATGTTCACAGCAGCTGATTCACAAGAACCTAAAGGAAACAGCCCACGTGCCATCGACAGACGAGTGGATCAGCAGAATGTTTGGTGAACCTACAGAGGAATATTACTCAACTTTAAAAAGGGATGAAATCTGACACCTGCTACAACACGGATGAGCCTTAGGACATCATGCTCAGTGGGAAAAAAGCCAGTCCCAGAAGGACAAATGCTGTTTGATTCCGCTCATATGAGGCTCCTAGAGTGGACACATTCACAGAGACAATGGGTAGAACCGTGGTTACCGGGCACTGGGAAAGGGAGGAAAGAGGACTTATGATTTATTTCAGCTTCTCTGGCTTCAGTTTGGGGTGAGGAGGTAAGTTCTGGGGATGAAGGGGGATGACAGTTGCATGACAGGGTGAATGTGCTTCATGCCGCCGAACTGGACACTTCAAAATGGTCTAGTGGTAAATTTTATGTCACGGGGGCGCCTGGGTGGCTCAGTGGGTTAAAAAAAAAAAAAAAAAAGCCTCTGCCTTCGGCTCGGGTCATGGTCCCAGGGTCCTGGGATCGAGCCCCGCATCGGGCTCTCTGCTCAGTAGGGAGCCTGCTTCCTCCTCTCTCTGCCTGTCTCTCTGCTAACTTGTGATCTCTGTCTGTCAAATAAATAAATAAAAATCTTAAAAAAAAAATTTATGTCATGAATTGTTCATCCTAAAAATAGACACTGCTGGTTATCTTACCAGCATAAGATGGTATTTGTACCACATTCAAGAAAAAAAAAATCCCAAAATGTGTCTCAGCAGGGGGAGGGGAGGGGTGCAGAAAGGAAGATGATGTCAGCAGGGGTGCGGCATAAAGGAAGATGATGTCACAGCAGGGGAGGTGGGGTGCATAAAGGAAGATGACATCATAGCAGGGGGAGGGGTGCATAAAGGAAGATGATGTCACAGCAGGGGAGAGGGAAGGGTAAAGAAAGGAAGATGATGTCATAGCAGGGGGAGGGGTGCATAAAGGGCACAACTGTGCCATGAGAAGTTCCGGGGCTCCGTTAGACTCATCTAGTTCACTGCCTGGGTTCACCCCTACCCGCCTCCTCCACACCCACATATGTATGCCATGTATCTTGTTTCATTGATTCTAAGACTCACGTTTTTAACATTTAATCTCTCTGAAGTTGGGATGCATCTCAGAGCTGCTAAGAACAAAATAGCCTTGTGCCATAATTTATGGGATGGGCGCTCTCTTTCCTTGTGGCACACAAGGTAACGATGCTTCTGGCAATCAATGGGGCCTCGGAGTAGAGGAAACACAGAGTATGTATTTGTAAGGAAAAGATTTCCTAATATTTACGCGACCACTTTATGGAGCTATGATTCGCACACGGCACACTTCACCTGCGGCAGGTGCGCAATCTGATGGCTCACGGTTCCCAGAGCCGTGAAACCATAGCCCGTGTTGGAACGTTCTCATCTCCCCTGCAAGGAGCCCTGCGTTCTCCAGCAGTCCCTGCCCATGCCTCTCAACCCCCTCAGCACCGGGCAACCACTGATCTGTCTCCACACATCCACCTGTTCTAGATGTCTCATATCAGTGGAGTTGGACAACAGACAGTCCCCCGTGACTGGCTTCTTTCACTTAGCTTGTTTTCAGGTCTCCCCCACGCGGTAGCATTTTACTTCTTTCCAGAGTGATCCATCCAAACCTCAGCTCACTGGCATCTCGCTGCTGAACCCACCACTTCCCTGAAATGACCTGTGTTGGTCCCAAGCCATCGCCCCCTTGACAGTCTAGGGGCCATTCCTCAAGCTTCCCTTCGAGCGTGTTCGGCACAAACCCTGGGCAAGCGCGGATCCCCTGGCAGCTCTCGCGGGGTTCTCTCATCTCCTTCTCCCTGAACTGCTCCTTCCCTTGAATTCCACACCTCACCTCCCAGTGCTGTCCACCTGCCTGGCCTCCCAGGTCCGCCCCCTTGCTTCTCCCTTCTCCTCCATCGAAGAGCAGGAATTCTGCAAGACGGCCCTTGGCGTTGTCCCCTCCCCAGTCTCCCCATGATCTCCAGCAGCCCGGCGACAGCAGGAGCGGTTCCTATCTCCAGCTCTGACCTGCTCCCAGCTGTCTGCTGGAAGCATCTCTCCGGGTGCCCACACGCTGTGGGATCTCTCCCCTGCGGGACCCAGGGCTCATAGCTTCTCCTAAACCACTGAAATCCTGCCTGGTGCTCCTTCATTCAGCGAAAGCTGGTGAGCACTTGCTGTCACTGTCAGAGTGCCAGGGGCATGTGAAAAGAAGACAATGAACTCCCTTCTTTCTTGCAGGGAGCTTCCATTCTGGGAGAGACAGATGGTAGACACTGAGCTCTGCAATAGGGCAGAGGTTGATGTGATCCTTAAGACAGCAGGCTAAAGGGATGGATGGTCCCTTGGCCTCTGACTTCCTGCTGGGTTAGGCAGAAAGCAGAGATGAGGGTGGTGTGCTGGTAAACACTTATCAGCCAGCTCGCCAGGGAGAAACATCCAGAGTCATAGCTTTTGCCCACTTCCATGGAGTAAATACTCCACCTGGAGAGACTTCAGACAATCACCTTGACATTGGGGTTGGAGATGTGCACACTATTGGCCCTCCAGAGCCAATGGGAGCCAGTTTCAACACCCCAGCAGTAGGAGGAGAGAGGGGTGCCAGCTCTAGGCCGATGCTGGTCTACCATTTCCTCCTCCTACTCCTCTGGCCCAGGGTTGGAAATGGTGGCTCAGGGACATCATCCCTGGGGCCTCACTATCCCTACTCAGGTCCTTTCCCTGCTCGGGCTCTTCATTAGAGCCCCTCGAGTTTCCTGTGCAGTATACACTGTTTCCTGTGAGACATCAGCTCACTCAGGAGGGTTGTCCTCTACCATAGAATGACACAGCCTTGACAATGTGGTCACCCTGAGGCAGAGAATGAGTGATGAGGGCTATGTGTATTGCTCTCACTGCCCCCCCAACCCCTGCCCCCAAGCCCGGTAACCCTCGAATTCCAACCCCAGCTCTCTACGAGTATCCAGTATCCAAGACTCCTGTGGAACTGTCCAGCATCTGGACGGTCGCTTTTCCTCAGTTCTCTGCGAAGTACTCCCCATGCCTGTAAATCTCACTAATGCTCACTCGTTCCCATTTGAATCCTCTGCAGGACCCCTGCCAGGGAGCGGGGCTGGCAGGAGCTGGTACAAAGTCCTCCTCCAGAAATCACAGTCGGCAAGGAAAACACCACAGTCCTCTTACACAAATTGCTGGATTTGGGAGCAGAGTGGATAATTTGCATACATTTGGAAGATGAATTCAGAAGCCATGAAAGGCAAACCAGGGAAATAGACAGCAGCATAATCCACTGCAATTGTACTTACACTGGACGTGAAGGCCAAATCCGTGAGATCGTATTCTGAACTTTCTCCTTGTATAGCAGACACCACCGGTGTTCATACGACCCGGTGGGCCGGGTTCTCAGGGGATTCCACTCTTGCTGCAGTCCTGCTGCCCGCTCCCCCAGCTGGTCAGCAACCCATCTATGCCAAGGCAGGCTGACTGCATGAGGCCAATGGTGTCCATGCACACCCCACCAGCCTCATGGGGCTCCTTGTGTCCTGTCAAGCAGCCCATCTGCAGAGATAAAGGCAGCCTGGGGGAAAGAATGGGTTCTTTTTTCAGAGGATATTAGGACTAGGGTCGCAATTTACCTTGACGTTGGTAATGGTTCATCTTATGTGTCATCATGCCTGGGCCACAGTGCCCTGGTATGTGGTCAAACATTCTGCTGAATGTTTCTGTGTGTGTTTTTGGATGACATTAACATTTAAATCAGTGACTAAAGCAAATTGTCCTCCATCTTGTGGGTGGGCCTCGCCCAATCAGTTGAAAGCCTGGAGAGAACAAAAGACTGACCTCCCCTAAGCAGAGGGAATTCTGCAGCAGGAGGCCTTCAGACCGGACCTTCAGCATCAGCTCCTCCTGAATCTCTGGGCCAGCCTGTCCTGCAGGTTTTGGACTAGCCAGCCTTGATAACCACATGAGTCAATTCATAAAAATATGCTTTCATATACAAACAACCAGTTGATTCTGTTTCTCTGGAGGGTCTCAAATGAGGCTAGAGTTGTGTTTGGGTCTAGCGTTAAAGTCTGGGTTGGGATTAGTTTCTTAGGTTGGGATTACGGCTAAGGTTAGAGGAAGGTCAAGAATTCAGGTGATGGGGACGCCTGGGTGGCTCAGTTGGTTGGATGACTGCCTTCAGCTCAGGTCATGATCCCGGAGTCCCGAGATCGAGTCCCACATCGGGCTCCCAGCTCCACGGGGAGTCTGCTTCTCTCTCTGACCTTCTCCTCACTCATGGTCTCTCTCACTGTCTCTCTCTCAAATAAATAAATAAAATCTTAAAAAAAAAAAAAAAAGAATTCAGGTGATGTTGTGGTTGACTCAGGAGTCAGGGTCAGTGTTGGGGTAAGATCAGGGCTCATCTTAGCAGAGGATTAGCATCAGGGTTGGGTTGAAGTTGGGCTAGATTAGGGTTAGGATTAAGGTTAGGATCAAGGTAGGGTGGATTTATGGTTAAGGTCAGGGTTAATGTTGGGACACCTGGGTGGCTCAGTTGGTTAAGCATCTGCCTTCTGCTCAAGTCATGATCCCAGAGTCCTGGGATCAGCAGGGAGACTGCTTCTCTCTCTGGCTCTGCCTCCTCCTGCTTGTGTGCCCTCACACTCTCTGACAAATAAATTTAAAAAAAAAAAAAAAAAAGATTGGGGTTAGTGTTAAATTATGACTGGTGTTATGGTAGTGTTGGAGAAACCACATGGATAGGATATGAATCAGATCATGGTTTGAGGCTAAATGGGGAAATTGAGTCTGAACATGAGTTGGAGTTTGGGCAACTGGAAAGCTGGCCTCCCCTGAAGAAGATTTTATTTATTTACTTGACCTAAAGAGAGAGCACATAGGCAGGGGGCGCTGGAGAGGCAGAGGGAGAAGCAGGATCCCCGCCTACAGACAGCCCCATGAAGGCTCTATCCCAGGACCCTAAGATCATGACCTGAGCTGAAGGCAGATGCTTCACCCATGGAGCTCCCCAAGTGGAGAACCCACGATCTTAAGCACCATGTCCTACTTCCTCCCTAAACAACCCATTCATTTGGCAAATAATAATACTTACTGTCTGTAGAGCGGTCTTCATGAGCCAGGCTCTGTTCCAGTGGGTTTTCAACCAGGGGTGACGGACCTTCAGGAGAGCACTTGTTGGGGTGAGCACTGGGTATTATGGAAGACTGATGAATCACTGACTTCTACCTCTGAAACTAATAACACATGATATATTAATTAACTGAATTTAAATTAAAATAAATAACCAAAAAGCAGGTCCCAGAAGAAGATGTATGCTATAGATCATCTAGGAAGGCCTTTGAATACAAGACCAAAGAACATATATATCTGGTGAAATCACAGGGAAAGCAGGAGAGCAATGAGCACGAGACCCTCTGGGGCAGAAAGGTGTAGGTGAGGTCAGGAGACAGACAAACACCTGCCTGCTTTCTTTCTGGGGATTATGCCAAAGCAAGGCAGTGGGCGGCAGGGGTCTGGCCACTCCCCCTGCAGACTTGCTGTTCCCTGGGGGCCTTGGTGGTCTAGCTGCTTGTATGTTTCATGTCTGTTTTCCTTTTGACTAAGCACAGATTGACACAGGAGGGAAATCTGCCTGCACCTGAAGAACTCTTCCAATAAGTTCTCAATGAAAAAGTCTAAGCAGCAAGAACAGGAAGGAGAGGAAAGGGGAGTGTGGGGCTTGGAGGGCAGCGAGCACGGGGTCCCCGAGGGGCCGGGAAGGTGGTGGGAAGGAGCTGCAGGAGTACATTTGAGAACTACAGCTCCGCAATGCCCTCCAAGGGACCGGAGTCCTGTGGGACATGACTTCAGTCATTTACTCTGTGTTCTCATGAGTGCTTCTTCAGATGCGGCCCAGCTGTGGGTCAGACCTGGGCGGGGTGGGGGGGGCAGGTACCAAAGACACGGCAGGATTGCCGTGAGCAAGTGGCTTGTGTTAGTTTATGCCTGCCTCTTTGCAAAAAATTTTTAAAAGCACCCATGTTGGGGCACCTGGGTGGCTCAGTCATTAAGCATCTGCCTTCAGTTCAGGTCATGATCCCGGGGTCCTGGGATCGAGCCCTGCATCTGGCTCCCTGCTCAGCAGAAGGCCTGTTTCTCCCTCTCCCACTGCCTCTGCGTGTGTTCCCTCTCTCACTGTGCCTCTCTCTGTCAGATAAATAAATAAAATCTTTAATTTAAAAAAAAAAAAAAGCACCCATGTTAAGGCAAGTGTTTTAATCTCCCTGAATCTCCTTTTCTTCATCTGACAGTTGGGCTCCTAATGCCCAGTGTGGGAGGTGGGGCGGGGCAGGGGACCAGATGAGAAGGCACAAGCTGAGCATCTGCACAGCGCCAGGGCCACCCGCCCCTTTCCCCCTTAAGTGCTTGTCCTCCATTAAGGGAATCACAAGATAACAAGAGTAGAAGTGCCCGCAAAGCAAACGTCTTCCGTAAGCCCAAGCTGTTATTGCCATCTTTATTATTACTTGAAAGTACCTTGCGGACATGAACTTACTCGACAAAGGAAATGTAATAACTGCTTGTAGGAGAACAGCAAGTATCTGATGCCTTCCCAAAGCTCTGAGGGCTGGGGGAGAGAGAGGTGGCCAGGAAAGGTGCAGCCCCCTGGACAGACATAGGCTTACCACCCCCAGTCCTTACCCACCCTCTTGGCTTCCAGACAGGCTGGGCTCCCAGAAAGAAGCACCTCACCTCAGCGAGGGCCCTTCCCCAGGGTCAAGTGCATCTTCATCAGACTTGCATGTCCCTGGCCCATTTTGGCAGGGGCTCTGTGAGTCCCCTCTAGTTCCTCCCCACGTACCCTCGAATCTTGCCTTCCTCCTCTCCCAGGAAAAGCATGCCTTGTCTCCCTATGCCTGACAGGGTCCTCCGTGATTGATTCAGGAGCGTGCCAGCCTTGTATGCAAATAGGCCCCCGCCCCAGGCTAGATACAGCGTCTCACAGAATGTGGGGCAAAGACCACACAAACCTCACCCTGAAGGTCCGCTGGGCAGAACCAGTCAGATGCATTATGACTCGTTAAGAGGCCACGGGGCTGGGGTTGAGAGAGCTAGAGGGCAGAGTCTGCCCTGTCACAGGACACACGCGCCCCCACTGCCAGGGTCCTGGGCCCTGGATGCACTGGACAGGCTTCTGAGAGGATGACCCGGGCTATTCCCAGGACGTGATGGTGTTAAGGCTGCTCAAAGGAAAGGCAGAGGTACCTGGGTAGCTCAGTGGGTTAAGCCTCTGCCTTTGGCTCAGGTCATGATCTCAGGGTTCTGCGATCAAGCCCTGCATCAGTCTCTCTGCTCAGCAGGGAGCTGCTTTCCCTTCTCTCTCTGCCTGCTTGTGCGTGCTCTCTCTCTCTGTGTCAAATAAATAAAACTTTTTTTTAAAGATTTTTTTAATTTATTTGACAGAGATCACAAGTAGGCAGAGAGGCAGGCAGAGAGAGGGGGAAGCAGGCTCCCCGCTGAGCAGAGAGCCTGATGCAGGGCTCTATCCCAGGACTCTGAGATCATGACCTGAGTCGAAGGCAGAGGCTTTAACCACTGAGCCACCCAGGCGCCCTAAATCTTTAAAAAAAAAAAAAAGGAAAGGCGGCCCACACAGGCCCTCTGCAGGCAGCATGTCACGGTCACTGCCACTCTCATGACAGTAAAGCACTCCACAGGCCCGAAAACAAACAAGACAGAAGTAAAAAGACAACGTCACGATTCCCGAAGAGTGTTCCCCTGCTCTTGACGTCCAACAGTGCTGGAAGAAGAGGAGGTACCCCTCTGTCGCTGTGCGGTGGGTCAGCGGGCCCTTGAGCTGGGAGCTCACGGGCTCCAACGCCTGGAAGGGCAGCCGAGGGGCTCAGCAGACTCCGCTGGGGTCCTGGGCACAGAGCAGGGCAGGGCAGGACCAGAGGCTGCCTTCTGCTTTTCCAAAACTGCCCTCAGGGGCTCAGATTCTGCTGGGGTAGGGTTGCTCCCTCCCTGTGGTGGGGCGGTGAGGCATAATGATTACACCCTGTGCAGTCTCCACCCTGGGTGCCCAGTCCCCACCCTGGGTGCCTCAGCTCAGCTGGGACAGCCCCTCCCCCTTCATCTAAGACTGCCCCAGGGGACACATGGGACCGGTCTCCTAAATGCCACTGGACCTGCTGAGCATTTTCAAAGACTGAGAGAAACAGCAGTTGGGTGGGAGCTTTGCCCTCAGCCCCCGGGGAAAACCTGGCAGAGACCTCGATCTTTGTGCCCCCTGGGAGGGTACATGGGCCCCCATGATGCTGGGGAGGAGCTCCCGGAATCCCCTCTGTGTGCCTTTGTTCTCTCCTGGGAGTGCCGGTTACATCCGCACCAGCCAACCTGGGTGTCAGGTGGGACCCAGCTGATTGGGGGGCGGGGGGGACAGCAGCTGGTGTAGGTCAACTTACAGGACCCTCCTGTGGGTTAGTCATCAGCTCTGATGTCACTGGTGGAAACCAACCAAGGTAGCCTTTTCAAATCACTCATTTGTCACAGGATTGGTTCCACATAACAAAAAGTACCCAGTACAAAGTCATCTAAACCAACTGTTTTTATTGAAAACAAACTTCTGTGATGTCTGGGACAGTTCCTTTGTCACCCTGCAAAACTGATGTTCTTTCCCCCACTCCCCACCCCCGCAACAGCTGTGGAACCCAGCCTGGGGAGTGGGTCCTCGTGAAGATGCTCCCCAGAGACCATGGGTTACATGCAAAACAGCGAACAGAGTTACACAGATCCGAGATTCCGTAGCGGTGTGTGCTGCCTTCTGGCTGTGGGTCTTGCAGGCATGCAAATTAGGCAACCAAGTATATTCATTTGGACCGGATGAGGTGGCCCTTGGGCTGGTACCAACTCATGCCCTTGGCGCCAACGTGCTCCAGTCTCCCTTTGGAACAGAACCAGAATTCTAAGGGCAATCTTATTTCTCTTAGTTCTTCCTTGTCTTCTTCTTTAAGATCTTATTTATTTGAGAGAGAGATAGAGAGTGCATGAGCAAGGGTGTGGGGGGGAGCGGCAGAGGGAGAGGGAGAAGCAGACTGCCTGCGGAGCCGGAAGCCCAATGCGGGACTCTATCCCAGGACCCTGAGATCATGACCAGAGCCAAAGGCAAGATGCATCACCGACAGAGCCACCCAGTTGTCCCTCTTAGTTCTTAATCTGCCCTTCCCAAAAAGCCCCTTAGTGAGCAGTGAATGAAAGCAGACCCTAATCAGGTCTCCCCCCAGCCCAAGACGGAGGTTGTAAACATCTAGAGTGCAGGGATCTCCTCTGCCTGCCTTCCCGCATCCCCAGCCCAGCTCTGAGCACCTACATCCAGCCGCACTGACTAACTAATTAAAGTGATACCCAGCAGCAAAACCCTTTCTGCCCCACCCCAACCCGCAGTCGAGCTTGTAAAGCAGCTGAAACGGGTACCTAGAAAATGTCCAAGTGCTCCCCGGATGGTACTACTACCTGTTCACTTATCAGCTGTCCCCTTGGCCACCCAGGTCTGCATAGTCAGCTTGAGAGCAGGAAATCCTTTTTTTTTTTTTTTTAAGATTTTATTTATTTATTTGACAGGCAGAGATCACAAGTAGGCAGAGAGGCAGACAGAGAGAGAAGAGGAAGCAGGCTCCCCGCTGAGCAGAGAGCCGGATGCGGGGCTTGATCCCAGAACCCTGGGATTATGACCTGAGCTGAAGGCAGAGGCTTTAACCCACTGAGCCACCCAGGCACCCAGGAAATCCTTTTTAGGGTGGGTCCCCCCAGCTTGTGGTCACTCTGCGATGATCGCCCAGAACCCAACACAGACAGTTCACAAGCTCGATAAGGATAATGGTCCCCATCTACACTTACCTGGGTATTTTATTATTATTTTTAGGATTTTATTTACTTATTCTAGATGTAGAGAGAGATAGATAGAGGTATAGGTATAGATACAGATATGCGGGAGGTGGGTAGCAGAGGGAGATGGACTGGCAGACGCTAGGGCAAACACAGAGGCAGACACGGGGCTCGATCCCACAACCCCAAGATCGTGACCTGAGTCAAAATCAAGAGTCAGACACCCAACAAACTGAGCCACCCAGACGCCCCAACACTTACCCAGGTATTTTAATTTCCAGTTTGGTTATTCAGTTCAGGAGGCCCAAAGGTCCAGATGTCCCTAGTCCTCCAGAGGTCATGAAGCCTTGGCCAATGGATTTAATCAAAATTCCAAAGCAATTATTTGAGGAACCAGAAGGACTATTTATTAACTTAGAATGAGAAATATGGCATTTAAGATTAACTGACAAGAAGGTCAGAAACTTACACGGTCCACGATAAGCGTTGTCCTCTCGGTAAAGAAAATCTACTTGAGACATTGGATTAAGAAAGGCATCAGGTGGAAGCAAAGCGCATGGTGGGGGTGGTCACATGGCTAATTTTTTTCCAGCCGGAAGAGCCAGCTGACCAGGTTTGTGCAGTGGTCAGACGGCCCTTCCCCAGGTCAAGAGTACCAGCTCCAATGGGCAGAGTCACATAACAGCTCCCTTCTCTCCTCTTTCTCTGGGATCCAACTGTTCTCATCATCCAAGGCCAGAGGAACCCCTCTCTGGTGGGCATGCTGATCGCCTACCCCACACTCGTCCCTGCCCCCCTGCAACAGAACCCAGTGTAACTCAGGTGTTGTGTTGACCCACATGCTTTTCAGAGGAAGTCCAACTACCACCCTGATTAACCTCAGGGTATTCTGTTCTCCCTTGAAATGGTCGGTGCCAGAAAGGCGCTGTGACCTGATTTAAGCCAATGTGGTAGATAGCTTCTGGGAAGTTAGCCTCACTTTCTTCCTGTGGAACGTTCTCTTATTAGACCATGAGGCTGGGTTGGGGCTCCCATCTTGCCGAGCGTGAAGATGAAGCCAGCCCAGGGGAGGACTGAGTGAGGGGAAACAGAGCCAGATATTTGGATGGTGTCCACCCAGACATCGCCCCCGACACCCCCACCCCAGACAGGAGCACACAGGACCAGAGCTGTCTTCATTGTTCAAGCGAAAGGAGCTGTGTTTTTCATTCCTTGCAGCCCTAGGCAACCTAGCTGAAACAGTACCTCGTTTGAGGAATATTTGGGGAGACAGGTATGTTTGTTTGATAGCCTAGAGCAGATCATAATAAGCTCCTCTCCGTTCACAGAACTATTTCATTAGACTCTGAACCAGTGTAGATAGAACAAGGACCCTGGCGCCCAAATCCCTAATTAGCTCAAAACCTTCCTGTCCTCCCATTCACAAAGCCTCTCTCAACAAGAGAGAATGCCACCTCCATTTTGACCTTGGTCTATATTTTCTGATTGTGTTCTTCCCTCCAGCCTATCTCTTAACTCAGGCAAATACCCTGCAGGCAAAGCATCCCTGATGGGACCTGAAACTAACCCCTCAAGCAATAGGGACTGCCCTGAGCCTCCAGACTGATCCCCAGACAATGATGAACCTGACCTTCAGTGCCCACCTGCAGGGACCCACTGACTTTCTTTCGTCCCACATTTTCCATATATAAACCTAGAAGTATGTTCGGCACTTTGGAGACTGTCTTTGAGACACTAGACGGCTGTCTTCCTGGTGTTGGCCTTACAGAAATAGACTCCTTTCCTGTTTCCCCATCACTCGACTCTGCCTTTGATTTTGTTGGTGAGAGGGGCCAACACTGGTCTGTCTGGGACCCCAGAGGCCTGCGGTCTTGCCCCGCCCTCTGTTCCAGCTACACAAAGCCAAGAGGAAAAGAACAGGAGGAAAGGTGAGATAGTAAGACGCCTGCTAGGGAGTGTTGCAGAGTTTACCACCCGACAGCACGGCCTTTGGGGTGGGACTGGGTGGGACTGTTACTCCAGCCAATAAGCCGCTCCCAGACGGCTGATTCAGAAAGACTTAATGGCTTTTTAGGAATTATATAGCTATTGCTTTCCCCCTTCCCTCCTTCTTGCTACCCGAGACAGAGGAGTGGAGTCCCTCCAGGCCTGGGCTGGGGGTCCACTCCTCTGTCTGGGGTAGCAGGAAGGAGGGGAGGAGGAAAGCAAGAGCTACATTATTCCTAAAAAGCCATCAAGGGGCACCTGGATGGCTCAGTTGGTTGACCTCCAACTCTTGATTTCGGTTCAGTTCATGATCTCGGGGTCATGAGATCAAGCCCCCTGCATCCTCCCCTTTCCGCTGCACGCTCAGCAGGGGGTATGCTGGAGGTTCTCTTTCCCTCTGCCCCTCTCCCCACCCACACCTGCAAGCACACGTGTGCTCTCTCTCTCTCTCTCTCACCTCACTAAAGCATAAATCTTAAAAACAACAGAACTGTCCAAAGCCAGCCCCTACCTGCCTCACCCTTCCCAGATAAGACTGCTTCAACCTCCCTTTGATGTACAAACTCATAACACGGTGACTATTCACCAAAATCCTTTTAAAACATTGTCATGAAGAATAAAACTGGGGAACAAAATAAAAACAAAGCTGGCTCATCCCTGCAGATGTCAGGGATGTCAGAAAGCAAAATGTATGTCCTTTCTTAAAAGCATTTAAGGAGGGGTTCCTGACTGGCTCAGTGGGTTAAGCCTCTGCCTTTGGCTGAGGTCATGATCTCAGGGTCTTGGGATCGAGTCCCAAATCCGGCTCTCTGCACAGCGGGGAGCCTGCTTCCCACCCGCCCCCCACCCCGCCTGCCTCTCTGCCTACTTGTGATCTCTGTCAAATAAATAAAAAAAAAAATCTTAAAAAAAAAAAAAAGGATTGAATGAGGGGGTGGCGGGGTGGACGGGTGGAGCGATGGACGGGGAAGGGCGCGTTGGGTGAGCGTCTGACTCTTGATCTCAGCTCAGATCTTGATCTTGAGGTCGTTGGTTCAAGCCCCAAGTTGGGCTCCATGCTGGGTGTGGCGCCTGCTTAAGAAAGAAAGGAAAAGAACATTCGCCAGGCTGACCAAGAAGATGCTGAAAAGGAGAGAGAGAGGAGACACATGCTGCTGAAGTAGATCGGATATTGACACATACCGGAGAACCTCAGTAACGAAAACAACTTGGACAGACTGACAGATGGAACAGAAAAGAAATTTTGCACTGGCTGCCCAATACCAGGATTCTGTCTACGACACAAGAGACCCTCAAATGGACAGGAGAGGGAAGATGAACTACTCGATGATCATCTGGAAAAAAAACATTCAGTCGGAGTCAGGCCTCACACCTCACAGCAGCATAGCCCAGGAGAAATTCCAAACAGACTAACCATGGAAGAGTTTAAGTTGAAGGAGGTAGAGGAGAACAGAAGGACCCAGAAGAGGACACCTCCTGGGCCCAGTTCAGGCACGCCCGGGGCTGGGACCAATGAGATGTAACAGGCAAGAAGGAGCCTGTCCTCCCCCAAAGGGCTTCTCTGCAGCATGGTGGCGGAAACACCCACTGGGAGTCTTGTGGGACGTGGCTTGCTGGATAACGTGGTCAGTTTTTTTGTTTCAATATTTATTTCTATTATGGGGCACCTGGGTGGCTCAGTGAGTTGTTAATTTTAGTGGGGGGAGGGGCAGCGGGAGAAAAAGAAATTCTCAGACTCCCCGCTGAGCACAAAGGCCAACTAGGGGCTCCATCTCGTGCCCCCAAGATCACGAGCTGAGCCAAAATCAAGAGTCGGACCCTTCATTGAGCCCCCCAGATGCCCCTGGATATTATCGCGCTGTGCCTTGGCGCATCGTTTCCTCTTAAAGCCTCTCGGGCCGGCTGGGGGGCCTCCATCTCCAGATAAGGCAACGGCTAGCTTGGCCTCCTGCTCTTCGCAGGGTAACCTGGCCAAGACATGGGAGGAGAAAGCTTGGTGGACTTCTCTGTAATCTTGGGGTGAGAAACCCTCTCACTAGGACTCCCCATCCTAGAGTGTAGAAGAAAACATTGGTTCCTTCAAATACATCAAAATAAGAACACCACAGACTTAGGCAAAGGCAGACCACAAACTCCTGGGGTAAGTAATTACCATTCTGATCTCAGATCAGGGGTTAATCTGCCAAACTCCAAGGACCTCTGGAAACCAGGAAACAAAGGCTCCCATCTCAGTGGAAGGGTGGGCTAAGGACTATAAAGTTTGCAGAAAAGAAAATACTATTGGCCGTTAAGCAGACGAAGGTCCGCCCCACTTCATGCATAACAAAAAAAGTGTGAAATACATCTTCACTGAGAAATCTATAAAGAACACTCGAAGCTCAGTCTTAAGAAAAATAACTTCATTTAAAAAATGGAGCTCAGTCTTAAGAAAAATAACTTCATTTAAAAAATGGAGCAGAAGAGTTGGGGCAGGGCTTTGAAGAGACATTTTACAGAATGTTACAAACGGCCAATACGCACACAAAAGGATGCTTGATGTCCTGCATCTTCAGGGAAATGCAGATGAGTCTGTGATTGGATACCAGAAGGGCTAGAATTTTAAAGACCGTAGAAAGTGTCGGTGAGTATGGGAAGCTCTTGGAATTCTCCTTGGGAGTGTAGCACAGTATAACTACTTTGGTGAAAGCAGTTGGCTAGTTTCTTATCAACTTCAACATACATGCTTTGTATTACTCTGAAATTCTACTTCTCAGTAATTACTAAAAAAAGAAAGCATGTGGGGTGGGGAAGGGAGGGGAGGAAGGGGAGGGAAAACACTCCTAGGTCTCCTGACACCACCCAGGAACAGCTTGTGGTTTGTTTTGTTTGTTTAAAGATTTTATTTATTTATTTGACAGAGAGAAAGAGAGAGAGAAGACAGGCAGGGTGAAGGGCAGAGGGAGCAGCAAACTCCCTGCTGACCAGGGAGCTCCCTGTGGGGCTTCATCCTGGGACTCGGGGATCATGACCCCAGCCTAAGGCAGACGCTTTGCCCCCTGAGCACCACCCCCCCTCCAGCTCCCCCAGCCGGTGTTGGCATCACGTGACCACCAGCACGCACGAAGAAAAGAGTTTGGTCAAGCCCTCTCCTGGCCCCGGGTCCATCCAGACTGTAGATCCTCCCTGGGGGAGAGGCCAGAGCCAGGAGAAGGAGGGCCATGCAAGGCTCTCCCAGCCAGCCCTCCCAGGTGTCACTGGTGTGTGTCCCCGGGTCCTGTGTCAGGGGCCAGTGGATCACTTTGGCAAGAAAAGCCAAACTCAGCGAGCTTGTCCCAGCCCATCTGTTGGCTGAGATACCGGCCGCCTGCAGAGACCCGAGTCTTCCACAGCTCCCCAGGGACGTGTCAGCCCTGCCAGTGAGCTGGTCCTGGCTGTCCCTCTCCAGCTGCCGCTCTTCCTCCCTCTCCCGCTCTCCAGCGGCAGGCCTCTCCAGGCACGGTCGACAACCCAGCATCGTGGGAGAACCTCACCACTGCTGTGGCTGGAGCCATGAGCCCACCACCGCCCCCACAAACCCTGCAGCCACCACCGGGGCTGCCACTACTGATGTGGCTGATATGCTGGACCCCTCAAGCCACCTACGCTGGGCAGTGGTCTGTGGCAGTGCAGGAAGGATAGCCTTTTCTAGAACATTCCCAGGGAGGTCCTGAAGCACGGCTGCCTGGGAACTGACTGAGGACATCACAGCTGACTCACCAATCCCCACTGCAGCCCAGATGGAGGGTCCAATCCAGTCCCCTTTGCCCCAACCATGTATCACACCAAGAGCCCCAAGATACACTGACCCCAGTGCCTGGTTAGCTGCAGACTTTCCTGTTACATAAAATAATCACATTGTCTGGGTCATTTTGAGTGGAGGTTTTTGTTTTGAGCAATCGGAAGTATCCTAATGGATTCTGTTGAATTAGAGAATGTAATAGCTTTTTTGCCCTCTCGTCTTCCCTTGTCCATGGAAAGCAAAACTGGTGAAAATCCACATGGCAAATCTTGTGCGAGGCTCCCAGCCCCCCTTCCCCTTGGACCACCAGGTGACAGTCCCCCAGCAGCTCCCGTGTCCCCGCAAGTGGCCCTGGTGGGACTTCAGACTTGCAGGACGGTGGAGGGCAGAGGTGGCGTCCTGACGGACACTCAAATCTCATTACTGCTATTAGACTGCCCTCAGACCCCAAGGCCTTATCTGTAAAGTGGAGAGAGTGCTGTGTCCATCCCAAAGAGTCGCCCATTCGTGTACCAATGCCCCACGTGTCAAATGCTGCCCACACACCCGTGTCCAAGGCACCAAGACACATCTAAAGATCCCAGGACACAAGAAGGAAAAGCTGTGTGCCATAGATGCTGGCTTTCTTCTCTCTCACTGGAAGGCAGGGAGCTATAAATATCTGGGTTCGGGAAGCCGGGCCTGGGGGAGTCAAGCCCCAGCCCAGAAGCCAGGGAAGCATTATTCCCTTCTGCTTCCTTGCCATGTCTCAGGGTCCATCCCAGGGACATGGAGCAAAGGGGTGGCTCCGTGCCGGTCATGGTCATGGGGGTGATCTGAGTGCCAAGGGTCACGACGAGCCCACGCACACCCCCTCCATCAGGTCCCCAGCATGCCACCCACCCCCGCCAGCATGTGATGGGTCTCCGTGCGCAGCTCAGAACCCTCTGAGCAGCCGCAGGGGAGGGAAGCAGCAGGAACAGGACTGAAGGCTCCCCAGAGAATCACTGGGTTGGCCATTAACTTAATTCTTCTCAGCAGATGTCTCCTTGAGTTTTATGAAAACCTGTTTGCCTCTGGTAGATGAGGGCAAATCAGTCTAGAAAGCTGACACTCCCTGGGGACTTTGCCTCTGAAGAAGGGGATATGGGCTTCTCACAGACTCCCTAGCTCCCTAGACTCCCTGCCATCCTGTCTTCTGACCTGAGCCGTGGGCTTCTTGGTCCCTCTTTCCCGTTCCTGCTTGGTTCTGCCTTTGGACAGACTTCCCACCGCGGAGTCTGGGTCCCCTCCATCACTCTGGAGGGCTGTCCATTCCTATCCACACCCTCAGTGGTTGCAGCCCCCCACCCCGGGACCCTCCCAGGCTCTGCGACCCCCGGGCTCCCCGCTGCTGCAGGCCCAAAGTGACAGAAGAACCCACAGCTCTGGGACTTTCCAGGAAGAAGACCCAGAGCCACCTCCTGGGGTAAAAATCTCTGACCCCCAGCCCTCTGGCTGAGAGGAAGATGATAGAAAGTGTTCACCCTCCAAGCCCTGCCAGAGGTAAACCATCAGCTCCCCAGGGAAGCCTGGCGTCGCCGGGTGGGGATAACTTAATTTGACTCCCATCCCTGTCCACGCCGTCTCCAGCAGGGACAGTGTCTTCATGACCGAGCCAGAGTGTGGCGCCCACTAATTGAAAATTGATGACAGCCTCTGGGTGAGGGATGGCTGTGCCCAGCCCCAGGGCCTTGGGGCCTCACCCTGAACTGTGTTCCTGCAGCCCCTCCCTCTCCTGAGAGACACCTTGTCATTCCAGCCAGCCCATCCCAGGGACACAGCATGCATGAACCCTTCCCTGGTGGTCCAGGTGCCCAAACAGGGAGCAACCTCAACAGCCCCCTCCTGCGGTCCCTTGACCTCACAGGGACCCCCCACACACACCTCTGCCATGAGCCTCAGACTCCACAAGGGTTCACACAGCAGCACTGAGCCCCATCAGGGCCACATCTCGGGCCCCCTGGCTCAGGAGCCAAGCCCTCCTCATCACGTCCCTGTCCTCTGCCTGGAGTTGGGCCACTGTTGATGGTTTCACTCAGCAGTGCATTATTGGAAGAGTGATAGGAGCCCCTGCCTGTGGGAGTCCCAGTAGCCTGTGTCCTCAGGACAGGGAAGCCAGATCCTTGGTCCTCAGGAAAGAAGTTTCTGGCCCCGGCCCTGAAGGGCCACCATGGGAAGTGACATTCAAACGCCCCAATTTGGGGGGGGGTCCTCCCTCCAGAGCTGCCTGGCTGTGGCCTCCACACCCCAGGTAGTTGGGCTGCTCCAGCCTTCCAAAGAGGGGACTTTAGGGAGGGAGGGATCCTCCTCAGTCGCTGAGCTCTGTGCCCAGAGCACCTGCTCTCTCCCTCTGCCTCAGCTGCCCCTGCAATCTCGCTTTCCTTCTGTCTCTCTGCCCTCCTGCCACCCCCCTGCCATGCTCACTGGCCCCGTCATCCCATCCCCCCCCCCTCCAGTCTTTCTTTTCAGGGGCTAAGAGTCTGTCTCTCTGCGTGGCTCATGGCTGAATGATTGAACACTTTCATTTATCTGGCAGGAGACGTCAGCGCCTCAGTCCACTGGAAGGTGTAACTCAGCACCCAGAGGGCTCTGGGATGGGCTGCAGGGAAGCAGGGGGGCGGGAGGCAGGACTGGGAAGTGGTCCTGCGGGAGGAAGGGCCACCTCCCCCACCACACATACACTCAAGACCAGCTCAGGACTTCTCCCTCTGGACAATGACCAAGATCACTGTGATGCCCCCAGCCCCACCGCAGGCCATTAAATAAAGCATCAATCTGTTTGAGCAGCTTCCCTGAGGAATCCGAAATTCAGCCAGAGAAGAAAGCAGCAGGCTGAGCTGTGACTGCTGGGTGGGGGGCACCCGTGGACAGAGTGTCTGGTCTGCCACACACCTCGCCTATAAGGCCGTGCAAACGTCCAGAGAACCAGAAACAAGGTGTGGGGCCTGGGCCAGTGTCCCCAGCTCTAAAGGAGCAGGTGGCCATGCAAAGCTCAGTGTTTCTGGAGACAGAGGGGGGGTCCCTGCTGCTCAGATGCCCAGGAGAGTAATGGGAGAGGGGGAGGGAAGGCTCCTCGCCTTCGGTTCCTCTCTTCTTAATGAGACTCCCCCATGCCCACACCATCCTCACCCTCTAAATCCTCCCAGTTCACAAGAACACCTCCGATTCATTCAACAAGCAGATGCATAGCTCCCGCTGTGCGTAAGTGCGCGCATAAAGCCCCAGTTTCCGCAGCAAGAAGGGGAGCCACGGGCCCTGCCTGGAGCTGTGCCTGGCGTTGCTCCCGGAGAACAGCGACCCTGAGAATCAGGGCCCTTCCTGCAGAACGGGAAGCCACGAGGGCCCTGGGCTCTTAAATCAACCCAGGCTCTGCCCCAGGGGTCTTGAGGTTTCCTGGGAGGACACACCCGAGCCAAGTTTTCAGGGGCAGCAGGGTTTCCTGGATGCTTTCTGAGACTCTCCCGGCCTCCGTGAACACCATCCCCCACCCCACCGCCTTGTCGGCCCTTGAGCACTGCACACTGCTCCTGTCTCCACCAGCCGACCGGGCTGCATCTGGGGCCGAGATACGGCCCTAGGGTGCCAGGAGGGGGTCTTCCTGAGCCTGGTGACTGGCATAGCACCTGGTTTATGCCAGGTACCCAATGAACGGTTGTTGACAGAGTTCTCGTTTCCGCCGGGGACGGAGCGTGTTCCCCACCGCCCGATGCTTCGGCCTCCCGCGCCCACTGCTGTCTGGACTTGGGGGCCTCCAGGCACAGCTGGGACAGGGACGCAGGAGGACAGGGAGACAGCATGAGGGGGGCCTGGAGGTGTCCTGAACAGAAGAGAGGGAGAAAGCGGAAGGAAGCCCTGAAGTGATGAGCTTCTCAGAGTGGAAGAGAGAAACGTGGCCCCAGGTCCTCAGCCCCCTTAAGAACGGCAGCTCTGTCAGCTGGAGCCCCACGTCCCCTCCCAGGACGAGCCTGCCCGGCCTCTGCAGCATCTCCCAGCCCTACAGGGGCTCTAGAATGGGGTTTTCAACACACACCGACTCAGGCCCATCTGTCCCAGAGATCTTGATCTGTGCAGGCACCCAAGATGCGCATTTCCGGGGAATACAGGAAATTAACTCGTGTTGGGTGGGTAGAGGGCTCACATAAGCACCCAGTAAGTGTTGGTTATCCTACCTCCCGTCACGGGAGAAGTCTGTCCAGAATACGCACGAGCCATACCCACCCTGAGAAGCCACAGCCCTGCCCCCAGGGCCTTCCAGCTTGTAAAGGAAACTAGTGAATCCAGACCTGGGCCCATGTCCTCAGCGGTGGGGTCCTGTCTTTCCTCCACGTGCCCGCTGTTCTTTGTCTCTGGTGCCGACAGCCCTGGCCCAGGCCACCCTGACCTCCCACCAGAACAAACCCTTAGCTGCATCTCCCGTCTTGCAACCAGGCCCCAGGAGGGATCTCCACACGCGCCCCTTCCTGCCCTCCTGCCAGTTCCCAAACCCCATCTAGAGCCGAGGCCAGCAAACAAGACAAGAAGCCTCTGGGAAGGATTAGATCTCCCGGGTTGTGTCTCTGCCTGAGTCAGGGATGTGTGTGAGTGTTGCACACCATCTAGTGGACAGTGGGGTGACTTATTTCCAGGCTCAGGAAGGAACCCTCCAAACTTTAGTGAGGCTTCCCTAAGAACGGAGCCAGGCATGCTCTCAACGCCCCCAGTGAGGTCAACGGGCACAGATGACCTCAGAGCAGACTCCTGCTGGTAGACTGGGGGAAGGGAAGGTAGGATTAGGGTGGTGACACACAGAGTGTCCCTGGGCTTCCCCGCCCATCTCTGAGGCCAAGGGCCCAGTCCTGAGCCACTCATCTCCTGCCCAGGGCCTCAGCTGCCTCATCTATAATGAGCAGCTTATTTGAGAGCAATCCAAAGGCCTCTAACCTATGAAACCCCATTCCCACATCCAACCACAACTGTCCTACACATGGGGTGACCGTAGGACGGATCCCCCAAGCCGGGCCATGTGCCTCTCGGAGACACGCTAAGCCAGGTGGACACCAGGCAGCAGGTGTGAATTGGACTGTCGGGTAAACCAGGCTGAATGGCCGCCCACCCATAAAGAGTCAGCTCTTGGAACCGTCAGTGACAACCACTTGTAGGATGAGGACCTGACCCCCCCCCATCATGCCGGCTCTAAGGACAGAGTGAGAAGGATGAGAGTCCTGCTGGGGCTCCAGGGGACAGGGCTGCCCCTCAGGTGGGCAAGGCAGTGCCGAAGCTATGGGCCAGGAACAGAGCGTGGGGGCCTCCAGCAAGGAGCAGATCCCTGCTGCTGGACGGGGAGGGGGGCATACACGGAGTGGGGGACCCAAGGGAATGGGCGGCACCCACAGTATACCATCCTGGGCTTTGGGGATGGTTTCACTGTATCACACAGACAATGTTTCCAGAAAAAAAGAAGAAGAGATAACTTTACCTGACTCTTACATTAGAAAAAGATGGGGTGGGAGGCTGCACCTGGGGGTTTAGTCAGTGAAGTGTCTGCCTTTGGCTCAGGACATGATGCCGGGGTCCTGGGATCTAGCCCAGCATGGGGTTCCCTGCTCAGCGGGGAGTCTGCTTCTCCCTCTGCCTCTGCTCCCCCTGCTTACACACCCGTTCTCCCTCTCCCTATCAGATAAATAAAAAGCAATAAAATCGTAAAAAAAGGATGGAGGGCTGGGTCATAAGAATAAAAGGATCCGATGGGCGATGGGCACACCCTCCCCCAACCTACCACCATCCCTGTAAGAGGAAGGGTTCTTCTTCTCTGCCCACAGGAACGACTTTCTAAGCC
Source organism: Mustela nivalis (assembly GCF_964662115.1). Taxonomy (NCBI): domain Eukaryota; kingdom Metazoa; phylum Chordata; class Mammalia; order Carnivora; family Mustelidae; genus Mustela; species Mustela nivalis. The sequence goes on from NC_139035.1 coordinate 28,879,551, forward strand.
CAGGCCTGGCCTTTCTCTCCTCCCTCCCTCACCCGTCCGTCGTGCCTGACTTGTCACAGGGTCAGCTCTGTGGTCTCCCGGAGGGAACAGCTGTGAATGACGAGCCCCGGGGAGACTGTCTGCTCACGGATCCCCTGAGCACAGACCCTTGGCACCCCGTGATGCGGTGGGGGGAATGTCAATACATTCCCCCTTTAAGGATGCTTCAAAAAGTGATCCTTTGGGATGACACACTATTCCCCTGGACCAAGGACCCTTGCCCTTCCAGGTCCTTGCTCACCCAACGGGCAGACCCCTTCCATCCGAGGGACAGCGCTCAGCACACAGGCACGGAAATGGACGCTGTTTCAACCCACCACAGACAAACCTGTTCTGCGTAGATTGTTGGAGGGCCATGGCTTCCCTCCTCTGACGACAGACCAGGTCAAGTGCTAGGGACAGTTTCCACGTGGGTCATTGCACAATGGTAGAATTTGCAAAGTTTTCATCATGAAGCACGTGAATGTGCGTATTACGTATGACCCTCTGAAGGAAGAGTAAGTAATAGACATCTGCCCATCATCTGACTTCAGAAATAGAGTCACACCAACGACTTCATAACTCCCCGATCTGTGTTTCCTTCCAGCCCGCCTGAAAGAACAACTATTGAAAATGCGTGTAGGGGCGCCTGGGTGGCTCAGTCTTAGGTGTCTGCCTTCAGTTCCAGTCAGGATCCCAGGACCCTGGGATGGAGCCGTATGTCAGGCTCCCGGCTCAGTGGGAAGCCTGCTTCTCCCTCTCCGGCTCCCCCTGCTTGTGTTCCCTCTTTCACTGTGTCTTTCTCTGTCAAATAAATAAATAAAACCTTGGAAAAAAAAGTGTGTAAATCATTTCCTTGCTTTTCTTTAATGTATTATAACATACATGAGGAACTTTAAATAAAAGACTATTTAGGGGTATGTGGGTGGTGCAGACAGTTGAGTATCCAACTTGGTTTTGGCTCAGGTCATGATCTCAGGGTCATGAGATCAAGCCCCACATCAGGCTCCATGCTGGGTGGTGAGTCTGCTTGAGATTCTCTCTCTCCCTCTGTATGCCCTTCCCTCCAGCCCACACTCTCTCTTTCTCTCTAACACTCTCTAAAACTCAGTCAGTTAAGCATCTGTCTTCTGCTTGGGTCATGATCTCGGGGTCCTGGGATTGAGCCCCCCATCGGTCCCCCTGCTCAGTGGGGAGTCAGCTTCTCCCTCTACCCACCCCATCCCCATGCACACACATGCTCTCACTCTCTCTCAAACAAATAAAAATAAAATCTTTTTAAAAATAAATAAGAGAGGCACATGGATGGCTCAGCGGGTGAAAGCCTCTGCCTTCGGCTCAGGTCATGATCCTGGGGTCCTGGGATCAAGCCCTGAGTCAGGCTCTCTGCTCAGCGGGGAGCTTGCTTCCCCCCTCTCTCTCTGCCTGCCTTTCTGCCTGCTTATCATCTCTGTCTGTCAAATAAATAAATAAAATCTTTTTAAAAAATAATATTAATAAATAAATAAATAGGATAAGTAAATCTTTTAAAAAATTAAACAATAGATTGTTTAGTTCTCCCTCATTTTTAATTTTATATAAATGGATCAAATCTAAATTAATTGTCCTGTGACTGAATTTTTCACTTTTGCAGTTCCTATGTATTAATGTGTGGGCTGTGATTCATTCATTTACGTTGCTGTATACTATACCCCTGAGTGAGTATTCCATAACACACTCATTCTACCATTTGTGGGTATTTGGACTGTTTGCATTTGGGGCTGTAAGTATTTTGTAATGTCAGGTGTTCCTGATGCAAATGGGCAGGTGCTTCCCCGAGCACACCAGCAAGAGAAGTAGGGCTCAGGGGGCGTGAGCAAGTTCAGCTGTGTGAGGCAATGGCTGGTTGTGATTCTATTCTGCCCCAGGGTGGGCTCTAAACGGGGCAGCTGCCATTTCACATGCAAACATTTTTTTTTAAGATTTTATTTATCTATTTGACAGACAGACATCACAAGTGGGCAAAGAGGAAGGCAGAGAGAGGAAGGGAAGCAGGCTCCCTGCTTCACAGAGAGTCCCATGCAGGGCTTGATCCTAGGACCCTGGGACTATGACTCGAGCCAAAGGCAGAGGCTTTAACCCACTGAGCCACCCAGGCAAACATTTATCAAGTCACTCACTGTGCTACACACTTCAAAAATCAGCTTCCGTCCTCCAGGTTTGCAGGTTAGTGGGAGAGTGCACAAGTTTGCACTAGGTTCTGGGTGTTTGGTTGTGTTGCCAGGGCATAGTCCCTGGTCCTGGAGGGTCCACCTGCTTCCTGAGTCTGAATCATCAGGGCTCACTCACTGATGCTTCCTTACACCCCTAACCCCTGCCTCATCTCAGAGGAGAATGCCTCTTTCTGGAACATTAGCCCTCAACAGATGTAAGTTAACCTTGCTCCTGTGGCGGGAAGCACGGGGGAAACACAGCCGGAACACAGAGAGCAGCACTCTCCCACTCTGCCACTCGCTACTCAGTGACATTAGGGAAATTGCATGACGTCTGTCCAGCTGTAAGTCCAGGAGACCAGACGCAGCTCCAAGATGCCTCTCTGTTTAAAAAGTCCAGCAGGGGCCACCTGGGTGGCTCAGTTGGTTAAGCATCTGCCTTCAAGATCAGTTCAGGTTGTGATCCTAGGATCCTGGGATTGAGCCTTGCATCGGGCTCTCTGCTCAGCAGGAAGCCTGCCTTTTCCCTCTCCCACTCTCCCTGACTGTGTTCCCCCTCTCACTGTGTGTGTGTGTCTTTCTCTGTCAAATAAATAAATAAACCAACAAATAAATAAAAATAAATAAAAACTCCGGCAGTTTTGCTGTACGTTATTGTACTCCAGGGAATTAAATTCCACTCAGTCATTTCTCAATAAGTCAAATAAATCCCATCACCCATTTACGGGTTCTCCTGTCAATCAAAAAGTCTGATATTAACATATTAAATTATGTGTGTGTATTTAGTCCTAACGAAATTGTTCTGCCCTCTGAAATTGCAGAGGAAAAAGAATCACAGAATTTTGATGCTTTTTTTTTAAAAAAAGAAGAGTTACTGAAATATAAATTGGAACTACATAAACACGGTTGGTGGGTCCGTACTCTGGTGACAATTACATAACAATCTTCAAAGCAGCTCCGCGCCCTTGACACAGGGACCCCCAGCAGCTCCACATCCTCCTAGTGGACTCTATGGAACAGTTTTCAAGGCAAGTCAAAAACCCTCTTTTTAGGGTGCCTGGGTGGCTCAGTGGGTTGAGTGACTGCCTTTGGCTCATGTCATGATCATGAAGTCCCGAGACAGAGTCCGGCATCGGGCTCCCTGCTCGGCGGGGAGTCTGCATCTCCCTCTGACCCTCCCCCCTCTCATGCTTTCTCTCTCTCTCTCAAATAAATAAATAAAATCTTTAAAAAAAAAAAAAAGACTTCTACCTTAAAAAAGAAAACCCTCTTTCCACATGTTTATCTAGGTCTTTAACCGTTTAGTCATTCATTCATTCATTCGACAAGCATTTACAAAGTGTCTATCAAGTGTCCCTTGCAAGCTGAGGGTTAAGAATACAAAAGAATTTCTGTGTTTAAATTTAGGTACATTGCCAAGCAGAGGGGGCTGTGTCATTCATTCCCTCATTCATTCACAGGGCACTGGATAAAGCAGTAAGATTCAAGGAGCAAATGCCATCATCCAAGAATACAGTAGGAAATGCAATGCTCATGGTAAAAGCCTCCTCTTTATCCCTTTATTCCTTCCCCCTTCCCCCCCTCCCCCTTGCTTCCTTCCTTCCTTCCTTGGGGAGTAAACTGCCAGAGGGTCCAGGAGACTCGGGAGAAACAGGTAGGACCCCAGTCCATGTCCACCTTCTTGGGCCAGTTGGAATGGTTCCATCTGAGGTCCCCTGGGAACAACGTGACAAGGCCCCCAAGGACGCTAGCTCTCAGACCACCGGGGAGGGGTGCCGAGTCGAGCCCCCCTCGTGGCCTGCATTTTGAACTAAACCACTGGACTTGCCCGGCCATTCCTGTCTCCGGCGCCAGGTCCTGAGGCTTCGTGCTCAGTGTGCTTTGGCTCAAGCCACCCATCTTCGTCTTCCATGAGGCTGAGAAGGCAGCCCCCCACGCGAGGAGCCTGCAGTCCTGCCCACGGCCACCTTCCAACTGGATGCTGCTCCAGCATCGGGGTTGCAGCCAGGAATGGGAACCAGACCAGGGAGCCCGGCCCACGATGCTGTCCGTGGGGCGGCCCCCAGACTGTAGCAGTGGCATTGGGCGAGTCCTACCTTCTTCCCCATCCTTGAAGTCATGCGGCTTGGTTTTGTTTTTTTACACTGTGCATGTATTATTATATAATCAGGAGGAAAAACAACGAGGCTGCCTCTATTGTGGGGTATTTTAGTATTTTTATTTTTTAAAGATTTATGTATTCACTTGAGAGAGAGAGCGAGAGAGAGCAGAGGAAGGAGTAGAGGGAGAGGGAGAAACAGAGGAGTGAGCCCGGTACAAGACTTAATCCCAAGACCCTGAGATCCTGACCCGAGCCGAAATCAAGAGCTCAGCCACCTCTGGTTCTCCCAGGCAAAGACCCTGCTTCATCTGCCCACCCAGCCTCCCCAAGCTGTCGCCTCTTTCTCCCTTCCTCAGGCAACAGCTCTCTCCTCTCCTCGTTAATAAACCAGGCAATGTCACATATGGGAAAGAGGATTTGGGAGTTAGGAGCAAACAGGGAAATAAAGCAAAACATGTTTGTATCATTTTAAAAAAGCTACGAACTGTAAACAACGTGGTCAATGTTTTTTAATGGTACTGTAGGAACTTCACAGGGGAAGAAATTGAAATAGCCAATGGAATATAAAAAGATATTCCATCTCATCAAAACCTATCAGTAAAAATAACGTTAGAAACGGACAATACTGGGGACTCCTGGGTGGAGTGATCAGTTAAGCATCTGACTCAGGTCGTGATCTCAGGGTCATGATGCATCAGGCTCTGCGTTCACGCTCACGGAGGAGTCAGCTTGAGAGTCTCTCTCTCTCCCTCTGTCTCTGCCTCTCCTGCTCCTGCTGTCTCTCTTTAAAATAAATAAATCTTTAAAAATAGAATACAGGCGCTCTTGGGTGGCTCAGTGGGTTGAGCCTCTGCCTTTGGCTTAGGTCGTGATCTCGGGGTCCTGGGATCGAGCCCTGCATTGGGCTCCCTGCTCAGCGGGAGTCTGCCTCTCCCTCTCCCTCTGCCCACGCCTCCTGCTTGTGTTCCCTCTCTCACTGTCTCTTGTCAAATAAATAAATAAAATACATTTTAAAAATTCTCCAGACATGGGCTGTGGAAAACAAAGCTGAAGATGAACAGATGCGATCCTAAACACACAAGTGAGCAGACAGCCTAAAACCACTAAAGGTTTGAAGACTGCCAACACCGCAAAAGCCGCATTTGGTAAAGCCCGGTGACAGCTCACGGTCAATGTTAGGTGACTGGTGCCCTTTCTTACCTATAGAGGGGATGGAGAGCAGGGACACTTAGGAGGGGACTCAGAGGAGGGGACCTTCAGGTAGGGAACTAGCAAGTGACCCCCTTTAGAAGTCCCTACGTCCCAATATTCTCCAGATCCAGTTTCCTGCATCAGGCCAATGGAAGAGGAGACTCCTGGAAATGGTGTAGCTGTCCAGAAGTCCCAGGCATCCCAGGACCCCAAAGGACCCCATCGATACATAAGACAGGGTGGACAGTTTTCACCAGGTGGGATCAGACCACAGCCCTCACCAGGATGATCTCGGACCACGGCCATAGCCCTAGAACCACCAGGTAGTTAGAGCTGGAAGGCTCCCAGTGGCCCTTGTATCAACCTCATGATTCTACAGTCCCGCATTTCACCATTTGTGTTTTGGGGACCCTTACCAGACTATCCGATGGCCTTCCTGTAACAGACGAGGCAGAAGAACTGAGACCTAAAGAAACAACGATAAGGGCGCCTGGGTGGCTCACTCACTCAGCGTCCGCCTTCGGCTCAGGTCATGATCCTAGGGTCCCGGGATTGAGCCCCATACTGGGCTCCCTGCTCCCTGGGAAGCCTGCTTCTCCTCTCCCATTCCCCCTTCTTATGTTCCCTCTCTCGCTGTCTCTATCAAATAAATAAGTAAAAATAAAATCTTTAATAATAAAAAAGGAAACACCAATAAATGCCAAGCATGTGCCTGTAAACACAGCAACTAGTGATCCTGGAAAGTAAAATGTGGAAGAGCTAAATAAAATAAAAACTCTTTGAACAGTGGACCCCCGGAGCTCTAGTGAGTGAACTGGGATGCCCAGCTCAGACAGCTTCCCGCCAATGCACAAAAGGTTAAAGAAATAAATAAAAAGCTGCGAAATCGTGAGCTTCTTCCTTAGTTTTCTTCACACTGTAGTGTCCTCTGAAAAGCAAAAGTTTTTAATTTCAGTGAAGTATAATTTATCATTGTTTTCTCTTACAGAAGTTCTGATTTATACAGACTTACATTCACCTTTTTAAAATTATTTTTAACGATTTCATCTATTTTTTTTAAGAAAGAAGGAGAGAGCAGAGGCAGAGGCCGAGGCCGACTAGCCGCTGAGCAGAGAGCTCAACGTGGGACTCCATCCCAGCTCTCTGGGATCCAGACCTCAGCCAAAGCAGGCGCTTCACGGAGGAAACACCCAGGCACCCCTAGATTATGGTCAACTTTTTAAATATAACTCCCATTCTTTCTCGTATGTCCTCCCAGTTTCATCTGGGTTCAAAGCCCCCAGGACCTCACCCTCAGACAGCATTCTGAATTTTGTGTGCCTCCCTCAGACAGGGGCTTGCCTCATTAGCATATATGTGGTTTTCTAAGTATAACAGGATTGTCCAGGGAGGGGCTCCCCTGCCAGGCCAGTGGCCGCTGCGGTGTGTGTAGTTTCCATCGACACCTCAGCTCTGTCCCACCATGTTCTTGGCTCCTGTGTTTGGGGTCACTCATTTTGAAGCCTTGCGGGGTTTCTCCCTGTTTTCCTTCTTTCTCCCCATAAGGCCTGACCGCCCTCTACGGTTTCACCTGAGCATGCTGATTTGTTCGGTCAGTAGTCTCAGGTCTTCTTCTTCCCCTACAGAAAAAAGGTCCATTTCCCTCTGAATTTCCTTTCTGATCAATACTACATGAGTCTACCATTGGGAAAATCTGATGGCAAGTTGATTCAGGTTCCTTCCTCTGTGTGATCATCTCTCTCTATGCAGGTTTTTATGAACTGTCTGTGTGTGTGTGTGTGTGTGTGTGTGTGTGCGTGTGCGCGCGCGCACACACACACAGAGGCCCGCAGGACACAGCCCAAACAATACACCGGGACAAGTGATGGCCTCTGGGATGTGGGAATGGGAGGGATGGAGAGGAAGAAAAATTCTCACTCACCATTGTACTTCTGTGTGTGTCATTTTAATTGGTTTTGGTTTTGTCATTTACCTTCCTTCTTTTTTTCAAAGGAAAATCACACTACATTCCTTGAGCTCATCCAGAGACTCGGTCTCTCATACCCTGTCCCTCTACAAGACAGCAGGGTATGGGCTCAGGGGTCCTGTGGGCACCCCTTTGCAGTTGAGAAAAGTAGAGATGTGGCAGGTGGCAGAGTCACAGGGCTGGGGGCACATGGGTAGCCAAACACCAAAAAGGAATGAAACCACTAGAACCAGAAGTCAGGATTTGGGGCTGGATTGGGTGTGGAACAGAAGAGTCCAGCTGACACCAAGGTGTTTGGCCTAAGCATTGGGAGAACCAGCGACCACACCTAAGTGGGCAGTACTAGGGGAAGTGTTGGATATTACTGGAGAAGCATTTAAGACACCCAAGCAAAAATACTGAGTAGGCAGTGAGATCTAGTTGGCTCTCCTTCGAGTTCTAGGGAAAGGAATTCCTAGCCTTTGTGTGTGCCCAGGACCCCTTTATGGGTCCAGTGACATCCATGGACCTCTACTATCATGGTAGCTCCCAGAGAACATCTGGAATACAATGTATTCCAGAAGTCACAAAAGAGAAGAAGCCTCAGAGACCAAAGTAAGATGCTTGAACGACAGGGTTCATTGCATCAGTTTGAAACACCTGATTTAAACTTCCTGCAGAAAGAGATACAACATGGGGTTGATGACACACAAAGGACGGGGTAGAAGCTAGGTAGAACATATCATCTAAATCTGGGGTTATGCAATGGTCGTTTGTTCCTATGTTCTCTCTACTGCACCAGCCAGTCAGACAGTGGGGTTACTAATACCAGAGCTGAGGATGCTCAAGGTCACTCCAAGTACGTGGAGCCCATTCACAGAGACACGTGCAAGTGCACCTGGCCACAGCTATAACTTGTCAATTAGCCTGCAAAACAGACGAGGGTTTTGGGGGGGGGGTTGTTTGTTTGTTTGTTTTAGGATTATTTATTTGACAGAGAAAGAGAAATCACAAGTAGGCAGAGAGGCAGGCAGAGAGAGGGGTAGGCAGGCTCCCTGCTCAGCAGAGAGTCCGATGTGGGGCTTGATCCCAGGACCCTGAGATCATGACCAGAGCCAAAGGCAGAGGCTTAACCTACTGAGCCACCCAGGTGCCTCAAACGAGGGTTTTATCTGCAATTCTTGGGCAGGGTGTATAGGAGGTAGAATGGGACCATGATGTTAGCACCAATGAGTGAACCTGGAGGTCAAACGGTCTTGTCTTTTGATTTGGTTATTCCCTGAGTAAAATTATTTTATTCGTTCCATCACATACTCCACTTTTTTAGAAAATAAACTTTATTTGACACAGAGATCACAAGTAGGCAGAGAGGCAGGTGGGGTGCAAGTTCCTTGCTGAGCAGAAAGTCTGATGCAGGGCTCTATCCCAGGACCCTGAGATCATGACCTGAGCCAAAGGCAAACTCTTAACCCACTGAGCCACCCAGGTGCCACCATCACATACTCCACTTCTTCTGTTCACCTTCAACATCGCTAACACACCTAACTTAAGATTCTTATCTGTGTCTCACAACCTATTTGCCTACTCAGGATCCCCCGTCTTGTTACTAGCTTTCTTCTTTCTGCTGAGTTTCATCAATCCTGTCAATTTTTTTTAAAAGATTTTATTTATTTACTTGACAGACAGAGACAAGTAGGCAGAGAGGCAGGCAGAGAGAGAGAGAGAGGAGGAAGCAGGCTCCCCGCAGAGCAGAGAGCCTGATGTGGGGCTCCATCCCAGGACCCCAGCATCATGACCAGAGCTGAAAGCAGAGGCTTAACCCACTGAGCCAGGTGCCCCGATCCTGTTAATTTTTGGCTGCTCTAGCAGAACTCAATACTCAGATACAGCACACTTCACTGGACCGTTTTATTTTCGTATTTTTTTAAGTAGGCTGCATGCCCAAGGTGGGGCTTGAACTCATGCGCCTGACATAGTCACACCGTCTACTGACTCAGCCTGCCGGGTGCCCCGTGCACTCTAAGATTTTATTTATTTATTTATTTATTTGAGAAAGAGAGAGAGAGCATGAGAGGGGAGAAGGTCAGAGGGAGCAGCAGACTCGTCGCACAGCTCGGAGCCCGATGCGGTACTCAATCCCAGGACTCTGGGGATCATGACCTGAGCAGAAGGCAGTGGCTTAACCAACTGAGCCACCCACGCGCCCTCAATTTATTTTTTTAAAGACTGGTTTATTCATCTTAGAGAGCGAGCAGGGGAAGGGGCAAAGGGAGAGAGAATCTCAAGCCTACTGCACCCTGAGCACAGCCCTGGGGGGAAATACAGAGCCGGACACTGAACAGAGCTGGCAGGCGCCTCCTCCCCTGCCACGTTTTAAATGACAAAACTAAAACGCACAGGATTAACACAGAAACCAGTTCAATATTGACATAGGCGTTTAGCAGGTCTTCTAACCCCGCCATTTCAAGTGCTGAGGGGCCTAATCGTCAGGTGGAGCGCAAACACCTGCGACGACGCCTGCCAGCAGAGCCCCAGGTGCGGCGATGTCCCTAGACTGCGCGCGGGTCCGAGGTCTGCACCGGCCCCGGGACACGGCGGGCGCAGAGCCTCAGACCCTGACTCCCAGGTCTGCACCGCGCGGCGATCAGGGAACCGCCCGCCCGGTCTCCCAACGGGGGCGGGGCGGAATTCTCCGCGCGAGCGCAGAGGGTCAGGGCGCAGAGGAGGCGGAGCTCGCTCCACGCCCCGCCACCGCCCACCCGGCTAGCGCAGCCTCAGGCACCCAGGGAACACCGCCCCCGCAGCCGGCAGAGGGCGCGCGAGCGGCGGGCGTGCCCCGAGGACGCGTGCGCGGGGGGCGTGCCCCGAGGACGTGTGTGAGCGCGGCGGGCGTGCCCCGAGGACGCGAGCGCCGGGGGCGTGCCCCAGGACGCGTGCGCGGGGGGCGTGCCCGCGGCCCGGCGTCAGCAGTCGGTAGGGGAGCGGCGGGGTAGCGAGGCGTGTTCCGCGGCGGCGGCGGCGGCGGAGGCAGCAGCAGCAGCAGCAGCTTGGGGCCTTCGGGCGCCTGCGGGGAGCGAGGGGCGGGCGGCAGGCGGCGGCGCGTGTCCAGGGCGGGACGCCCGGAGCGGCGGCGGCGCGAGGGAACGATGGCGGAGTCCTCGGACAAGCTCTACCGGGTGGAATACGCCAAGAGCGGGCGCGCGTCCTGCAAGAAATGCAGCGAGAGCATCCCCAAGGACTCGCTGCGCATGGCCATCATGGTGCAGGTGCGCGCGGCCGCTTTGTGCGCGGCGGGGGGCGAGGGGGGAGGGGCGCCGGGGGAGGGGGAGGGGGAGGGAACGCCCCCGGGAGCCCGCGAAAGCCCGGGAAGTGCGGCTCGGGGCCCTGCTGCAGGGCTTCCTTCCCCGCTGCCTCTTGGGGGTGGGGGCAGAGGCGCGCGTGGGCTTCCGAAGCCGGCCTGGTTCTGACCTCCCTCGTGCTGGGAGATTTTTGTCCTACATTGATGATGGCGACGGGCGCCTGCGGGTTTTTTTTTTTTTTTTAACTATTTTCGTCTGTGGCTTCGACGTCCGCTTACTTTCAGTTTTTTCTTAATTATGCAGAACTGTACCAGCCGGTGTCATTTCTGTACAGTGCCTTCGCTTTTAGCCCAATTCGTGGTTTGAAATCCTATTTTCCCCAAACTTTCCCGACTCTCAGGCGCGTTCTCTTCGCGCGGCATTTACAGCTGTCGGGTCTGGATAAGAGAGGCTGGAGGGGGCTGCTCATTGGGGCTTCTGGACACACTGGGGACTTCCCGACGGGTGTCTGAGGCTTCCCAGATAGGGGTGCAGCCTGGGCGGTGTGTCTGAGGCCCTCCTCCCGCTGCCAGTGTGCTCCTGTCTGCCCGTTAAGTCTTGGTTCTCCCCTGCCCCGTCCTACTCTTCCCCAACATGAAGCTCGTGTTCAGGGAGTTCAGTGCCCTCGCTCAAGGTAACTTGGTTTTCTCTGAGGCAGCAGTGAGTGTTAGGAAAGTCCAGACAGTCCTCTCTGGGTTTTCAGTACTTACCAAGTGGAGCAGAGTGGGTCCTAGATGTGCTTGGAGACTGGGGCTCTCTGGTCCTGGTATCCTGAGGGCCTAACTCAGTACCTGCCAAGCAGTACCACCCTTCAGGGAACGCAGAGCATGTTAGGCACTGTTAGGTACTAGTGACACAAGGAGGGCCCCCTTCCGACCCCGGAGCCTGCTGACCCTATATGTTTATCAGGCACTGAGTTCCGGGGTAGGATCCATTTCGGTTCTCCGATCTTCAGTCTGAACGAGTGGGCTGCCTGATCTGAAGCTCCCTCTTGTCACACTGTTAACTCTCCTGGAATTTACATTTTTTATTTTATTTCATTTTTTAGAGGTTTTTTTATTATTATTTATTTGACAGAGAGAGAGAGAGATCACAAGTAGGCAGAGGGAGAGGGGAAGCAAGCTCACCTCCAAGCAGAAAGCCCAATACCTGGGGCGAAGGCAGAGGGTTAATCCTCTGAGCCACCGGGGCGCCCCTCGTTTTAAATAACAAAAAGGAGAACCTTTCTCAGTATAGGAGTGCTTGACCTAAAATCTGTGGGGTGGCATTCGGTGGGTTTAGAGTTTACATTTCTGTAGTCATTAGTCTCTAAATAAAATACTTACTTCAATTAGGTGTGTAAGCAACAGAGTAAAAGCAGAAAAGTAAGAGGTACCTGTGATTTTTGTAAGAAGTGGTAATTATAGGTATTTTCATGCTGCTTTGCACTTGGGGATTTCTTAAAGTCATCCATTATGCTCATCAGTATTTTAAGTTTACTGTAGTTGTTAGAATGGGTGCTAAGGTCTTACTTCGTGCTTTAAAACTCACTGTATCCCACCGAATTTTTAAATAATTTGGTAATTACTTCAGTCTAATTAGTTTATTTTGTGAGCTTGTGTATTCTACGATGTGTTTTTAAATTTGAGCAAGGCACATCTATGGGCTTCACTAGTCAGCCAGAGAGGACCGTGTCCTATCGGGAGGGACAGACAAAATCTTAGTGCAGCCTGTATGCCAAATACAGAGGAGGGCTAGTCTGGTGCTTCTGATGGTGAAAGAAATTATTATTAAAAGTAAGTGGTTTTCTGTAACTGTATTTGGGGGTGGAGTTTTAACTCATAATGTAAAGTCTGGTCTTGTAGGCAAAGCCTGAGGCCAGAAAAGAACGAAACCATTATTCTACTTGGACTTAAATACGTTCTTTTACATTTGTATGGGAGGATTGTTCTGAGTGTTAGATACCTGATCTTTGGGTGGTGTGCCCTGAGGAAGTCTCCTGGGGCTGCAGGGGCCTTGCAGCCTTTGGATGGGTGGGCCCTACGTTCTTCTGTCTTGGGAGGGCTTGAGGCAGACAGCAGGCTCACAGTGGGGTCTCATGCTATTAACTGGCATTCCTTGCTGTCTCTGAGTAGGTGGGCAGTGGGCTGGCTTGTTTTACACAGAAGGAAACAGTTCGCTGAGTGAGGACCCAGTTCCCTGGTAGGTGCTGGGTCTTTGTTAGGAGTACACAGAGATTCTGCTGTCTAAGTTGCCAAATAGAAGCATAGTCTTGTGATCTTGTTCCAGTTCCTTTCCTGCTACATGGTTGTCACTCCTAAGTTCTAGGGTAAAGCCTGGGTTTGTTCAGGGGTCCTTCCTCTCAAGCATGACCAGGAGCCCTTACAGACCCCAAGCTGGTATTATGAGTAGGCCTTTGGGCTGCACCTCTCTGTCACCCCACACTGCATTAATGGTTGGGACACAGCACCCAGACCAGGGTTCCCACCAGAGCCACAAGGTCCAGTGTGAGGCAGAGGCATTTGGGTTCCGTGCCTTCCTGTGCTTGTGTGTGACCCGACTGCTACAGGGGGGGGGGCACCAAGGCAGGAGGAGTCCAGGTGCAAGGCGCTGCAAATGTACAGCAAGATGGCGGACGCTTCTGCAGGTGTCGCCTGCCTCATTGGAAGTTTGACACAAGTCCATTTGGAAATGCCGTTTATTGGGAGTGAGCAGTCTTTTCCCCAGCAGGAATTCCCCTATCCTTCCCTTGTCTTTTCTTATCTCCGGACTTGGGGTGTCCATAGTCCAGCTACCTTCTGTGAGCAGGTGTTGCCCGAAGCTAGCAAGACGGAGGCAGCTTCCAGCCCGGTGCAGGGCACTAGCATTGAGGGAATCAGTGCCCATAGGGATTGTTCTCACCTGGGAGGGGCTTGGGAGGATCCTTCTGGGAAGCTGACTAGGGCTGTGGAGCTTTCTGGGCCGAGGGGACCACTGACATGTGGGAAACCAGGCTGCTTGATGCTGGGGAGTCCTCGTAGTGCCCTGGGGTGAACCTTCCTTCTGCATATATTACACTGAGAAAGAGGAGACTCACAGCCCGGGAAGAGGCTAGGTGGAAGAAGTCACTGTTTTTCCAGAATATTTCTTCTGTCCGACAGTTCCCATCCGAATATTCCTACGTGGTGGTTCATGTTTGATGCTGTTTTAATACTTTTCATTCCATTTGCATGGCATTTAGCTTTATTTCCTGTAAAAGCAGATTTTTGGAGCCGCCTCTGCTTTGGTCAGAACCATGTGTGTGTTTTTAAGGAGCTCATTCTGCTAAGCAGCACAGAGAGCGGACAGAACCTTGCTGTCGGATGCGAGTCGGATGGAGTCACTTGCTGCAGACACCTGTGAAATGGGGGTGCCCTACCTGGAGGCAGTTGAGAGGTCCCGTGATGGTTTGCAAAGGATGCCGGGGACTGAGTAAATGTGGTGCTTGTCCCACTCTGCCCGGTCACCATCACCATTTGTTCTTGAGGCCAGAGGGTGCTCGGGCCCCAGGAGCCCAGAGCTGGCAGTGTCCCCAGGAGAAGAGCCTGCAGTTGTTGCGTCAGGAACAACCCGAGTGGAATGCATCATAGGAGAAAGGAAGCATGCTGTGATGGGCAGCACCTTCCCCTGTGACAGGGCTTCCTGGGATGCCCACTGACCCTCCAGCTCCAGACCGTGGAGGCTGCTGTCCACAGATCCCCAGGTCGTTTGCTCTCAGAGAAGTTTCTTCCACTCATGTTGGCACGGCTGCGCCATTCTGACACAGTTTCCTGACATGGTTTCTCTGCTTTGCTCGTTATCTGGGACTTGTTCCTCGTTATTCTGATGCCAGAGGCACTAAGCCCTTTCTGGGCCACCTAGGCCCAACGGGGGCATTCATTGGCCTCCCACGCAGGTGCAGCAGGATGGGGTCACGGAATGGGGATCTTGTGTGCGTTCCATGGTCCTGGGAGGGAAGTCGTGTCACTGAGGCATGTGGCCCGTGGGGCAGAGCTCCTTTGAAGAGCAACACTGTTCCCCAGCCGCATCTGAAGAGCCGCTGTCGGGGCAGAGCTTAAGAAATCTGGGTGGCGATGCCATTTCTCGTTGGCTCACGGCTTTTCTCAAGTGACATGAGGCACATGGGCACTGCTGTCCTGGATTTTCAGCGAAGAAGGGCCTCACAATCACAGTGGCTGAGAGCTGGGCTTGAGGCTGCTCGCTCACCTCCCTCTCTTCTCTTCCAGTCGCCCATGTTTGATGGAAAAGTCCCACACTGGTACCACTTCTCCTGCTTTTGGAAGGTCGGGCACTCCATCCGACACCCCGACGTAGAGGTGGACGGCTTCTCTGAGCTCAGGTGGGACGACCAGCAGAAAGTCAAGAAGACCGCAGAGGCTGGAGGTGTGACAGGTGTGTAGAGATGAGGGAGGTGGCTGTTGTCACCCCCCAACCCCCCCACTGGGCAGCTTCCGCAGGGGGCCTTTTCTGGAAGAGCATTCGGCTGCCCCCCCTCATGTTTTCCAGCTGCACACGTGGATAACCGAGCTGCCTCATTGACTTGCCTGTGGCACGGTATTTTGTTAAGATGCTGCTGATGGAGCCTTTGTTTTTTTATTGTTCTTTTTTTTTTAAGTAACCTCTGCACCCAGCGTGGGGCTGAACCCACAACCCAAGATCAGGAGTTGCTGCTCCTCCCACTGAGCCGGCCAGGCACCCCAGTGGTGAAGCTTTTGAATCTTTTGCACTTTTGTTTTTAATTGACTTTCTTTTAGAGCTCTTGTAGGTTCACAGCAGAATGAAGCAGAAAGTGCAGAATGTTCCCATCTGCATCGTGCTCATGCAGGCAGGGCCTCTCCCTGTCTCACTCTAGAGTGATCCGGGGGTTACATGGAGCCCTCATCGTTGCCCCAAATGCGCAGCTGCAGGGTTCTCTCACGGCAGGGTACGTGTTACAGGTTCGGGTGGTGTGCAGTTTGGACAGAGCGGGTTTCAACTGTGCAAGCTCCTTCTTTGTGTGTCTTCCTCAGTAAGTCCCATAGGGGGCCGTGAACGTTTCTGTTCGCATAATGGTTTGCTCTCCGTCGTCTGCTTATCGGGGGAACGATACTACATGGAACACATGTGACAGAGAGGGTATGTTAGTTGTGGGTTGTCAGTGGGGCTTGCGGGGTACGGCCGGCTGTTATTGATAAGTTTCAAGGGAATCAGAAGTTACACACGGATTCTCAGTGCACAAGGGGATCCGCACCCCAGCCCCTGCCTTGTTTGAGTGTCACCTGTGCTCGGGGTCAGTCATATGCAGCCTCTTCCCTTAGAAACCAACAGGCGTTGCAGGTTCCTCCGTGTCTCTTCATGGCTCGATGGCTCAGTTCTCTGTGGTACCGAATGATACTCCATTGTCTGGATGGACCGTGGTCTCTCGCGCACCTGTGGAAGGACATCTAGGTTGCTTCCCAGTTTGGGAAATTATAAATAAACCTGCCTTAAACATTCACATGTAGGGTTTTTTTGTTTTAAAGATTTTATTTATTTATTTGACAGAAGTAGAGAGCATTTAAGCAGGGGGAATGACTGAGGGAGAGAGAAGCCGGCTCCCCGCCCAGCAGGGAGCCTGATGCAGGTCTTGATGGAAGGACCCTGGGATCATGATCTGAGCCAAAGGCAGATGTGTAATTGACTGAGCCACCTAAGTGCCCTACGTGTAGGTTTTTGTGTGGACATAGGTTTTCAGCTCATTTGGGTAGATGTTTCATTTTCTGAAGACCAGCAAACTGCCTCCCTAAGTTGCTGCCCCAGTTTGCATTCCTCACCGCCCCCCCTGCCCTCACCAGCGTTTGGTGGTGTCCGTGATCGTCGGGGTTTTGGCCGTTGTGATAGGTGCAGGAGGTGTCTTGGTTTGATTTGCAATCCCCTGATGTCGTATGATGTGGAGCATCTTTTCATGTGCTTCTTGGCATCTGCATCTCTCCTTTGGGGAGGAATCTGGATGTTTTGCCGTTTGTCATTCATATTCTTAGTGCGAGTTTCAGAGTTGCTCATCTATTTTGGATAGCAGTCCTTTATCAACTCTGTCTTTTGTAAGTGTCTTCTCCGTGTCTATGGCACGTCTTCTCTCTCATTCTCTCGACAGTGTCTGGCACAGAGCAGGAAAGTCCAGCTGACCAGTTCTGTCTTTCCTGGACCGTCTTCAGTGTTGTATCTAAAAGTCATCACCATACCTAAGTCAGCTGTTTTTCTCCTGCGTCACATTCTGGGAGCTTTACAGTGTGGCATTTTTCTTTTAAGTTACATTTTGTAAAGGAGATAAAGTCTTGGTCTGGATTCATTTTGTGTGCAGATGTCCACTTCACCACTGGTTGGAAATTCTGTGTTTCCTCCGCTGTATTGTGTTTGCTCATTGGTCAGGCGTCAGTGACCTTGTGGGGGGGCGGGTGTCGCCGCAGTGTCTGTTCTGGTCTGTTTATCAGTTTGTCTTTCCTGGTACCTGACTGTCTTGATGGTAAGTAACTCTTGAAGTCGGATGGTCTTGGTCCTCTGACTTGTCAGTTTGTTGATACCCACAAACCTAACTTGCTTGAGATGCCTGTACATTTTAAATAGTTTTTCATCATTTGTTGAAAATGAGAACCCTGAGGCTGGGTTCTTGTTGGTCTACCTTAGAAGCGGACCCCGCTGAACCTGTGTTCGTGCCTCTGGGTGCCTCTGGGCTGTTGCGGGAACGGCCGCAGTCCTTCCCGGCAGAGCTCTTGGTCCCTGGGCGGCACCATTCTTTGTGTCCTCCACCCCGCACCCCTCAGGTTTGTGTCCCGCTACTGCTGGTCTGTGGGAACTGAGAGGTCAGTGACGCCGCTCACACTCGTGAATAAAAACAGCAAGTTTGCTGAGAAACGGTTCAGAGAGCCAGCGGGTCTGTTTTCACTGAGGGCAGAGGGGACACGGTTTTGTTCTGTGGTAGTTTTCCCCTTTTGTGTTCTGGTTAGTGGTTAGTCCGTTTAGGAATGTGTCCCATCTACTTACAATTGATGTGTATTAAAGTAGATAATTTTATAATATGGAACATGGTAAGTTTGCTGTAACTGTTTCTCTTGCAAAACATCTTAAGTCCTAAAGTTAACATAATGATACCTTGTAGTTGTCTAAGGATTTTTATATCCAAAGAGACTGATTTAATGGACAAAGACACCCAGGAAGTTTACGTCTTACCAGATCCTATAGTTCCAAGATGATGATCATCGGCCTTGTGGGATGTCTCCCTAGGAATTTTTTTAAAATAGTTGATTCATGTGTGTGCTGTGTTTATTCTTTCCTGCAGAAATGGGGTTCTAAGTGTCACTTTGTTTTTTTGTTTTTGTTTTTTTTTCTAAGTGTCACTTTGTTAAATGCTCTGTCACTGTGTGTGTGGAAAAACACGCATAACGGGAACGCCACCCTCGGTGCCGTGTTCCCGCATGCGCTCTGTCAGCCTGAGCCTCTCTAGAATGTTCTCACCTTCCCCCCTGAAACTCGTTGCCCGGTTCACAGTGGCTCCTCCCCTACGCTGATTTCTGTCTGGATGGGGCTCCTGGGTGCTTCCTGTGCCAGGAGTTGTGCTGGGTTTGTCTTCCTGGGCCTGGCTTGTCTCGCTCAGGGTTGTCTGTGCCATGGACTACAGTTTGGGTAGGCCACAGTTTATCGGTCCCCCACCTTGGGGTACCTGTGGGTCATTTCTGCCCTGGGGCAGTTCCAGACTGTGCTGCCGTGGACGATGGTGTGCGGGGACCTGGTCCAGACCCCGCTCCCTACCCTCCCTGGGAGTCGCCAGGGCTCGTAGTCAACCTGTGATGCACAGTGTTCTGCAGGGGCTGCGCCACTGTGCACCCCGCCAGCGACATTCAGGTTTCAGGGTCCATTCAGGTTTCAGGGTCC
Organism: Mustela nivalis; assembly: GCF_964662115.1. Classification (NCBI taxonomy): domain Eukaryota; kingdom Metazoa; phylum Chordata; class Mammalia; order Carnivora; family Mustelidae; genus Mustela; species Mustela nivalis. The sequence continues at coordinate 28,898,220 of NC_139035.1, forward strand.
TTCCAGGTCCCCCATGTCCTCACTGGCGCTCTTTTATCTGAGGATGTGTGTGTTTTCCCTTTTTTATAATACCCATCCTGAGGTGTTCTTTCATGTGATTTTGATTCACATTTTCCTAGTGATGTTGACCTCTGTGTTAGATTTTACAGTAGAATATTTACTATTTTGTAAGATCTGTTGATTTTAGAGAGAGTACGTAAGTGGGGGAGGGGCAGAAGGAGAGGAGAGAGACTCTCAAGCAGGCTTCCCCCCACCCTGGGCTCAAAGCCCAGCCTGGAGCTCAGTCTCAAGACCCTGAGATAGTGACCTGAGCTGAAACCAAGAGTTGGTCACTGAGCCACCCAGGTGTCCCTAACACTTACTCTTTTCATGTTAAGTCTTGTGAGTTTTTTAAAAACATGTAGTATTTGTGGGACACTTGAGTGGCTCAGTGGGTTAAGCCTCTGCCTTTGGCTGAGGTCATAATCTCAGGGTCCTGGGATCGAGTTCCGCATCAGGCTCTCTGCTCAGCGGGGAGCCTGCTCCCCACCCCCACCCCCGTGCCTTCCTCCCCCACCTCTCTGCCTGCTTCTGTCTGCTTGTGATCTCTGCTTGTCAAATAAATAAATCTTTTTTTTAATGTAGTATTTATTGTTTATGGAAGTTTGCTCTATTTTGTGCTTCATTCACGACCCTTGACATGACTGTCCTCTCACCCTTGTGCAATAGCCCATGTCCCCTGGAGATGCACTGATGGGCCCCAAGGCCAGGCCAAGGCCAGTGAGCCAGGCTTCAGCTCCAGACAGCCGGTCTTTTGAGGCCGCACCGTCATCCGTTTTTGCTACATTGCAGATAGAGGTGCTTCAAACTTCTGTCCAGACTGGGTAGCTGTCCAGCTATTTCTTTAATTCCGAGAGATAGCTGCTAGAAGACATGAACCATCCTGAGGCCTTCTGTGTTTGTGTCTGATTGCCCTCCAGAAACCTTGGGGCCCTTAGATGGGCACCCCCCCAGGGACAGGTCCCCACATCAGGTATTTCCATTCCTCTTCACCGGGCTCCTGGTGGGGTGGAATGCTTTGTCACGCTCGGTAGTCAGTTTTACTAATTTGGTATTTGGAGGTGTCCTTTCCTCATCCTTTAGGGTATTTTGTGTTTTTTTTGTAATGAAACAAAATATGAATTGTCTTCTGTTTTACAAATATATTTGCCAGTTTTGACTTTTTAAAATACATAGTTTTGTGGGGGGTTTTGTTTTTTTAAGTAAACTCTACTCCTGTCATGGGGCTCGAACTCAACGACCCTTAGATCAAGAGTTGTGTGTGCCCACCAACCAGCTAGCCTGCCCTTTGACGTGTTTGTTTGAAGCACGTTTGTGTGTTTTGCTGTACTGAAGCTTCATCTTGAACTGAATGTTCTGTGATCAGTGTCTGTCTGCTCATTTGCAGCTTCTGGTTCTGCTCTTATTTCTCAGTTCTTCATCTGGGATTTTTAAATGATTTACATGCACTTCTGTGAGTTTGACAGATGTGGGCAGTCGTGTAACCCGTATCCCGTCAAGTTACGGAACATTCCCGTCCCCCCCCCCCCCCCAAGTTCCTTGCACCCTCTCTTCGTTACCCTCCCCACCTGGGTGACCATGACTCTGGATTAACTTTGCTTCTCCCATAACTTCTTTCCACTCAGCACAAGGCCTGTGAGGCACAGGCTGCCTGGCTTGTCACCATGTGGGATTGCTGAGGGATGATTGTTGCAGTAGATCACCGTTAAGCCGACCTTCTGTTCCCAGCCTCGTGCTGATGCAAATAAATACAGCAACTGTTCACGTCTGTGTACGCATCTCTGCGTGACACGCAGTCATGTTTCTCCAGGACAATCACCTAAGAATGGAGCGGTAGAGTGTCCGTGGATGTCCGTTCAGCTGTTTCAGGAAACTGTCAGACTGTCCTTGGGTTGTACCAGTTCCCATCCTCGTCAGCACCTGGCACAGGCACCCTTCGGTATTTGCTCCTGGTAGGAGGGTAGTGAGAACTCAGCGTGATTTTGGTTGGTATTGGTCTCTTGAGTTGTAGGAGTTCTTGGAATATTCTAGGTGCGAGGGCTCCTAGGTGGCTCAGTGGGTTAATCCTCTGCCTTCAGCTCAGGTCATGATCTCAGGGTCCTGGGATGAGTCCCACATCAGGCTCTCTGCTCAGCGGGGAGCCTGCTTCCCCCCACCCACCCACCTGCCTCTCTGCCTGTTTATGATCTCTCTCTGTCAAATAAACAAAGTCTTCAAAAAAAAAATATTCTAGGTGCGAGTCCCTTATTAGAGATAGGTAATGTGAATACCTTTTATCATTCTGGGTATTGTCATTGTTTAATTACTGACATTTTATGAAGAGTAGTGGTTGATTTTTTTTTTTTCTCCTTTTTTAATAAGGGCTGTCCACCTTCTGAGAAATCTTCCCTGTTTACTGTGACATACCCTCCTTTATTTTCTTCTGGAAGTTTGGTGGTCCTGGCGTTCATATTTGGTTTCCAGTTGAACGTTTTTATTAAGTGGAAGAAGGGGGTGGTTTTTTATTTCTTCCTGGTGGGTACCATGTTGTTTCCGTTATCATTTTTGCGAAGACTTTAAGACACGTGACTGCATAGCTGGGTGTGTCTCTGGACTCTGATCCCCCTTGGCTGCTGTCTCTGCCAGCATCTCACTGTCCCTAATTCCTACAACTTTGTGGGACATCATGAAATCACATAGTGTGGAGGGAGTAAGTGGTTACCTCCCCATCAGAGTTCCAAAGTAAACAGATGGTGCCATCACTCACTCAGCTTTGTTCTCTTTCAATATTGTGTTGACCTTTCTAGGTCTTATGTTATTCCCTACAAATTTTGTGGTAAACTTACGGATTTCTTGCCCAAACCGGCTCCCTAGGATTTTGATTAGCATCACCTGGAATCGGGGGGTGGGATGTCAAATGGGATTGGCTTATTGATATGCTACCTGGTTGGATCAGTCAGTCCATAGACCTGAAGTATCTCTCCACTTAACTTGGGCCTTTGTTAACTTCACACCGGCCTGAAGCTTTCCTGGGAGGGTTTGTGTGTCTTGGTAAATCTGTTTCTAAGTGTTCTATGTGTTTAAAACGCTACTTAAATAGGAGTATGGTTTAATTTCCTTTTATAATGTCTATTGTTCATATATAGGAACATTTTCTATGTTGACCTTGCCTCATCCAGCTTTGCTCAATTCACTTACAGGTAGAAGTAGTTTTTTTTTTATTTATTCCTGCTGGTGCAGTCCTGTCCCTACAGGTAGAGGTGCTTTACCTGTTCTTTTCCAAACTTACACCTTCTGTCTCCTTTTCTTGCCCTAGTGGCACTTGCTAGAGCCTTCAAGACAGTGTTGAGTAGATGTGGTGGGGGAAGAAGGCCTTGTATTGTTCCTGATCTTAAGACAGAAACTTTCAGTCTAGGACTCACTTCTCTGTAAGAAAAGACTCCTTTGTTCTGGGTGCTTAGCTATTGGTCCCCAAGGTTCTCTGCCAAATGACCCCAGCTTTCCCCCCACAGCTTTCCCATTGAGAAATGCCACCTCCCTGCGTGATTGCTATTTGCACTCCTGTTTCTGTGTGAAGATACCCCTTAAAAAAAAAAAAAAACTTTAATTTCGGCATGTAACTTTGATGCCTAGAAGGATCTTGGAAATCAGAAGGTGGAGTTCAAATGTTGTGGAGGACGCAGCTTTCATGATTAGCAGGAAGCAAGCACTTTGTCCAAAGTGGGGGGGGGGGCAGTAATGGAAGGAGCCAGAAGGTGAGACTGGCACCCTTGGGCGCCATACTGTTCAAGATCCTATCCAAGGAAGGGTCATCTTTTCTTGCCAGAAGAGCAGCTGTATTAGCCACAGTTGTTAGAAACAGACGCCAGAGAGCTGGGCCAGTCGCAATTGCCCAAGCACGAGGTGTCCCAGGGCTTGGGGGGTTCGGGCTCTCTGTGGCCACTCTGAAGCTGAGCATGCGCCGCTATGCTCCATCCTTCAGGCAAGGGCCAGGATGGAGGCGGAGGCAAGACGGACAAGACGCTGGCTGACTTTGCGGCTGAGTACGCCAAGTCCAACAGAAGCACGTGCAAGGGCTGCATGGAGAAGATTGAGAAGGTGAGCCCAGGGGAGGGGTTTGATCACTGGAGCCACCTGGCTGTCTGGCAGCCGCCTTGTCAAGTGTCCAGAGAAGAGAAGATGCAGGGCTGTGGAGGTTAGCCCAGTGCTGCCGGTTCAGCTTCAGTGAATGTCTTCCAGGGTCGGAGCTCCTGAGAATGTCAGGCCTGGGGTCCCCAACCTGGTCCCCAAGGCTGCACAGAATTGTAGTTTGGGGGCCACGGCGGTGGGGGAACAAGCCCACTGGGGTGGGGGCTTGCAGGATGGCATCCTAGCTAGTGGTCGAGGCCAGCTCTGCTTGCATCAGCTCCGGCCTGGCAGGATGTTCTCAGGGAAGAGGTTGCGCGTCCTCACGTGCCTGGGTGGGTGGGTGGAGTTGACCTCATTTAAAATGGGGGCACTGAGGCTTTGGCTGGCACACAGTCCTTGGCAGCAGAAAGCAGTCCGAGGCTGCCAGCAGCCCTTCTAGGCCCTTGGTGTGGACCTGAGGCCCCTTGGCTGGTACCAGCTAACCTTTGTTTCCCCAAGTCCCTGATGTCGCCGTCACTCTTCTTTTCTTGGTACCACATGTGGTTCTTCCTGCAGGGCCAGATCCGCCTATCTAAGAAGATGCTGGACCCAGAGAAGCCCCAGCTGGGCATGATCGACCGCTGGTACCACCCAGACTGCTTTGTGAGAAATAGGGAGGAGCTGGGCTTCCGGGCTGAGTACAGCGCTAGCCAGCTCAAGGGCTTCAGCCTCCTGGCAGCAGAGGATAAGGAAACCCTGAAGAAGCAGCTCCCAGGAGTCAAGAGTGAAGGGTAGTTGAGGGGGGTCATGGGGGTAGGGCCCCGGGTAGACCCTGCAGATTCCAGGCTATTCTGGCATCTCTCTTTGCTGACCTGCAGAGAGCTAGGGGTGCACAGTGAAGGATGGTTATGGCTGCGCTCTGCCCCTCCTGGGTGCATGGTCCTGTAACTCCCATAGCTCCTGCCCATCTGTTCCCTCTTCCCCTTCTGATCCACAGACCGGCAGGACCAGCTAGCTGCCACTGCCAGCACCCCCGGCCCTGAGTATTCCCCGTGCCCGGGCCAAGCACTACGTTTCCTGGGACCTTTGCATGACTTGCTTTCCCGTCCCTGCGGCATCTTGCGTTGGTCTCTGCTGTTGCTAGGAGGATCGTGGCGGGAGGAGGGGAGCTGTGGATGAGGAGCCCCCTGGTATAGTGTCAGAATGGTATGGGGTTTCTGTGGCGCCAACATTGAGGACGGGAAGTCCAGTTGTAGCCAATCTGGAGTCGGCGGGTGCTTCTTTCCTGTCCCTTCTGCTGGTCTCTGGGCCCCGGTCTGGAGTCAGTTGGGGTCATGGGCACAGCAGGGGAAGGGCGGCAGGGCCATGCCCAGCTGTGGACTGTTGGGATTGGGGTGATTCTCACCTTCCCATCATCAAGCCGCTATCAGGTGCTACCTGGCTTCATCACACACAAGCTCGTGCACAGCGTATGCAGCTCTGGAGGAGACAGGAAAACTGGAAAATCGGGCATGGATTAAGGTCAGGCCAGCCTGTGATGTGTGTGCAGGGAGGCCTAAGCTCCCCTGTGTGCCATGGCAATAGCCAGCATCAATGGGGCAGTAACAGAGCGGCAAGCATCGTGCTGGGTGCTTAATGGGGTCAAGTTACTCTCTGGAAGGCACGTGGGTTCTCCGTTCATGCATGAGGGAAAGTGCAGGGGTTTGAAGCCAGGTCTGTGACAGCTGCAGCAGACCCTTAACCACCATGACTTCTGAGGATCCTTCCTACTGCCATGTGCATCCCACACCCTGGTCAGGTGAGGGCTGAGCCAGGTGTGCAGGGACCTGTTCCCGTGGCTGGGGGGGATGACAGTGTAGTCCAGCCTTGGATAACCGTACCAGGAGCAGCCCTGTGGTTTAGCTTGAAAGGCTCAACCCTGGCACGAGTGGTTCATCCTTCTACAATCCCTGCCCCTCGGCTATGGGCTTAACCTGTCACTGTCCCTGCCAGAACCTTCTAGATGCTTCATTTGTGTCAAGAGATACATGGGGAGATTTGATGTCAGGTGTAGGCTTTTTCCAAGGCCCTGGGGCCACCCCTCGGAAGCAAAGTAAACTGTGCTGTATGTGGGGCCTGTCACCAATACTGCCCGGGCAGACCCTGAGCTCCGGGGAGTAGAGCAAGATTTTGCATGCGGGGCCTGGCAGGCAGGAGTTACAGGGACAGGAAGTTCCTGCGTCCCCTGAGTTGCTGGTTCCAGGGTTCTGATGGTTCTTTTTCTCCCGTGTCTCTTGCAGAAAGAGGAAAGGCGACGAGGTAGACGGGATGGATGAAGTGGCCAAGAAGAAATCTAAAAAAGAAAAGGACAGGGATAGTAGGCTTGAGAAGGCCCTCAAGGTGAGCTCTGAGCTGTGTGTCTGCTCAATAGTTGCCTCAATTCTCTGTCGGCCTCCTGGGAGGAAAGTTCCAGGATGCATGTGCATCCCACTCAATGAGACCCCCAAGAATTCCGAAATTGGGAGCAGTGGTGAGATAGCACAGCTTTCCCTCTACCCCCAGAGGAGGCCTTGGTGCTTCAAGGAGAGCCACTTTTGGGCTCCAGGGGATGGACCAGCTGGTCTCCAGCCTCTTGGCAGCATGCCATCCTAGACCTGGAGGGCCTCTAGCACGCACCGCACACAGTGTTAAGTTCAGCGGGACTCGATTCTGGGACTCCAGGATCATGATCTGAGCCGAAGGCAGTTGCTTAACCAACTGAGCCACCCAGGCACCCCCATTCCATAGTTCTTTAGTGGAGTGCCAGACTTGCTGGGGACACACAGGGGCCTGGAAGAGACGGGGCTATTCCCTAGTTCTTTAGTGGAGAGCTCTTGTCTGCAGAAGCGATGGAAGGCATGTGGTAAAACTGGACAGAACCGTTGACCAAGTCAATAGTCACAGATACTCAGCACCGTGTTGATGATGTGGGCATGGAATCAGTAAAGTTGATGAGTCAGAAAATGCTGGATGTTTGGTGCTGACACACACATTGGTGCGCAGCATCTGCGGCTGTGGAGTCTGTAAGGGCACTGGGAAGCTGCGGAGAACCGGCATCAGTCTTGTCATGGGAACTTGCTCTCTGCCTGCGTGGTGCTTCCACGAGAGGATCCGGGTTTTGCCATGGCACAAAAATCAGAATCAGTTTCTGACCTGGTTGGAGCTGCTTGGTGAGAACCCTGAGTTTGGTGTGATTGTCCCTCAGCAGATCTGTTTGCAAATCTGGCTGTAGTAAGGCTGTGGCTGGTATTACTTTGCACTTCCTCACGGGTGTGGTGTTCTGTCAAGCATCATCCAGGATGAAAGGAACATAAAAAATGCAGATGTTCCCCACCCCACCCCTACCCCTACCACCGCCTGGGCCTCACCAGCCTGGCCTTAGCTGAGCAGGTGGTGGGATTCCACTGCTCCCATTGAAATTTGTACCATGGGACTCGGCCCATACTCCCCCACCCTATGACTGGCAGCACAACTCAGGTGGGTGCGGGGCAGGTACGCAAAGATAGGAACAAGTGCGCTGTGCTATCGCTTCACTAGTTGCATTAAAATCTTCCTCGCTCCAGGGTCCCAGCTAGCCCGTTGGGAGAGCACGCAGCTCTTGATCTCAGGTTCCTGAGTTTTAGCCCCATTTGGGGGGCAGAGATGACTGAAAAAGTATTTTTAAAAGGCCCCATTGGGGGAGCCTGGGTGGCTCAGTGGGTTAAAGCCTCTGCCTTCAGCTGAGGCCATGATCTCAGGGTCCTGGGATTGAGTACCACATCGGGCTTTCTGCTCAGCAGGGAGCCTGCTTCTCCCTCTCTCTCTGCCTACCTGTGATCTCTCTCTCTCTCTGTGTCAAATAAATAAATAAATATTTAAAAATCTTTTAAAAGGACCCCATTAAAATCCACTCTTCGTGTGGAGAGCGACTCCACAGGGTCAGTGGGGCTGGCATTTTTACATCTGGTTTGCAGGAGTGTAGTCTGCAGTGGGGGGTACCCTAGCAGGGAGGAGGCTGCTGCCGGCGTGGGCACGGTGTTGGCGAGGTGGGGATGCTCAGAGCTTCCAGGGGGAGGCACTGTGTGTATGGCTCCCGAGATGGAGAACTCCGTGTCCTGAGAAGCGCAGATGTGCTCCCATGCGGTGCTAAGTGGGATACGCAGTTGAGGCCAGGGGGGGTGCTTGGATATTGTCCCCACCCATGTTTGGGTTGGAGAATGGCCATGCCTGGTGTTGGGACCAATGGGCCCATGCGCCGGGGGGCCTGTCTGTGAGGGGTGGTCCCAGGGACAGCATGCTCCGGGTGGAACTGGGATGCCCCAGAGCATGGCTGAGCCACGTACCTGTGGCAGAGACCAGCTTGGAGGTGCAGCCCAGCTGACGCACAAGGACCCCCGTGGAGACTGAGCGAGACGGGGGAGCCCCTTCTGGTGGGGTCTCTGGACAGAGCTGGTCTGTCAGCCACCTGGCTCTGTCTGCAGGCCCAGAACGAGCTGATATGGAGCATCAAGGATGAGCTAAAGAAAGTGTGTTCGACAAACGACCTGAAGGAGCTGCTTATCTTCAACAAGCAGCAAGTGCCCTCTGGGGAGTCAGCGGTGAGCTGCCTTCACATTACGGGACATGTGGGAGACGCGAGAGGTGGCTGGGTCCCTGAGTGCTGGTGCTGTGCCTCCAGTGGGATGCCCACTAGTGGTGATTGGGAAGAGTGGAAAGGCCGTAGTTCTGTGGCATGGTGGCCACGTCCAGGACAGGAAAACCTCCCCATACATCAGCCCCGGGGTTAGGATTTGGGGGAGATTAGGGTGGGTTGTGTATTTGCCTGGTGTGTTCATGCCACACATGTTAAGGCTCAGACACTCAGGAACTGCCAGGTCTGGAGGGCGTGGAGCCGCCCTCATGAGAGGAGGACCACTAGCACCCCACGGTTTCCCCAGCTGGCGTGGCTCCTCACACAGGAGCAGGGGGTGCTCTGGATCCTCCTTCCTTCCACATCACTGAGGGACGGGGGCTGTGGTACTTCGTTTGGACAGAAGGTCTCTTGAGGTACAGCAGCCCGAGCTCTGCGGGTAGACCAGCAGCCCCAGGGAGTCCATATCAGGACGAGCCCTCTCCTCTCTCCTCGAGTGCTTGTCTGCCCATGCTAGGGAGTAGCCTTCCTGTAGCTTCTCCTCTCTGGGCTTCAGATCTTGGACCGCGTGGCAGATGGCATGGTGTTCGGTGCCCTCCTTCCCTGCGAGGAGTGCTCCGGCCAGCTGGTCTTCAAGAGCGATGCCTACTACTGTACAGGCGACGTCACCGCCTGGACCAAGTGCATGGTCAAGACCCAGACCCCCAGCCGGAAGGACTGGGTGACCCCTAAGGTAAGCAGGAGCAGGGTGGGTTCTGGGGTCTGAGCAGATAAGCACTGCCATCCCACTTTCTGGGCTTGTCCATGCTCCGAGTCCCCACAACTGCAGTGCCATGTAGGCGTGTGCAACCCAGGAGGGACCCTGGCCATACTGTCCGCTGAGTCTGAGTGTCGTTGGTTTGTCTTCAGGGAAAACCTTGTTCACGGCCCATGCATGCCAGTGTTGTTACATACTTGGAACCACTGCAAACACAGTTTGCAGTGCCATGTACTTGAATACTGATGCCTCACATCGGTTTAAGATGTATTTATTTTAGAGAGCAGGGGGAGGGGCAGAGGGAAAGGGAGATACCCAAGCAGACTCCCTGCTGAGTGTGGAGCCCCAGGCCGTGCTTGTCCCACGACCCCAAGATTGTGACCTGAACTCAGACCAAGAGCTGGACGCTTGACTGACTAAGCCCCCTTGACACGCCAGCCGTGCATGTCTCCCTTGATCGTGAGAAGTAGACGATCCAGATCCTCTTTCCTCCGGGGGGGGGGGGGGTTATTTCTAGGGAGAAGTGGTTTCTTTTTGTTTTGTTTTGTTTTTAAGATTTTATTTATTTATTTGACAGAGACAGCGATCACAAGTAGGGAGAGAAGCAGGCAGAGAGAGAGAGAGGGAAGCAGTCTCCCCGCTGAGCAGAGAGCCTGATGTGGGGCTCGATCAGAGAAGCAGGCAGAGAAGGGGTGGGTGGAGCAGGCTCCCCACTGAGCAGGGAGCCTGATGGGGGGCTTGATCCAGGATCCTGGGATCATAACCTTAGCCAAAGGCAGAGGCTTAACCCACTGAGCCACCCAGGCACCCCAAGAAGTGGTTTCTTAACTGAAAGTTCAATTTCTTCAGGAATTCCGAGAAATTTCTTACCTCAAAAAATTGAAGATCAAAAAGCAGGACCGAATATTTCCCCCTGAGACCAGTGCCCCAGTGGTGGCGGCCCCGCCCTCCACAGCTTCAGCGCCTGCTGGTGTGAACAGCTCCACTCCGCCAGGTACAGCTTGGGGCTGGCTGTGGGCAGGGGACCCTGACCAGAGTGGGGGAGGGTCTCCCTCTGTGTCAGTCCTGCTCCCCTTGGCAGGTGGAAGGCGCTTGAGAGGTGGCCTCTTAAGGGCCAGTGGGCCTGATCCGAAACGACATTTTGAGTGTCCTCTTGCCTGCATGATAGACCTTGCTTCCCTGCCTCCTGGCACCCCGACCCCATGTCTGTCATCCTGAGACTAATGTGAGGCTCAGGGCTCTGGCGCACATAGTCCTGCCATGTGCCAGGCCCACAGAGCAGGGCTGATTGGTGTGAGTGCGAACACACCAGCACACAGAGTGAGACCGGTTGGGGTTTTCCGTCTGCTGGAGATACTCGCTGCCTTTGTTCACTCCAAGACGTGGCGGAGTCTGAGGATGGCCACAGTTTGGTGGGTGGAGGACAAGAGTCAGCCTAAACATGGTGATCCGCCTCTTCCTGGGGAAGACTCTGTGTGTGTGTGTGTGTGTGTGTGTGTGTGTGTGTGTGTACACATGCACATGTGTTTGGTCATTCTGAGTTGACTGTGTGTATGTGTGTGTGTACACATGCTCATGTGTACGTGTGGTCTTCTGAATCCAGCTGCTGCTGGTTTGGGGTCAGCTCTAACTTGGCCTCACAGGGAGGGCTTGAGGGACGTCCCCCTCCAGGTTCTGGTCTAGGAGTGCGTGTAGGACTCTCGTTTAGGACTGCAGATAGACACAGCTCTGTCGTGGGCCTTCCTGGTCTAGGGGCCGTGTTGGCCTCAAGTGCCAGGTCCTGCCTTGTGCCTGGAATCTGTCATTTGCTCAGTGTCCTACCTACTGAAGCTTTGTCCTTGAGGAGATGGATTTGTTGGATGGGGTTAATAAATACCATATAAGAAATTGTAGCTTATTTTTAGATTGGAGTTGGGAAAAGAGTAAAAGTAATTGGGAGCTCACGTGATTCCCTCTCCTGTTCCCATCCCACTGGCAGCCCCATGGTCCCCACAGTGGCTTTCCTGCTCTACCTGTGGGGCAATGCCAGGAACCCCACTCACCAGGCTGGCCCATTTGTGGGGCAGCATCATCGTGGGGCTTCTCCCCTGGCCTGGTCCTCTGTATGCCAAGGGATGGGACAGGCTCTCCGCCTGCTGTGCTGTCCTGTCCTCTGCTTTCCCACTAGACCTGGGCCTCTATCTTCATAGAATTTTCCCTCAGGGATGCTGGTCAGAGGGGAGCTGAGGTGTCCCTGAGACCTTATGGCCTAATGACTGTTCTCTCGTCCCAGATAAGCCATTGTCCAACATGAAGATCCTGACTCTCGGGAAACTCTCACGGAACAAGGATGAGGTGAAGGCCATGATCGAGAAACTCGGTGGGAAATTGACGGGCACGGCCAACAAGGCCTCCTTGTGCATCAGTACCAAAAGTGAGTTGAATCTGTTGTGTAAAGCAGGGCCGCATCGTGCCTCCTGGGATGGCAGTGAGGTTGGCGGGGAGAGGGGACGCGCTGAGTGTGGTGTGACACCGGCAGGGCACTCCCAGATGGGTGTCTTTGGTCACAGCATTGTTTGGTCTTTTATGGGGGAAAGCCAGCACCTATATTTGCAAAGCTGCCATGTCTTGTGTGTGTGTCTTCTGTCCCCAGTGGAAGGCTGCTGACTGATATTCTCAGCCAGTCTGAACTCCTGCCCTCAGAGACACTGATGGTCTTGGCCCCTCCATAGCCCTGGGGTGGGGTGTGACAAGCTAAGGGGTTGCAGAGCCCAGACTCCTTCGTACATGAGGGTTGGTCCTTCGGGACCCAGAGAGGAACTTGCTTTGTCAAGGGATAGAAACCCATAGAGTGAGGCAGAGCAAAGAAACTGGAATATATGCCAAATGACTGCACAAGATAAAGTGTCCAGGGAAGAATCTTGCAGAATCGGAGGTAAGTAATTTACCAAGTCAGGAGCCAGAAGTCAGGGTCATGAGGTGTGCTCTGCATAGACTCAAGCCATCCCCGTGAAAGCCCGGCGCTGCTGTCAGATCTGGAGCAGACAGCAGCTCCTTCGGATAGCCAGAGCCTTTCTGAGGACAGGACAAGAGGCCTCGCGCTCCCTGATGGCACACTGTGTCACAACCTCTAGTGACCAGAACAAGACAGGCTGACATCAGAACACACATAGACCAGCGGAACAGCTTGGAGAGCCGGGAAGCAAGCCTCCATGTATGTGGTTAGTTCATCTGTTGCAGAGGAGCCGAGGTTCATGATGGGGAGAGCCAGGTCTCTGCCTGGCCCCACTGACAGATCCACACAGGTTGGATCGAACGCTTGGATGGGAGACCTGGAGCCAAAGAACTCAGAGGAGGAAACAGCGAGCCCCTAGACTTGGTTTTGGTGATTTCTGATGCTGACAGTAAGAGCAGAGCCAGACCAACAGGACCCCGTCAAACTGGAAAGCTTCTGCACACCAGCATCAGCAGCACGGAGAGGCCTCCTACCAAGTGGGGGAAAGCCACCTGCCAGTCATGCGCATGGGACGCAGCAGGGTCTGGCTGAGGGACACGGGCTCCCTTCCTGCTCCCGCTGTCGGACCGTCTCTCTTGGGGCGCTTCTGCCCGTATCATGTGGCCCCCCTGGCGCTGGGTGACAAGGAGGGGGCTCGGTCAGTGGGGCTGTGATTACGCTTCGCACTGACGCTCCGGCTGTTCTTCCCTGGTCTGAGCAGAGGAGGTGGACAAGATGAGCAGGAAGATGGAGGAGGTGCGCGAGGCCGGCATCCGCGTGGTGTCTGAGGACTTCCTACACGACGTGTCCAGTTCCACCAAGAGCCTTCCAGACTTGCTCTCGGCCCACCTCCTGGCACCCTGGGGCGCTGAGGTGAAGGCTGAGCCAGAAGAGCCTGCAGTTTCAAGAGCAAAGTCAGGGTCTGCGCTCTCTAAGAAGAGCAAGGGCCCCGTCAAGGAGGAAGGTGAGGCCCCAGGCTTCCCAGGATCCCGGGCCCGTGTGCTCCCAGGACACTCTGGTTGAGACTGCCTAGACCCGTTGGCATACCACCCCCTCACCCTGCCTCCCCACCCCGACTTTCTGGGGTTTTTTTACTCGTTTTCCTTTCTTGTTCTTTTCCAAGGCATCAACAAATCTGAGAAGAGAATGAAATTAACTCTTAAAGGTGGAGCCGCTGTGGATCCGGACTCTGGTGAGCACACAGGAGTGCGAGCGGGCAGGTGGTCCAGAGACGGGGGGCTTCCGGACCACACCTGCGCACCCCTGCCTCCTTGGGCTCCCCTGGGCCTTGTGGGGAGCCTCCCACAAGGAGTGTCCAGGCAGGTGTGAGTCCCCCACCTGCAGACCCCCTTCTCCCCGAGCTTATCGGCCGCCCTTTTAGAGAGAAAACCAGGCGCCATGCCTCTGCAACAGGTCTGGAACATTCTGCGCACGTCCTGGAGAAAGGAGGGAAGGTGTTCAGTGCCACCCTTGGCCTGGTGGACATCGTGAAGGGGACCAACTCTTACTACAAGCTGCAGCTCCTGGAGGATGACAGAGAAAGCCGGTGTGTCTGGGGATGGGGAAGAGTCCCTCGTGGTGGCCCTGTGAGGGAGTGGGCCTCTGAGGGGGTGTGGGGAGGTCTTTGGCCAGAGGGAAGATATAGGCACGCCACTCCGCCTGGCTCCCTGCCATCCAGCGCCCCAACTTCCCAGGACACGCTGTCCTACCATCTCTCGAGACACTCTGTCTGCAGCCCCTTGAGGAATCCAGGGTCCCTGAGCCTCGTGGGCTAACCTGGACTTGGTCTTCTTGGCAAGTGGAAACCGCTTCCCTGCTGGGACTCCAATGGGTGGTTGAAAACCAGATGCTGTGTAGCTGTGGCCTCGGCGGAGGGGGCATTATGTTGGTGCCTACGAAGCCTTGACTGGTGGCCGTTTGTTGGCGCCGAGCAGCTGGGTGCCTCCCATTGCCTCAGCTTCTCACCAGGGCTTTCGTCTAAAAGTGAATATCAGATGGAACCCCAAAAGTCCTATGTATCTAGTAGGCTACTTGGGTTTTCTGAAGACATAAGCCCAGTGTCCTGTGTCTTATCACCTGCTCTGGTGGCCTAGTTTTAACTGGTTTTCACAGTGAAGGGACAGCGTGGGCTATCAGGTCAGGACACTTCTCTAGGACAGCTCAGTAGAGCACTTCCCAGATGTTTCCAGGAGGAACCCGAGCAGAGAATGTTTAAGATTTTATTTATTTGATAGAGCACAAGCACAGGGTAGGGGCAGAGGCTAAGGGAGAGGCCTGACATGGGGCTCAATCCCATGACCCTGAGTTCATGACCTGAGCTGACACCAGTTGCTTAACCAACTGAGCCACCCAGGAGGCATCTCTGTCGTGATGTAAAAATTATGTGATGCGTTCTTTCCACCAAGAAAAATGAATCCATCAAAGCCAAGCGGTGTGGCACCTAGGGTGCCAGTGGTGTGGGCCCCCGGTTGCCATGGGAACCAAGAGCAGTGGCCTCAGCCTGTGTGCCTCTGACACGCACACACACCCAGCCCAAGCCCGTTGCATCTGAGCCCAGAGGCTCCAGTATCTAGGTTTTGTCGCTCATGGTTGTGTATCTTGAGTACAAAACTTCCAAGCGATGCTTACTTTTTCTTCTGTGAGGAGTGAGATGGGTGTTTATCTTATAATCAGAATTTATACACTTGTTCTGTGAGCTTGGCTGGCAGATCGAGTATAACCTGTGCTTTGGCACTTTCTGGGTCCATTCACCAGTACGATTCGAAAGGCAGTTCTTGAAAGTTCCAACTCTCCATTTCCTCACAAGTGAAGGTCTTTGTGTTTCCTTTGTTCCTCTGTGTCCATGGCATCATCTTGGGGGCCGCAGCTCTGTGTCCCCAGGCAGAACGCAGGGAGGGAACCTGCTCCCAGCACAGGAGCGGCCGGCCCTCAGGTCTGTGTGTGATCCTCCTCTCCCCACTCCCCGCCCACCCCGTGCCCTCACAGCTACTGGATCTTCAGATCGTGGGGCCGCGTGGGCACTGTCATCGGCAGCAATAAACTAGAGCAGGTGCCGTCCAAAGAGGATGCCATCGAGCACTTCATGAAGCTATATGAAGAGAAAACTGGGAATGCCTGGCACTCCAAGAACTTCACAAAGTATCCCAAAAAGTTCTACCCTCTGGAGATCGACTACGGCCAGGTAATCCCTACTCTTATGCCGTCTGCATCCAGCAGAAGGAAGAATCATCATAGTAGCCAGACCTCGCCCCGGGCCTGATGGCCTTGCGAGTCAGTGCTCCCCAGCGTTCAAAGGAGGAAACACTTCTTGACTCTTGACAGTGCTCAGTGTTAGGCCGACACCAAAACCAGACAGACCTCGCAGGAGCTCTCCCATATCCCTAGGAATATATATGCGGAGGCGTAACCGTGGAGTAATAACCCAAGTGCAGGATTTCTGTACCGCGACTGGGGGCAGGGAGGGGGTTGAGCCTGAGAATGCGAGGTCAGTTCAACACACAGAGATCAGTGCCCTGCAGTATGACCGTGATTGTAACAATCACAGTCGTGGACGGAGAAACTCGGAAGGAGATCCAGCACCCTTAACACGAGTCACACCCAGACAGCAACGTAGGAACTCAGCTGACCGTGGTAGTGTCTTTGAGAACATGAGGGGGATTGGTCTTTGAAGTTGCTCCCTCCGCTCATTGGGAAATGGTTCTTACATTCCAGGTGTGGCTTCTAGGCTGACCCCGTGTTTTCCTCACAGGTCGTAGGACCTGGGTTGCCATCAGGTTATTACAGTTCAGAGGGTGGTTTAGTCAGTTGAGCTTCTGCCTTTGGCTCAGGTTGTGATCCCAGAGTCCCAGGGTTGAGTCCCGGGTCAGGCCCCCTGCTTAGCAGGAAGTCTGCTTCCTCTGTCCTTGAGCCCACTTGTGCATGCATAATAACGTAATTACATTGCCCTGGCCTCTGTTGGATTGTGGTTTTGGGTCCCAGATGCTCTTCTGATAATTTCTATTACTTTTTTAAAAAGATTTTATTTGTTAGAGAAAATAGGAGCACAAGCAGGCAGTGGCAGAGAGAGGCAGACGGAAAAGCAGGACACGATACCAGGACCCTGGGATCACAACCTGAGCTGAAGGCAGACGCTTGACCCCCTGCACCCCCCAGGTGCCCCTCTTGTTACACGTTTGTGGCAGGCTCATTTTCCTGTATATATCACCAAATAGCCTTCTGTTATCCCTTGGCTGAAAACCTTTGTGGACATTTATTCTGACAAGATGCTTATTCTGGCTTTTATAGAAAAATCTATTGCAGTTGTCCCCTGAACAGTGTAGAGGGTCAAGGGCACTGACCCCTCCCCATGATGCAGTCAAAAATCCATGTTTAACTTGACTCCCCAAAACTTAATCTGTTGTTGACGTGAAGCCTGACCAATAGCCTAAGTTGATTTGATCTCATCTTGTGATATGTGTATTGTATACTGTCGTTTTATTACAAGCTAAGCTGGAGGGGAGAAAACATTATGAAGAAAATCATAGAAGAAAAATACACTTTTTTTCACGGCTTTTTGCTTACGTAGTTTACTTAAGTAAACTACACCCCATGTGGGGCTTGAACTCAACGACCCTGAGATCAAGTCGTGCTCCAGCTGAGCCCCTAGGGGCTCATGTATTTCATTTTAAAAACAAACAAAAAAAAAACCCGGGGCATCTGGGTGGCTCAGTCAGTAACAACTCTTGATCTTGGGATTTTGAGTCCAAATCCCACTTAGGGTGTGGAAATTACTTTAAAATATCTTTTTTTAAAAATAGAATTTACTTTGTAATGCTGAGGTTGAGATCCTGGCTTGTCTGACTCAGCAATGCCCCCTACTGGTCAGTTTTTCTAATTTCAAAAATAACATTTAAAGTTTTTTGAGAAACAAACAAACTCCTAATCACCCAGAGTTGAGCACAAAGTCATGGTGTGGGTCTTTGGTGCTCCTGTCCCTTCACAGGTACTTTCCTCACCAGAGAACTGGAGTTTTGCCCTGCACACTATGTCAAGAACCGCCCCCCTCCAACGCCTGCACAGCTTTTGGAAGATGCTGTCCAATAGTGATAGACAACCACCTTTGTAACCTTGATATTTCAATAGCTGCATTTTAAAAATCTGAAAGAAACCATGAAACTAACATTAGTTATTTATTTTTCCTCCCCTTCCGACCTTCTCTGAAACCAGATCTTTGAAATCTGGTGTGTTTTCAGCCCTTGCAATGTGTCTCTCTGTTCAGACTGGTCACCTTTCAAAATCAGGGCCACTGAATTCAGGTGCACTGTCCTATAGCAGCATCTGGCAGGGCTGCCCAGATGGCCCAGGGTGGTGGTTTATGGTCTCTGGCTCCCCTGTCACGGTGCTCCTGAATATGTAAACTTCTCCGCTTATCACCCCCGGAGAGGGAGGCCACAGAGTAGATCAGTTCAAATAAGGTGTTTCACTGTGAACATTGGCCTCCTCAGAGAGCCAGAAGCCGTGACCCTGAGAGCCTTGGAGACTTGGTGTTGCGACAGAAAGCGTAGTTGACAGCCGCATCCGGAGTGAACAGGGCCCACGGCCCGCCATGCCGCTTGGGTGAACACAACAGATGCCAGGATTAGTGTCCACTCAGAGCAGATAACCTAGCACTTCTCATTGCTGGGGACACTGTCAGGGACAGGGCATAGTTCCTATCCTCTGGCCGTTCGTAAGTGACAAGGGTTCAGCAGTCTACAGTGCCATGTGGTCCTGACTTAGCCTGGGTTCCCCAGAGAGTGGGCACACACAGTCCAGTGTTGAAAGTGTGATCACAGGGGCACCTGGGTGGCTCAGTAAGTTAAGGCCTCTGCCTTCTGCTCAGGTCACAATCCCAGAGTCCTGGGATTGAGCCCCACGTCGGGCTTTCTGCTCAGTGGGGAGCCTGCTTCCTCCTCTTTGCCTGCCTCTCTGCCTACTTGTGATCTTTGTCTTGTCAAATAAATAAATAAAATCTTTAAAAAAAAAAAAAGTGTGATCACGGAGCAGAAGGAGGCCACAGAGAGTGGAGAGTTCCTCCTGTCAGTCTGTGTGGCAGGAAATGGGTGTCTGAACCTTTAAGACTATGGTGAAGACTGCATGGACATCTTCTGGTTGGCCCTGGGGTGCAGTAGTACAAGACCGGAGAAGTAACCCGGTGTTCCCTTGGTCCATGGTTTGGCCTGGTGGCTTCCCAGCTCTTCCAGAGTGGGGCCGTGGGCCAGTTCCCAGGGTGGGGAGGTGAGGGCATGAGGGGGTGGGAGTGCAGGTCAGCAGGCATGGAGCTGGGCACCTGCAGTGGCCGTTGGAGGAAGGGTCTAGAGCCCCCACGGGGATGGTGGGGAAGCCTCTGGTCCAGGTGCAGATACTACCTCAGCCTTCTGTGCTGGGGATACCTGTGGCTCCTTTGTCTGTGGCCCAGATGCTATCGCCACTTGGCTTGGGTTGTTGAACGGGGCCTTTGATCAGTTCACTTTTCTCTAAAGGATGAAGATGCGGTCAAGAAGCTGACAGTGAACCCTGGCACCAAGTCCAAGCTTCCCAAACCGGTGCAGGAGCTCATTAAGATGATCTTCGACGTGGAGAGCATGAAGAAAGCCATGGTGGAATACGAGGTGACCGCGCGCACGGGGGTGGCCAGGTCTTCTGCTTGTCCTTTTTTTTTTTTTTTTTTTTTTTAAGATTTTATTTGACAGACACAAATCACAAGTAGGCAGGCAGAGGGGTCAGGGAAGCAGGCTCCTGCTGAGCAGAGATCCCAATATGGGCTCGATCCTGGGACTCCAGGATCATGACCTGAGCTGAAGGCATAGGCTTTAACCCACTGAGCCACCCAGGCGCTCCTCTGCCTGTCCTTCTGCCAGACACCGATCCAGGCTTCTGGGTCCTGGGGACTGCAGACTTCCCAGGAGGTGGATAGTGTGCCTGAGTGAACTGCCTTTGGGTCCCCGTTCCCCTGTGCGTGTTCCCTTGCTGACGTGGCAATGTGTGCGGGCATGGCTCTGGAGCCGGCTGGAGTCTTCTGGAAGGCAAGTGTAGCCCGTGTACCGTGGAAGAAGTAGGCGGTACTGACGAAGTGTAGAGAAAAGCAACGTTGAGGCATCAGACAAAATTAAGAAAAGGCTGAGGGTGGGGGTGGGTTTGTCCTGTTCCTCCTGCTTAGGCAGGACGAGGGGGCCGTGGTTGAGGCCAGTTGTCCCTGTGTTCTCCAGCCCAGCTTGGCTTTCCCAGAAGGTGAGCTTGGAACCGGTGGCAGGACGGTTCCCCTCCCCGGCTGCTGTTAACGAATGCCATGGAATCTGCAGGTCCCCTTATGGGCCTGCAAACGCCCAGCGCTTGTGCGCTCCCATTGAAAGTGACCCCTGCACTGACCCCATCAGGAGGACTGGTGATAGCTTGCGGATAGTCTCACCAGGGACATGGGCAAGGGAGCAGGTCTTCATTTCTCTTAACGTTTAAGAAGAAACGTCCCACGTGTCCTTTCCAGCTTACTGTGTTCTAGTTCGTAGGGTCTCTTAACTCCTAACAGACCAGGTCTCCCCTGGGACATACCATTTCTGGGCTGGCTCTTGCTCAGGTGACTGTCTCGCAGGAGGAGTCAGGCCAGAGCTGTTGCAGAGCTCACTGGAAGGCAGCCCATGGTCTGTTGCACGTTCCTTACCTGACAGGCAGCCTCCCTCCACTTCTGCAGGGTGGACCTGAGAATACCCCGGTCTCTCTTTAGTGGGGTATCTGGCTCACTGTTGAGTGAGCCCCATTCTTATCCTCATGGCCTGTGAGGAGGGGCTGAGGGGCACTGGCACCGACACCCCGCAGTTGGAGGGTGCTGTTTCTTCAGAGCACTGCCTGCCCCCAGCCACCGTTGCAACACCTTCCTCATTGGCTCCCGGAGCTGTTTTCCAGTCTGCACCAGCGATGCTGGGCTCCTTTATGTGCCCTGCTCTCTTCCTGAAACAGTATCCCCGCCTTCTTCTTCAGACCAGGCAGCGGCTACTCCACTTCCCAGGGACCAGATCACCCCTCAGGATAGAAACTCTGGCTTTGAGGGGAGGGAAGTGCCATTGGTTTGTGTTGCCACATCCACCACACCCGGCAGGGACTGCTCCCCGTCCATTTCCCTGCAGCTTGTGGCGCTGCAGGTGTTGGGGTGCCCCAGGGAGGTCAGGACACCATCCACAAGGGGCGCGGGGGCCTCCGAAGCAAGCCAGCCCCATTTTCTGGGTGGGAGACAGAGGGTAAGCATAACTCCTCCCAAGCTCGCAGCAGGCCACATGCATTCCCCACTACGCTTGCCGCTTGTCCTGACAGTAATCCCCAAGGCATACTGCTAGAATCAGCGTGTGACCTTTCGGGGTACCTGATTTGAAAAATACAGCGTTTTGGGGGGTACAGATCTGTATGTTCAGGAGCATGTACTTAGGAGAACCTTTCTCCCCACTTTCTGGTCCTTATTTGGCTGGGAACGGTTTGGGCTCTGAGGCTCCGGGGCGGCTATGCTGCCTGGCCCTCATCCTCCCTAGGAGACAAGTTGTGCTGGGCCAGGGTGGACTGAGTGTGGGGCTTCAGGCGTCCTTGTTTCTCATCACTGCCATAAACGAAGCGAGCAAGACCCACTCCCCTCCCAGAGCCCGTGGTGTGGGCCCTGGACAAGCGACAGACAAGGTTGGGTGTCTGCTGCTGCCAGGGCCCATGAGCCCTGAGGGGCATTCGCCAGCTTGCCCGTGGTCCACTGAATGGAGCGGCTTTGCCAGGGAGCATTCCCCTGTCTCCTCAGATTGACCTTCAGAAGATGCCCTTGGGGAAGCTGAGCAAGAGGCAGATCCAGGCGGCCTACTCCATTCTCAGCGAGGTGCAGCAGGTAGGCGGGGGGCCGCTCGGCTGGCTTATCTTGGGGGAGCGATGCAGGGTCGCAAGCTGCCACGTCCCAGGGCCTGAGGACCTGGAGTCTCTGTTCAATGCCGCAGGTGTGGTAAGTGCCTGTTCCCTCGCCAAAGTGGTCCCGGAACCAGTGAAGGAGCCATGTTTTTAGTAATCAGTTATGTAATAAACTCCTTATGAACTGGATAAGGTATTTGGTTCTCCTACCTCATAAAAACGTCCTGATTTGGGGTGTTCTTAGGCTGAGATTGAGGCTCCCAGTTGGCTTGGTTGGTGGAGCACGTGGTTCTTGAGTTTTCAAGCCCCATGTTGGGTGTAGATCAAGTCTTTTAAAAAGAAACTGGCATTATTTTGCAGTTACTTGGAAATCTCACAGAGAGTGAAATATTTCCTTACTTTGGTTCATGCTCATTGATCATGCTCATTGATCACCTCACTGGGCACCCAACAAGGTCCCCCAGTTTGCAGGACCTTCCCTCTGCGCGGTAGGGTGGGGTGCAGGCCTGGCCTGTGAAGGAGGGGCACAGGGAAGCAGACTTCTGGCTGGTGCTGGAGAAGGGGCCCCAGGCAACAGCTTCTGAGCCCTGGCCCCTTCCCTGTCCAGAACCCCCAGTGGAGAGGCTGGGAGAGTGTCCTTCCCCACGACATAGAGCCAACTGCTGCAACAGAAAGAAATTGAGGGCGTGGGGCTCGGCCGGGCGGGGGGGCCGGGGGGGCGGGTGCTGGGGCCTGCAGGGGGCCAAATTATGGCCCTTTCACTGCCCCGTGGCCATTCAGGTGCCTGCCCAGCATCACAGCAGTCCGGCTCCTCCATCTCTGCATTTATTGAGCACCTTTTGCATATGGAGCACGAATGGGCACTGTTGGCAGGAGGGGGAGCTTATTAGCCTTTCTGTGTGTGGCCACCTGGATCTTCAGGCGCGATCTTCACCTGGATTCTTTCCCTTAAGCTGAAGATCTGTGGATGGGCGGCGGGGGGGGGGGGTGTACTGCCCAAATTCATCGCATTGGGGTTTTACCCCCATTTTGTTGTGAGAAGTTCCCAAACATTGATGTAGTTGAGTTTTAGGAGCGTGCATGAGCTTTCCACCTAGATGTTACACTTGATACCTTGCACGGCATTGGGGGTGGTATGGGTCCCTAATTGTCGAGGTCTTCTAGAAATGGAAGTGGACAGGGGTGGGGCATTCCTGCCCTTGGGCTGGTATGACACCAGCATGAGATGGTCTTGAACGCTTTCACCACGTTTCCTGGCTGTTGCTCATGCCGAGCCAGGTCAGACTCGATGTCTCGGTCTCTGCTCTCTCTCTTCCCCCGAAGGCGGTGTCCCAGGGCAGCAGTGACTCTCAGATCCTGGATCTCTCAAATCGCTTCTACACCCTAATTCCCCACGACTTTGGGATGAAGAAGCCCCCGCTGCTGAACAACGCGGACTGTGTGCAGGTAGCCGGGGCTGCCTGAGAGAGGAGCAGCCTGGGTGTCACTCCTTCTGGCAGGGCCTGGTGCTAGGAGGATCACCTCTGGGACCTCTTTTCTTTTTTTTTTTTTAAGATTAGATTTTATTTATTTGACAGAGATCACAAGTAGGCACAGAGGCAGACGGAGAGAGAGGAGGAAGCAGGCTCCCTGTTGAGCAGAGAGCCTGATGCGGGGCTCGATCCCAGGACTCTGGGATCATGATCCAAGCCGAAGGCAGAGGCTTTAACCTACTGAGCCACCCAGGCACCCCTCGGCCCTCGTTTTGAATAGGATTTCTTCCCATGGTGGTGGCCGACCACAGGCGAAACAGATGGGTTTTCCCGCCCCACTGCCTCGGAGCCAGCAATAGTCACTGCCCCCACTTCTCATAGTACCCTTGTAGCTTCGGGCTCTCCCTCCCCCAAGTAGTACCCCCCTCATTCACTAGGAGCCACGGGTTGATGACAAGCTATTCCTAACCAGCTGGGAGGCCTTCCCATCACTATCCCATCACTCCGTGAGGGTTTTCTCTGCTAAACCTAGGTTTGTCTCCCCTCACCCTGGTCCCAAGCCCAGGGTTTTCCATCTGTTCCTCCAGGCCAAGGTGGAAATGCTAGACAACTTGCTGGACATTGAGGTGGCCTACAGTCTGCTCAGGGGAGGCTCTGATGACAGCAGCAAGGACCCTATCGATGTCAACTATGAGAAGCTCAAGACTGACATTAAGGTAACAGGCCCCCGTCTCTGATGCATCTGTCCGCTCGTCCTGAGAGCGGCGATCCCCAGACTGGAGTGGGTTTCTCCTGGAGACCTCCTCAGAACAGATTGTTGGGCAGGCTTCCAAGCCAGGGTCTTTGGCACAAGAGACTCATTTTTGAGCGGCCTTCCAGAAAGTTCATTTTTCCTTAATCTAGAGAAGATCTGTCTTTGGAGGCTTATATGGCATGAGCTTTAGAAGGTTTGTCATGCCTGGGTTCCTGCTTAGGTGGAGGTGCCTGTGCTGGGGCAGAAGTCCCCTTGCCACAGCCCCTGGCTTGCCTTGACCTTGAGCCTGGGATGGGGTGTTCAGATCCCAGGAAGAGCCTCTGCTTCTTGCCTAGAACAGAGCCTAGATCTGGGGGTCCGGGTAGAATAAGCCACCAGATGTCACCTGTTTGGTCCCTGGAGCACCTTCTTCACGGGAATGCTGCAGGCAGGGTTCTCTGGTGAAGGGTTTATTCGGTTTACAAACCTGAAGCCTTTTACTTAAGAAGCTGTGAGGAAAACCAGAATTCCTGGGTTTTTTGCATTTTGGCTGAGAGGACAAAAATCGAGAACACAGCCTTCTCCGTGGCTCACTTGTGTTTGTGCGGGGGCGATTACATCGGTGAAGTGACGGTTATTTGGCAGGCAGAAGCTCTGGCCACTGCACAGCCTTGAGGACTCAAAGACCTGGAGCGCTAGTCGTCCTCCTCAAAACCCAGCCTTGGGGGTGGGTCGTTGCAGGTTCTGACTGCAGTCTTGGCTGTGGGACGTCTCTTGGCCCCTGTGCTGGGTGGCTGTGCTTGGGGTCTCCCTTGCACAGACTCCGCAATGACGTTCTAGGTGGTAGACAGAGACTCAGAAGAAGCAGAGACCATCAGGAAATATGTTAAGAACACTCACGCGACCACGCACAACGCGTATGACTTGGAAGTTGTTGATGTAAGAATCTTCGTCCTTTCCACTTCTCCAGCCTGGCCTGGGTAAAGAACCATTTGCTTTGCTTTAAATTACTAGAGGAGCAACTTACTGTCGGTGGAGGAGAAAGGTTAGTCTTGGGGTTTGGGGGTGCTTAGTGTTCTTTCTCTAATCCTTTTTATTTCTGATCTCAAAGCCTTGTTTGAGGACCTGAAAGCACAATCAGACATGGCAAAGCATCTTGGGCTCACCTCTGTCAGACAGGGTCCTGCCCAGGCAACTGCTCCCCACCCAACCCCGCCTCCTCGCAGGCCGCCACAGCCACATCCTCTGGCTCTGGGGCAGCTGGCCCATTCTCCTGCATCTGGTGGATCTTGCTGTGAGAGTAACGTGGCATCCTCTG
Organism: Mustela nivalis; assembly: GCF_964662115.1. Taxonomy (NCBI): domain Eukaryota; kingdom Metazoa; phylum Chordata; class Mammalia; order Carnivora; family Mustelidae; genus Mustela; species Mustela nivalis. The sequence goes on from NC_139035.1 coordinate 28,923,115, forward strand.
TCTCTGGCCCTTCACCCCCGAGCAGATCTTCCGGATCGAGCGCGAAGGCGAGAGCCAGCGTTACAAGCCATTCCGGCAGCTGCACAACCGCAGGCTCCTATGGCACGGCTCCCGGGCCACCAACTTCGCTGGCATCCTGTCCCAGGGCCTCCGGATAGCCCCGCCTGAGGCGCCCGTGGTAGGTGGCTGGCCCAGGGTGGGTGGCGGGCAGCACCCAGAGATGATCTGCACCTTGTCCTCGCGGCCCTCGCTCTGTGGCCAGCGCATCTACAAGGCTATCAGCCGTGGCTTCTCGAACAAAAGTGAGGTGTCTGGGCCTTGCCCTGAGAGCTGATGGGTGTGTTGACATGCGAAGAACAGGCCTTGGCCACAGGCCAAGTTGAGTCCAGACTGCCTCCGCCCCCCTCTGCCAGGTGACTTCTGGGAGTCCTGGTGTGCTCCTCAGGAGACTGTGGGAGGGCTGGAGGGAGGCCCTGCTGAGTCGCTGCCTGGGTCAGAGGTGACCTGCACGACAGGTGCTCGGAGGCAGTCTTGCAGGCCTCTTGCTGTCCAGGTGTAACAGGTCGGGAGCAGCGAATGGCTGGCTGGTGCCATGTGGTAGCACATGACCTGGGCAGATGCCCTGACCTCCTACACCTCACCTTTGACTGACAGAAGGACGTAAACACAAGAGCCTCCATTTATGGGCTGTTGCCACATGCCGGGCACCGATTTAAACGCTTATTAACTTGGTGAATTTTCACATCGGTTCTGTGAGGTTCCCTCCGTTGAGAGAGGAAGACAGCGAGGGGTAGAGAGATTGAGCTTTCTGCGGCCCTGAGTGCCTCCCCGGGACCAGGGTCCAAACAGCCCGGCATGTGAACTTGGCCTGTGGGCGTAGTCCGTACTCGGGAGCTCAGGGATGCTGCAAACAGCCCCCAGAATGTCTTCTGTGGCCCTTTTCCCACCCTGCAGACAGGTTACATGTTCGGTAAAGGGATCTATTTCGCCGACATGGTCTCCAAGAGTGCCAACTACTGCCACGCATCCCAGGCGGACCCTGTGGGCCTGATCCTACTGGGAGAGGTCGCCCTCGGAAACATGTGAGTCAGCCTGGCCTTGGCCTGGGGCCACTGCTGGGGACAGACGGGGGTGGTCAAGACAGGAGAGCTCCCCTTGGCCAGGAGGGGACCGTAGAAATTCCCCACCACGATGGTAGAAACCAGTTCTAGTTAAGTGTATGTGGGAGCACCAGGGATGAGGAGTCTAGCTGGGACTCCGGAACTGGCAGCATCCACCTTCTGTGGGCTGAATTGCACGGAGGATGGTTGGTGGGCAGCGCCCGCCCCCCCCCCAACACATGCATGCACAGAGATGTTAGATTTTGTGTTTGAGATCAATTCAGATGAACCTGGAGATGAACTTCAGATTCCCGGCAGAAAAAAAATCTGGTTTGTCCTGCCTGCCTCAGGCCTGTCACAGTAACACTGAGAGCAGGGTCACGTAATCGGGCAAGGGGGTCAGGCTCATGGTCTGAGAAGCCTCTGGAGCTGCAGCCACAGCCATGTGACCCTGCAGTGGTGGGGGCACAGAGCGCTGACTGGGAACTGTGCCTTCGCCTCTGGAAGCCAGGGGTCTGGGGAGGACTAGGTTTTTCTCTGGTGGACTCCTGCTCACCAGACTGGTGGTTTGAGAGCCCAGGGTCGTCGGAGGCCCTTCTGAGACCTTCCTTTCTTACACAGGTACGAACTCAAGCATGCTTCACACATCAGCAAGCTGCCCAAGGGCAAGCACAGTGTCAAAGGTACCATGTTCCAGAAAGTGCTGCTCCCGCCTAGGTGCTCTGGACAGCCCGGGGAGGGCACCCTCTCTCCCCAGTGGGCTGTGGCTCACTGGAAGACAGCTAGAGGGTCATTAGATAATTGGGTCATACCCCCTGTCCGCAGTTCGAGCCTCAGGAACTGGGTGCGTCAGCTTTGCATTTTAACAGGACTGTTAGCTGCAGTGCTGGGGGTTATCCCCTGACCAAGAGCTGCCCGGGGTGTCCAGGCACGTGGGAGCTCCAGCCACCTGATGGTTTAGGGCCTCCTCCTGCCGGGCCGAAGTGCAGGCTTTGGACTTGGGCTCAGTGGAAATATGATCCGGGCTGGGGGGTGAGGCACTGCTCTTACTGAAATCAGGGAGGCATGCACCTCAGGAGCTTGATTTATAGCCCGGGGTTGTATCCGGAAGGAGGACAGAGTATGCAGTGTGCATGTCTTTAAAGTGAACATGTAGACGCGACAGAAGTCTGATCTTGAACGTTCTCAAGCTAATGTCCTCACGGTTCCTCCTACCACTTATGCCTTCTGTCGTGCAGGTTTGGGCAAGACAACCCCTGACCCTTCTGCCAGCATCACAATGGACGGTGTGGAGGTGCCCCTGGGGACGGGGGTTTCCTCCGGCGTGAACGACACCTGCCTGCTGTATAACGAGTATCCTTTGGCTAGCGAGTGGGGTTACGGGGCTCGGGGCTGCCGTGAGAGTGTGCTCCTTGACCCGCATCCCCTCCAGGTATATCATCTATGACGTTGCTCAGGTGAACCTGAAATACCTGCTGAAGCTCAGGTTCAACTTCAAGACGTCCCTGTGGTGAGCTCGGGCGCATGGCTGACCTTGCACCCGGGGACAGGGATGGAGGTGCCAGCGCTCACGCCCCTAGACCCGGCAGAGGCTGCCACCGCGTCTCAGGAAAGCTCCTCTGCGAATGTTTGCTCACGTGTTAGATGATTTTTCCCCAGCTTTCCGGGGGATGGGGGAGGGGGTCCTCCAGCGGCCAGCACCCTGATGGGGAAGACTGACAATAGAGGAGATGTGGGGGGTGTCTAGACTAGTCCTGCGGGAGGAGCACCTGCCTTACTCACCGGCTCCCCCAGTGAAGGGAGAAATCACTCCCCCCTCTTTCTGAGTGTTCACCTGTAGTTTTGGTTTGGGGAAAATGTTAAGCATTTATTTTGAGGTAAAAATAAAAACTAATTTCATACTACTTAGATTTTCTTTTTTTATTTTGCATTTATTGTCCCCCCCCTTTTTTTCTTTTTTTTTTTTACTTCTTTTATCTGAGTTCTATGGGAAGACCAGAAGGAGGAATATTAACAGTTTCTCACCCTTAGAAACAAAAACGTGCTTTCCTTTTGGACGTGCTGGGATGTGGAAGCTCTTCAGAATATGTAGTGCACTGAGTTAAAAGTTGCATTTGAGGTTCCCGAATCTCCCTCCGGCAGGCAGTTCTGTCTTCCAGATGAAAACGGTGTTACTGACACACCCCAGGGGCTGGTAGTCCTTCTCGATTAAATGGAAATGGTTTCCTCGTCTGTGTCGTGTGTTCGGTGTCATTTTGACTGTGGATCCGGTTTGTCCTTCTGGCATGAGGTTCACAGAGACTACAGGGGGTTGATGGCACTTGAATTTGTGGGGACCCAGAATGTCCAGCAGGAAATGGCCTTGCAGCGGGGGTGAGGGGTGCCCGTCCACACAGCAGGAAACCAGAGGCCGGGAGGCATGCGGACTTCGGTCTCTGCGAGCACTGTGCAGGTGGACATCCTGTTGGCTGACTGTCCACGGAGCACAGCCCCCCACCACTCCTCTGCAGGGGAAGGAGCCTGTGGCAAACAGCAGGGTGACCGCTGGGACATGGGGGCCAATGGCTGAAACCTGAAAGTTACATGGGAGTTTGGTGAGGGAAGCTGAGCCCAGAGCATTCCTGGCCAGGGAGAGGTGGGCGGGGGCAGGCTGGCGTTCTTGGAGAGTAGCTGCCTTGAGGGACGGCAGCAGCCGGGGCCCACGGGCAGGTGTCCAATTTCATCCTGCTGGCAGCAGAGTCCTTGCCCTTCTCCAGTATCCTGGACTCGTCCCTGGTGCCTTTGACCTGAGATGCGTCCCAGATCAGCTGGTCAGCAAGGCTCGGGCTTCCTGGATCAGGAGTTTTCTGTGTTCTTCCCCATCCCTGTAGGAGCAAGGAGAGGCTGTCGCCCTCATGGTCCTTGATTAAACGAAGTGTTTTTAGGTTGGAGTGATTGCTCAATGGGTTCCCTCGCATCACAACTGATTTTTTTTTTTAAGATTTTATTTATTTATCAGAGAGAGAGGGAGAGAGCGAGCACAGGCAGACAGAATGGCAGGCAGAGGCAGAGGGAGAAGCAGGCTCCCTGCCGAGCAAGGAGCCCGATGCGGGACTCGATCCCGGGACGCTGGGATCATGACCTGAGCCGAAGGCAGCTGCTTAACCAACTGAACCACCCAGGCGTCCCTCACAACTGATTTTCAAAGGAGATTCACGTTTCTGAATTCATGTCTTCTCCAAGGGAAGCTACAATGCTTCAATATTTATATTTTGAGTTTCTTTCCTCACCTGAAGTCCTGTCCTATCCCAGGGTGTAGCTGAACTGCACCCTGGTGATTGTAATTTTTTTCTGAGCCTTTCAAAGTATTTATTTATTTGATAGAGATCACAAGTAGGCAAAGAAGCACGCAGAGAGAGAGAGGAAGGTTAGCAGGCTCCTTGCCGAGCACGGTGCGGGGCTTGATCCCAGGACCCTGGGATCATGACCTGAGTTGAAGGCAGAGGCTTTAACCAGCTGAGCCACCCAGGTGCCCCTTTCTGAGCCTTTCAAAGAAACCCCAGCGGAGAGTGTAGCCAGGGCCTCCGCTGCCCGTTCCGGTCCCCTCAAAGGCCCACATGCATTGTCTCAGGCACTTGAGGTAGACGCTGCACACGTGCTTGTCCCTCTGTCCCTCCAGGGTGGCAGCGACAGACTTGCATTGGTGGCTCTGCCTCTGCCCCTGCCCTGCTTGGGATGTCCCCCTCTGGAGGCTCTCGGAGAGCGCTTTGTCCGGAAGGTCCCAGCGCTATGCCTGCAGGCTGTCCCCTGAGCAAGAGGACACCCTCCCACCCCTGGTGGTTAGCGGCCCTGCTGGAGGCCTGCCCTGCTTAGGGTCCATCCGCTTTCTCCCAACACCGTGATCTGGGTCTCAGGACTGGTCAGCTCCTGTGATACTCCAGTGTTACCAAGGTGGTGTCCCTTCTCTTAAGTTGTGTTTGAAAGCCAGCAGATTGGGGCTCGGGTTTTTAAAGGAATGTTACTAGGCCTTCAAGTTGCAGTTTGGGGCTAATCGTTCAGAGGTTTAGTGTGGTCTTGTGACAGAGTGCGCCCCGTGTCTTGCCAGCCTCTCCTCCGGTGTGGGAGGGGGAGCAGCGCAGGTCTGTCGACCTGTCTGAAGTAGGCTATGAGAAGATGTGTTTGGAGCCTCACTCTGAAAGGTAAAAAGGAACCGGGGCTGTAAAGGCTCCTGGGTGAGCCAAGGGTCATTTGGACCCTTGTCCAAAGGAGGTTGCCCACCACCGGGCTGGGGGCAGTGCCAGCAGGGAGGACAGCCGCATCCCAGGTAATCATGGAGGGAGTGGGTTATGCCACAAGGGACTCCTTGTGGTGTGTGCGGTGAGCACCCTGGGTAGACACAGCTCCCATCTTGTAGGATCCAGTCTACTCCGTAAGCCCAAGACTGCTGGATGTCACAGTCTCCCGTAGCCACAGTACCTGGGGATGGGGAGTAATCCTCACTGTGACCACATCTGATACCCACCTGCTGTGTACTTCCCACCCCAGAGCTCTGTTGGTGTGGAGGTCTGAGGCCCTGAGCGAGCAATGGCTCCCCTTGGACACAACAGTAGTTCCACTGAAGGGAAGATGAGGCTGCTGCCTGGCTGTTTGAGGCTCCCGAGAGCAAGTTTCCCCCACAGCAGGGAAAGGAGTACCCTACTGACTACCATGGGGGAGGCTGTGCCATGGAGGTGAGGACCTCATCCTAGCACTCAGGAGCACCTCCTAGACTCAGGAAAACCTCCTCGACTCAGGAGCACCTCCTAGCACTCAGGAGAACCTCCTAACACTCTGGAGCACCTCCTAGACTCAGGAGAACCTCCTAGCACTACCAAGTCCAACAGGAACCAGCCACCCCCAGCAGTGACACACAGGACTGTTGAGGACTTGGGCCCTCGGGGTGAAGGGTTGGGCCCTCCACCAGGTGAAGGGCTGATTGGCTGAATTCCTGACCGAGGGCTGGGAGACAGGTCATGGATCATGAGAGGAGTTAAGGCGAGCAGGTTCTCTGACCAGCTGTAGGAATGAGGACTGAAGCAGCACATTGGGACCTGCGTCTGGCATGTATGGTGATGGGTTGCAGTGGCTGTGAATATAGACTGGACTCCTGTCCGTCGAGTATCTAGAAAAGTCTAGGTCGGGATGCCTGGGGGGTTCCGTCAGTGAAGCGTCTGTTTTGGCTCAGATCATGATCCCATGGTCCTGGACCGAGTCCCATGTCGGACTTCTGCTCCTCAGGGAGCCTGCTTCTCCCTCTGCCTCCGCCCCTCTCTCACTCTCTCTCCCTCAAATAAATAAAATCTTAAAAACAATGCTGTGTAGGTCCGTCCCCCCAGCTCGCTCCACTCCCATCCAGCTCAGCGCACTTTGAACACGGAGGGCTGCCCTTATGGAACAAGTGGTGGGCTCGGGGGGGGGGGTGGAGGTCGGGGTCCCAAGCACGAACCCTGTAGGTCCAGGGTCGCCTGAGCCGTGGCCCCTTTTGGCCCTTTCAACCAGGCTTCTTCCTCATTGACCAAAAAGATGAACCGAGCCATTCAAAATCCCTGAAGTCTTTTGGTACCTACCTCTTTGAGCTGTCTATCTGAAGGGTTTTTTTTAAATCATCTCTACACCCAATGTGGGGCTCGAACTCTCAACCCGAGATCAAGAGCCACACGCTCTACCGTCTGGGCTGGCTGGGTGGGCCCCCTTTGAGTTGTTAACGAGAATGTGCGTGCTGAACCGGCAAAATGCTTCGGGCGACCTCCTGACCTCGATGTGCCCTCAATAAATCTCAGCCATCACCCCTGAAGTCCCAGAAAATGTTTAGCCTGTATGAGTCCAAACAGGAAGACCCAGATGAGAAGGGGGAGACGAGGTACAGGGACAAAGACACCAACCTTGCGCTTGGGCCGTGTGCCCTCCTGCGATCCCTCATGAGACCTCGCCAGGACTCTGGCCTTCCTGCTCAGTGTGGCCTCCCATGCCTTCCTGCCCTCCCTTCAGCCAAAGGGACCAGACTCCAACACTGCCCCCACCCAGGCCCGGCCCCACTTGTGGCAGGCCTGCCGGGGCTCAGAATAGCCCAGCTGCTGTCTAAGCAGATGGCCTGGGCTAATTTTAGCCGGGCGGTGCTCCCCCAGGGGCCGGGCTGGGCCTTTTGGATTTGAATAAGCTCGTGTGCCTCTTTGGTTTAGAGCGAATAACAAAGCTTTGAGCAATTGTGACCTGTGTGTCTGCCTAGCACCTTAGAGGCATTCCAGAAATACACGGTTTTAGACAATTTTGTTTCTCTGACCCGGCAAGAGCCCAAACCACACAGCGAGCAGGTGGTGAAGCCTGTGGGGCTGCCGAGGATGAATCGGGAGACTGAGCACTGACAGGGGTGGGGGAAAGCAGACGTGGTAACAGGCAGGTAGCAGGGCCTCGGTGTCCCCCGGCACCGGGGCTCTCTTCCTCTCTTCGTCGGCCCTGGAAGAGTGAACCCCGGAAGGCATTCACACATGATGTTTCTGACCTGTCGGCCCCTGTCTTTGAAGACTGCCCTTCATACAAATCTCTCCAGAGCCAGCCCAGTTAGAGACTTACGTGCCAGCTGTCCTTGGCCTCTCTCTCTCTCTGCTGATGACCAGTCAATGAAGAAAGGTGAGGACCAGAGTGGACATCAGTATACAATGGGGAGACCCTCTAGTTCATGGCTTCCTAAGCTGGGTCTGGGGACCGAGCAGATGCTCCCTGGTTTTGGGGAATCCTCCAGAACATGGCTGCTTTCGGCTTCGAACAAGGACAGCCCCCACTGGACATCAGCTCTTGTCTCTCAACAAGTGGGCGGTGCCAAGGTTGATGAACTCCGCTCTGCCTTTCTCTTGGTTTCCCCTTCAGCTCTGCCTTTCTCTTGGTTTCCCCTTCACTGTTGAAAGACCGCAGCTAGACACCTAACAGCAACATCCATGAGCAGGATAGGAGAGACTTGGTCCTCATCCATCTCTTTTTAACAGAAAAAACAAAACACGAAATAGAACCAAAAAAGCAATGACTTCTCCATTGCTCCCAGGAGACTAATCTCGTTGGCCCAGGTTGGGACCCAGGTGGGGACCTCAGCTTCGAGGGAGGTTGGACAGGGAACACCCAGGCTGTGCGGCCCCGTCTTAGGGCTAGGTGGGCTCTCCCAGCAAGGAACATGGGGTATGGACTCCTCGGGAGCATGCCCAGGAAGGCAGGACCCTCCAGACCATGGCTCCAGAGAATCACTGAGTCTCCCTTGGCTGCTCTCACCTTCTGAGACTGGTGAAGTTGTAAACCACAGGAATAGAGATAGTGCTCAGAACAGTCCAAGTGGCAGTCTTCAGTGCTGACCCTGCAGACCCGCTGCACTTCCAGGACATTGCCAAGGTCATTGCCAGACACCCCAGACACTAGTGTATGGTGGGGATTCCGGGCCCCTGTGGCGCCCAGCCATGGGCATGTCTACCACGACCTCTAGGTGGGGCTCAGGACTCTCTGGGGGCAGGACGGGTGAGCCCCAAGGGAGCCATCCCTGGCTCTCCTAGGCATCCCCCACCTCAGTCCCGCGTAGGGACCAGGGACACAGTGAGAACCGAGGGGATGCATTGGACGCCTCATGCAGTTAACAGACACTTGACACAACACATCCTATAAGCGTCAGGTTGAGCAGGCACAACAGGTGATCACAACCATTCACTTGCCTCCTGCTGCCCTTTCAGAAGTGTCCGGTGGGGGGGCGCCTGGGTGGCTCAGTGGGTTAAGCTTCTGCCTTTGGCTTAGGTCATGATCTCAAGGTCCTTGGATTGAGCCCCACATCGGGCTCTCCGCTCAGTGGGGAACCTGCTTCCTACTCTCTCTCTCTCTGCCTCTCTGCCTACTTGTGATCTCTGTCTGTCAAATAAATAAATAAATTCTTAAAAAAAAAAAAAAAAAAAAAAGACGTGTTCGGTGGGCAGGAGTGCCTAGTGTGTGACCCTGGATCTCAAAATTGTCTCAGCCCCCATTCCCGTGTGGGGCATGGAGCCTACTTAAAAATAAATAAAATAAATATAAAATAAAATAAAAACATAAAATAGTTCAGCGAGGGGCTCCTGGGGGGCCCAGTCGTTAAGCGTCTGCCTTCGGCTCAGGTCATGATCTCAGGGTCCCAGGATGGAGTCTTACATTGGGCTCCCTGCTCAGCAGGGAGTCTGTATCTCCCTCTGCCCCTGCCCTTTCTCATGCTCTCTCTCTCACTCACAAATAAAATCTTAAAATAAAATCAAAATTTAAAAATTAAAAAAATAGTTCAGCAAGGGCATTTTTCTCTAGCCCCTGAAAGAACATCCTGTAGGCAGGCCCTGTGACTCTTACCTAAAGACACATGGCCTTTCACGGCCCACGATGACTCTGAGATTCCAGCAGTTTCCATGCCTCTCTACCTACTGAACTCCGACCTGGCTGGACGTTCTCAGAGTCACAGAACTATTCTCAGACCATTTCCTCTGCAAGCCTATCGTGTTGTGAAGTCTCCTTCATAACTTCAATCCGACTGCACACCATTTAATTTTCCTCTTGCACCAACCCTGGGAAACTGAGGCACCGTGTGGCTGAGTGACTTGCCCAAGGCTGTATGGCTAAGTACACGGCAGGGCTAAGTTCTAAACATTCCTCTCATTGCCTGACCCTACACAGATCCTGCTGGATGGATGGACAGAGTGGCACTCCTTGTCAACCACCCCAAGGCCAGTGACCAATGAGCAGAGCTCAGTCATTTGTACAAAGAATCTTGCACCTGCAAGGAAGCTTCTGGGGGGTGATGAAGACACTGCATGTCCTGGTTGTGGCATCCTAGTCACTGAGTTGCACACTTTAAAAAGAGGCAGTTTATTGTAATTAAGTAACCCCTCAGATTCAGTAGATTTTTTAATTTTTTTTTTTTTAAAAGTACATTCCATACCAGGCTTGGAACCCAAAGTGGGACTTGAACTCATGACCCCAAGCTCAAGATCTGAGTTCAGATCAAGAGTCAGACACTAACATGCAGAGCCTCCCTGGTGCCCCTAGTGTTGATTTTTCAATACCACTGGATTAAGTCGTCCTAGTGGCCTCTGTCCCCAGAGGAGACGAACAGATTGGGGGCGCCATTACACACACCTTGGCAGCCAGATTGGACTCTGAGTCATGAGCTCATGGGAGTCACCAAAGCTCATGCCCCAAAGAGGGCAGAGGTGTCTGGAAGATTTCCAGAGAAGCCACGTGAGCCTACCTCAAGGAGTAGAGAAGACCAGCTCTGGACCCTGCCTCCTGTCTTCCATCAAGCCCAAGCCCGTTTCTTGCCCGTAGGCTCCCTAGCACGGGCTTTGAGCAAACGCAAGAGTTACCAGGACCCCATGCTGACCCCCTTGTAGCTTGAAGTGGGGGGTCCTGACCTGGTGAGCCCCCAAGCCGGTGTCTGAGGGTGAGCGCGGTCTCTGCCGACTGCTTGAGCTTGGACCCCCACTCAACTGTCCGTGAGCCCTGGGGTGGCTCACTGACCTCTGTTGTACCCCTTTCCTCATCTGGAAAGTTGAGCCCGCAGCACCTGCTCATGGAGCTGTTCCAGGGACAGATGGATCTCCTTTATCTCATTGTCATGAATTAATAGGCATGAAGCTCTTAGATCAGTGCCTGGTACACAGCTGCTGGCGTGCGGCCACGGCAACGAGGACCATGTTCCCTCCACACTCAAGGGCCACTGAGCGGTTCTGCCCCACCCCTCAGGGCGTTCAAACTATTCAACCATTGCACTTGCTTATCACCCCCATGACATGATTAGTTTTATTAAAATTGAAATTTATTTTAAAATTTCTTTGAGGGGCGCTTGGGCGGCACAGTGGGTTAAGCCTCCGCCTTCGGCTCTGGTCATGATCTCGGGGTCCTGGGATCGATCCCCGCATTGGGCTCTCTGCTGCTCCCCCCCCCCACCCGCCCCCTGCTGCCTGCCTCTCTGCCTACTTGTGCTCTCTGCCAAATAAATGGATGGAATCTTTAAAAATAAATAAATAAATAAAATTAAAAAGATAAAATAAAATTTCTTTGATACTATGTCTTACATTTTTAAAATCTGCAGCATAGTGCAATTCTGTGAGGAAAAAAAATTAAAAGCTCTGTGCCTAGAAAAAATGCTTAAGAAGAAAACCTCAAAAATGCAAAAGTAGCAGTGTGTCTAAGTGGTTGACTCATGAGGGATTATTTCTCTTTGGGGTTTTTCGCACCTTTTTTTTCACAAGAAGGCTTTACAATGAGGTCACAGAAATAAAGAATGTTTTTAATATGGTTGGAGGTGGGTATTTCTGCTTTCCAGCCGCACTGTCCTCATCCCTGGTGCGGGCCACAGAGGAGCCTTGGTCCCAGGTGCTCCCCACCCCTCATCTTTCCCGAGGATTCCCCGGGGCCGGCCCAAGACATGTCGCTGTGTCTCTGCCGGGGTTCCCTGGGGCCTGACCTCCGTGAGCTGGCCCCCAGCATCTCTGCACCGGCCAGGGCTGCCTTCGAAGAAGCTCCTGACCTTCACTCCCCAGAGCACATGCCTGAAGGATGGCCTGCTGCCAAACTGGTGCCCCCAGAACACCTCCTCCAGGCCTCACGCCTGGGCAGGGGAGCCTCATTGCCCATGGGACAGATTTTTCTGCACTTCCACGGGACCGGTTGGTTTTTCTGCCTGGGAAGCTGGGCGAACCCCAAAAGGAGGGAATCGGTGAGCTCTCTGTCTGATTTGGGGTTAGGGACAGCTGAGCAAGGATGGGTTCCTCACTGTAAGCCCTGGCAAGCTTCTGGGATGGTTGAAGGAATGTCCCTACCTAGGCCCTGACTGTCAGCAGTTCCTGCACCATCGTGATGAGCCGGACACTCCTGCGGTAAAGAAGGGTGGATTTGTTTGCCCTTAAGAGGAGCAAGAAAGGGGTACCTGGGTGGCTCAGTGGGTTAAAGCCTCTGCCTTCAGCTCGGATCATGATCCCAGGGTCCTGGGATCAAGCCCCACATCGGGCTCCCTGCTCAGCGGGGAGCCTGCTTCCTCCTCTCTCTCTGCCTGCCTCTCTGCCTACTTGTGATCTCTGTCTGTCAGATAAATAAATAAAATCTTTAAAAAAAAAAAAAAAAAGAGGAGCAAGAAAGAGGGAAGCAGGGGCGTATGGGCCAGTCCTCAGTCCCCCAGGGGTCAGAGAGGGGAGGAGGCGGCTGGAGGGCCCCGCACTGGAAAGGAGCCTGCGGCCTGGCCTGGACAAGGGTGTGCTGAGCAGCAGGAAGTCCAGGATGGGGGTTCCCAGCAGAGCCCTCTTCCCTTTACAAGTCCCTAGTCTCAGTGTCCCCAAGAAGATGGCTGAAAACCTGGGCCGTCTCCCTTTAGGAGTGCTGTGTGTCCAGTGAGCCCACTGGGCTCTCGGTGTGCCTGGGGAGCAAGGCTGAGCCCTGCAGCAAGGACAGGGGGCTTTGACTCCTGGGGTGAGAGACTGGTGGCACCTATGTCCCAGCAGTGGACTCCTCATTTGTTTCCAGTTGTGGAGGGAGGCCTGTCCAGGGACATGCTGCTTTGCCAGCCCCTCACATGGACGTTGGTGCCTGAGCCCATCTCTTGTCTCCACTGCCCCTGCTGTGGCCAGTGGTGACCCAGAGGTTGGGGAACATCAGCCCGGTGCCACCTCAGGGCAGGGAAGAAAGACACGGGACTCAGTGCATTACCACTGCTCCTTTGGTGTTTTGCCCCAGGTGCTCAAGCACAGGTGACCAAGTCTCTTCCAGAGCTTTCCCCTTTCATCTCTCAAACCACCAGACTGAGGAAGCCTTGTCACCCCCCGAAGCCTGGAAGCACCTCCCTCTCTGGTCTGAGGAGAAAATTGTTAGCAAGAGATGATTCGGGGGATGTCTGGGTGGCTCAGTCCATTAAGCGGCTGCCTTGGGCTCAGGTCACCATCCCAGCGTCCTGGGATCAAGGCTCACATCGAGCTCCTTGCCTGGCAGGGAGCCTGCTTCTCCCTCCGCCTCTGCCTCTGCCTGCCACTCTGCCTGCCTGTGCTCCCTCTCTCTCTGACAGATAAATAAATAAATAAATAAATAAATAAATAAGAGACGACTTCGGGTGTGCCTGGCTGGCTGTCAGGGAAGCGTGCAACTTGATCTCAGGGTTATGAGTTCAAGGCCTCTGTTGGGTGTGGAGATAACTTTAAAATCTTTGAAAGAAAGAAATGATTTTATAGAAAATCTTAAGGGACACCTGAGTGGCTCAGCTGGTTTAGTGTCTGCCTTTGGCTCGGATCATGATCCCATGATCCTGGGATGGAGCCCCATGTAGGGCTCCTTGCTCAGCAAAGAGTCTGCTTCTCCCTCTCCCTCTGCTCCTCCCCCCACTAGTGCTTTCTCTCTCAAATAAATAAATAAAATCCTTTTTAAAAAAAATCTTGAAAAGCACCTAAGTCAGATATTTAAATATATTCTGTTCTTCGTTAGTCCAAGAAACCCTCTTGGAACTACCAATTTGGAAACAGTTCGAACTTAATGGAAAGCAAAGAAGTTACCAGGTTGAAATGAAATAAAGCGTCAGAGGATGGGTGAGTGGCTGTGGGCCCAGACCCTTAAAACCACCTCTTAGCCACAAGGGCAGGCCTGCTGACCCCGTGTCAGCCGGGGGGCCGTCTGGAAGCCTCAAGCCATCGATCAGCAAAGGTCAGGCGCTCAGCGCCTCTGCTCCGCTGTAGAAGGAAACCGAGCCTGGCAGTGAATGGCAAGAACCTCGGACGGGGCACACAGACAGCGGGGAGGCGCGGGGAGAGCAGGAACAAGGAGGCCAGGCCAAGCCACGGCTGGAGGAATGCCCTCAGGGCTTGGATCTGGCGGTGTTACCTGTCCTTGTGGATTTTCTGATCACAGGTTGTGAGAGCACATCTGTTGTTGGAGCTGAACGGGACCTCAGGGTATTTAACGCACGGATTCCTCCGCGGACAGCCCGCGGGATCTGGGCCATCTCAACTTCGACATGGAAACTTCTGTTGTGAGTGTGTTGATTTTAAAATGTGCCCACAAATTCGTTGGTGATTTTCCCCTCGAACAGTAAGAGCTAATTTGTGTTCCCTTCAATGCAGATGGTATTCCGTGAATGGGTTCTAGAAAAATCGGGCCTAAAAGGCAGTGTGGCTGCCTCCCTGGCCTCTGTCTTAGTTCACTCTGCGGAAGCCAGCTGCCAGGTTGTGAAGACACCGGCAGCCTCAGCAGGGCAAGAGCAAACCTCCCAGAAGGAGATCTGCCTGACTCAGTCGGGCCTGTGGGTCAGGGTTCTCAACCTCGGCACTACAAACATTTGGGGCTGGATAATTTTTCTAAGGGACAGAGGGTGGCTCTCCTGGGCACTGCAGGCCTCCACTCACTGATGCCAAGAGTACACACACCCACTCCTTGGTGAAAATCCCAAATGTCCCCCCCACCCCCCGCCACCCCCATTGAAAGCCTCTGCATCCCCGGTCAGGTTCATGACTTCCTTTTCCTTGAATCACCCAGAATTATGGGCCAGCAGCACCCAGCTAAGTGGCTTCCGAATCCCTGACCCACAGAAACAGTGAGATAAACTACAGTGTGTATAATTCATAAAATATATCTTACAGAAAATTAATACAACATGTAGCACCTATAGAATATACAAGTTCTTGGGGGTGATTTATTGTGCTGCCATAAATAACCCACGGACATGTGTTTTTCAGAGCAAAAGAAGGGTCTTTACCTTTCTTTGGGTTCTCCAGGGGCACCTGACCCCAAAGGTTGAAGGACCCCAGATCTTGCCCCATCTCCCAGCCTGTATAAACACCCCTTTCACAGCGTGCCTTGAGCACTGGTCAAACTAGGACTGCTTGAATGGTCCCGGTTTTCCTACCTCCTAAGGTCACTCAGCTGGTTGGTAACAAATTTGGCTGTAATGTCCTGAGCCAAAATCTGCTGCCCAAGCTCCAGCCTGGGAGGCTGACCTGCTTTTTCAGATTTCCTCACCAGCTCTCAATCCCTGTCAAAACTTAGCTTCTCTGCCCTTCTTTTACTCCTCCTCCTTCTCCACCTTGCCCTCCTCCTCCTCCTCTTTCTTCAGACTCTTGTTAACTAGCATACTTATTCTTGCTAAGTCTGAAAAGATCAGCTAGCAAAAGATCATGCATATCCTGTTTAGCATTTCTAGAAAGAAGAGTGTCAGGCAACTCATTTCCGGGAGTGCTCCCTCTTAGTGGAGGTCCCCACTTGTGCTCCCAGCGTCAGCAACCTGTGATTGCTGGGCCTTTCTCTCCACATCCCCTGTGGCCACGGGTGTGCTGTAAACAACTCCTTCCTGCCAGCTCCTTGGACTGCGGCAACATTTCTGATCTCCTTCACCGAGTCCGAAGCAGTCCTTATGCCCCTATCTTCCCTTCCCAGAGGGCTACCTCAAGGGCCCCTTCAGTCTCTGTTGCAATCCAACAGGATACTTCCACTTTGACCCAGGGCCAGCCCCTCTCCTTCCAACGCCGGCCATTGTGGGTCAGAACCACTTGCCAGAAACAAAACAGATGCAGAAAGAGAAAGCACAGAGCGGTGAACCTCTTTCCAGAACCCATCCAGCCAAGGAGAAGGCAGGACTTTCATTGGCGGAGAGCTCACGCAGTAGGAGGCCCATGCCCTGGCTCATTGGCTCGGGGTGCACAGCACAGCCGGTTCTCCTTGGCTAAAAATGCACATGCGAAGGGGACTCTCCTGCAGAGGAAAGAAAGTAACACAATGTTGTGAAAATGTGTGTGTGTCTAAAAGAAAAAAGGTCTGAAGTAACTTTATCATGAGTTAGTGCTAGCCGGATGGCATTCTGTGAGAATATGCACATACATTTGCTCTGCTACTTAGACTAGCCAAATAAAAAGCATTTGTCTCCTGTAAAGCTGTGAACAATTTATTCTAATGGTAGAACTTTTAGATGTCCTCTGCTGACTTTGGCCACCTCAGATCAACTTGACAGACTCTCCAAAGCTTTCCTGTGTGTTTCTTTTAGACGAAGATCCTAGCAGGCAGGGACCATGTTCTGTTTGTCTTTGTATTCTTTAGTCCGCCGTGTACAGTTAATGAGTCTGTACACTCCACAAGGATGCCCAGCCAGGGCTGAAATCCAGCCTGCTCTTCCCTAATCAAGCACCACTACTTGAGATTGGGTCTGCCCAGAGGAGTGTACTGCTTCTATTTTACGTGACCTATAGGTTTCCCGCATTCCCTGATAGTGCCCTTTAATTCTCATCTCCTGAACATTGTGAGAACGCAATACATGCTTGCTGAACGAGGAATAAATCAATGAAAGAATGAATGGACAGACTTTGCTTTCAGGGAGGTTATTTATTTATTTATTTTATTTATTTATTTGCCAGTCCAACAGTCATTCCCCACCTCCCTGGCCCCAGTTTTCCCCCTGCTATTCACCTCTTCTCCAACCCTCTACACATTAGGAATTCTTGAAATCCCTATGTCCGGGGTACATCCCCACCCAACTGAAGCAGACCATGAGGAGGCGGGCATCAGGCATCTGGGTTTTTAAAGCTCCCCAGGCCACTCCACACCCACGAGGTAGGTGGTCAGTACCTGGTACCACTGACTGCCACAGTCGTGGCGATCCCATTCCTCTGCTGGCACACAGGTTAGGACTCAGCATGTGACCCAGTCCTGGCCCATGAGGCTTAAGGGGAAGTCTGCCATGGTCCTTCAGAAAAGGTCCTCACTGAGGTGAGGTGGAAGAGGGTGGCTCCCTCCCCTGGACATTCTGATGTCTGGATGTGTATATGAGGTCACCATCAGTCACTGTGAGAAAAGCTCGCTCCTTCTCCAGGATAAGCTGCCACGCTGAGGAAAGCAGGCTGAGGAGAGGGGAGGGACCCAGGTCCCTGGTAACTTGCCCAAAATGCATGACCCCCAGCCTGAAGACACGCTATTTCTTTATTGTTCAAAGTCATTTGAGTGAGGTTATTCTGTTACTTAGGAAGGTGTAGCAGAGCCAGTTAAGAGCTCTCAATATATAAAGGACTTTCGGGAAAAATTTACTTTGTTGGAAGAAAAGTTTTGTGAGAGTGTGTGTGTCTGTGTGAGAGAGAGGGGTGAGGAGAAAGAGACAGAGAGACAGAGTTCGTGTATGTTCCCCCAGAGGAAAGCAGCAGGTGAGGAGCAAGAGGAAAACCGATGGGGAGAGGGGAATAGAAAGCCAAGAGCTTTCTAAGGGCCCTACCCGGCTCAGTCAGTAGAGCACAGGACTCTCGATCTCAGGGTTGTAAGTTCAAGCCCCACGTTGGGTGTAGAGATTACTTAAAAATAAAATCTTTAGAGGTGCCCCAATGGGTCTGCCTTTGGCTCAGGTCATGATCCCAGGGTCCCAGGATCAAGGCCTGAGTCGGGCTCCCTGCTCGGCGGGAAGTCAGCTTCTCCCTCTCCCCCTGCTTGTGCCTACTCTCTCAAATAAATAAATAAAATCCTAAAAAAATAAAATCTTTAAAAAAAAGCCAAAAGCTAAATATAGACAAAAATCCATAAACACAGTTTGGGAGGAAATTATGCTTTAGAAGAGGAAGCTGGAGGAGGCAGTAAATAACCTTGAGGACATAAAAGCACTGGTGATTGATGGAGTCGCAGCCCGGCTGCTGGACACAGACCCAGGGGGAGGTTTAGAACCCAAGAGCTGAGGTCGTAGGAGAAAGAACAAGTTCCAGGACTGGTGGGGGGAGGAGCAGGGAACACACCAAGAGTTGGTTATTAATACCCGCTGTGTTTGCTCATGCTGGGGACACCATGAATCCAAGAACACCTGCAACCAATGGGCAGACTCTCCTCTCAAGAAGTCCCTGGAGAGCACTCCATCCTGCACTTAAGATGCACATAGTAAATATTAGTTGAGGCTCCTGGGGCGCCCACAGGGTTTAGCACCCAGCACTTGGGTTTGGGCTCAGGTCAGGGTCTCGGGGTCGTGAGATTAAGCCCATCTGGCTCCCAGCTGGTGGGGAGTCTGTGTGGGATTCTCACTCTCCCCTTGCTCTCTCTCTTCCCTGCTCTCTCGCCCTCTAAAATAAATGTCTTAGATAAATAAATATGGGTGGAATCAACCAGGGACAATATATGATCGACAGCAAATTGTTGGATCAAGGCTAGTGTGTTTTGGGGATGCAGAGGAAGGGACATTGGCAGACTCGCTGGAGTGATTCTGGAAAGGACCATGGACCGGAGGAGCCTCGTGTTGACAGGTACAGAGGATTCACAAGAGCACAGATGCTCATGTCATACATGAGCATGTCATACATGACATGTCATACATGAGTTCTCAGTCGTGGGTCCCTGGCAGTTGTTACAGTCCAAGTAATTCCTATCACGATCTGGAGACAAGTGCACTATCAAAGCAGTCAAATTTGATGTGCAATTATTTTTAATTTGAAAAAGGCAACATATTCCATCCAAACAGAGAACTGTATGAAGAAGGTGGAGTAACTAACAATATCCTTGTGCCACTCTTTTCAATGTTAGCAGTTTCTATATTTTTAAGCAAATGAACGGGCACCATGTAGAAGCTTTGTTGAGAGACCTTTGTGAAGCTTAGTGCTCCTCCTGTGGACGACTGGGCCTGCCACCGTCATTCTGGAGCAGGGACACCAGCTTATTGGCTGTGTGATCCTGGAAAGTTCCCTAAACACCTGCAATGTTAGTAACATGAGGGATAATCACAGTGCTTCTCTCAGCAGCTTGTGAGAATAAGGGAGAAAAGTGCAGGTAGTATTAACTGGAGACTAGTAGGTAGTGGTCATTCTGTAAATGGTAACTACTCATCATTACACACATGCAAAATAACCACTACCACAGGCATACAGGCCCTCTAAGGCTTAAAAGTGAATGGGCCAGAAAAAAGAAAAAAAGAAATAACCAATAATTGCAAAATAATGACCAAATAACCAAAGGAAGCTGCTATTAACATTTTGGTACATTTCTTTCTGGTCTGTTTTCTATATAACATGTTTTGGGTATAACCCTACTATAAGTATAAATTCTGCATCCTGCTCTTTTGGAAGACATTTTTTAAAAATTCACCACCTTCGGGGCACCTGGGTAGCTCAGTTGACTGAGTGTCTGACCCTTGATTTCAGCTCCAGTCATGATCTCAGGTACCTGAAATCAAGCCCCACACTGGGCTCCACACTCAGTGTGGAATCTCCTTCAGATTCTCTCCCCCTCTGCCCATCCCTTGTGTGTGCTAATACATAAATAAATCTTTATTATTTATTTTTTAAAAAAGAGATGTTATTTATTTGAGAGACAGAGAGATCCAGAGGAGCAGCAGATAGAGGGAGAGGGAGAAGCTGACTCCCTGCTGAGCAGGGAGCCCGATACGGGGCTCGATCCCAGGATTCCGGGAACATCTGAGCGGAAGGCAGATGCTTAACTAACTGAGCCCCCCAGGCCGCCCAATAAATAAATCTTTTAAAAAATTGAAACAAACTGGGGCACCTGGGTGGCGCAGTCATTAAGTGTCTGCCTTCAGCTCAGATCATGATCGCAGGGTCCTGGGATCAAGCCCCATGTTGGGCTCCCTGCTCGGCGGGGAGGCCTGCTTCTCCCTCTTCCATTTCCCCTGCTTGTGTTCCCTCTCTCGCTGTGTCTCTCTCTGTCAAATAAATAAAAAATATTTAAAAAAATATTTAAACAAACTAACAAATAAATAAATAAAAAATCTTTAAAAAACAAAAACAAACAAACAAAAAACTAACAAAAAGACTAAGGAGATCATTTTAAGACCATTCGGCCAGCTTTGTTCTGGACTGGCTATTTCTCTCCACATGCATTACAATCTGATCAAGTAGGTTACGATGTAACTATCATTTAACACAAGGGAATGAGGCCTGGAGAGGTAAAGTCACTTACTTGTCCAAGGCACTGTGGTAGTCACCGATGGCCTCCAGGGAACCAGGCCCTCCAGCGTGCCCTCCCCTCATCGGGCATCTGAACTGACCCGTGGCTCCCTTTAACCAAGAGAATGGCCATTCCAGCTTCCTGCTTGTGGTCAGGAATCCGGCTGTTCCGCTGGAGAGGCCGGTTGGGCATCCTGGAAAAGGTAAGCTCACCAGAAACCAAGTATCTACTCGAGTTGTCTTGTTTGGTTTCTTCACTGATCAAGTGTTTCCTTACATCCTGTGGATGCATACGGGTCCCGAAGGGGCAGTTTTTCTGGGTGAGAATCTCAAAGTCACTCTATGGAGCCGTCCACTCCTTCCATCTGGAAGGCTCTGCTGACAGAGGAGCTCCTCCTTGGGTAGACTCGTCTCCTGGGCTCCCCTCATCGGTGTTTAGGTGGGAAATTCTGAACTGTGACTGTTCATGTGGTGGGGGGGGATAGGTCTTTCTACTTTCCCTCTCATAGGATAACCTATCATAACTTTTTCACAGTTCATTACACAAGGTATCTGGTGAAAGAGGTTGCTACTATTCTTCAAGGAAGTGTTGTTCTTCCTCAGTTCTGGCTCCGTTCGTTCCACAGACCGAAGAACAGAGGCCTCCCTAAGTCAACTGCAGGACACCAGTGAATTCTGCGGAGCGTAGTCTTTAGAACTCGTGCCTCAGTTGTATCAGAAATACAACAGGCAATGTTTAGTTCTTTCCGGGTACAACCCAGGGAAAGGAGAAGACAGGAAGGGGGCAGGGAGCTGGTTTCACGTGCTGGGATGTGAGCCCAGGGTTTATGTCTTACTGGAGCCCCCTGAAATTGGTTTAATGATGCCTTCTGCTTTGTTTCATTTTGTTTGAACCAAAGGATACCTGACCTCAGTCTCAGGAGAAACAGGTATTTGATGACCCTCCAAGGGGTCATTCTAAAGAAACAGGACCTGCCAAGAATTCAATTTGCGTCTTCCTGTGGTCACTTGGTTTCAGCGGGAGAGGTGGCTTCTCTTTCCAGTATAGTTTGCAAAACAGTAAATAGTAGCATGCTTGGCGAAAAGACAGAGTGGGAAGGAAAACATTTGGATGTTGTTTTGTCTTTTCTTTGGTCTTTGGTTTGCTGTTATCATTGAAAATTGCCCAGCAGAGGTCTTTGGCTTTGCATTTTCATTAAGTGGCTTAGAAAAGCATTCTGTAAAAAGTGACTCCCAAAGGTTTTCAATGGGAGCACCTGGGTGGCTCAGTCTGTTAGGCGTCTGCCTTCGGCTCATGTCATAATCCCAGGGTCCTGGGATCAAGTTCTGCCTTGGGCTCCCTGCTCGGCAGCAGGGAGCCAACTTCCCCCTCTCCCTCTGCCTGCCATCCCCGTTTGTGCTTTCTATCAAATAAATAAATCAAATCTCAAAAGACAACAGCAAAGTTTTCCAATTGAGACAAAACCCCAAGAGTCTGAAAATACGGTCTTCTAACAGCTTTACTGAGATATAATTCATATACCACACGTGTCACCTATTTGAAATTTTCTATTCAATGGTTTTTAGTAGAGCTGTGCAAACATCACTACAGTCAGTCAATTTTAGAACATTTTCATCACTCCCAAAAGAAACCTTATACCCCTTAGCAATCCCACACACCCGCCCCAGCCCCCAGCCAATCCATGATCTACTTTCTGTCTCTACTTGCTTATTCTGGACATTTCCTATAAAAGGAGTTATATAATATGTGGTCTCTTGTGACTGGCTTCTTTCACTCAGCATGATTTTAAGGTTCATCTATGTTGTAATAAGTATTAGTACTTCCTTTCTGAAGAATATTGTTATATGGACACAGTTTTTTATTATTTATTTATTTATTTATTTATTAAAGATTTTATTTATTTGACAGACAGAGATCACAAGTAGGCAGAGAGGCAGGCCGAGAGAGAGAGAGAGGAGGAAGCAGGCTCTCCGCGGAGCAGACAGCCCGATGCGGGGCTCCATTCCAGGACCCTGGGATCATGACCTGAGCGGAAGGCAGAGGCTTTAACCCACTGAGCCACCCAGGTGCCCCTATTTTTTATTTTTTTTTTTAAGATTTTATTTATTTATTTGACAGAGAGAGATCACAAGCAGACTGAGAGGCAGGCAGAGAGAGAGAGAGAGAGGAGGAAGCAGGCTCTCCGCGGAGCAGACAGCCCGATGTGGGACTCGATCCCAGGACCCCGAGATCATGACCCGAGCCAAAGGCAGCGGCCCAACCCACTGAGCCACCCAGGCGCCCTGGACACAGTTTTTTAAAAAATAGCTGCTTTTATTATAAAATAAAAATTTTAGCGGTGCCTGGGTGGTGCAGTGGGTTGGGCATCCGACTCTTGGTTTCGGCTCAGGTTGTGATCTCAGGCGTGTGGAATCGAGCCCTGCTTTGGGCTCCACGCTCAGTGGGGAGTCTGCTCAAGATCCTCTCTTCCTCATTCCCCATCCACCCCTCTCCTCTGTGCTCTCTAAAATAAATAAATCTTGGGGAGTCTGGTGGGTTAAGCCTCTGCCTTTGGCTCAAGTCATGATCTCAGGGTCATGGGATGGAGCCCTGCATCGGGCTCTCTGCTCTGAGGGGAGCCTGCTTTCCCACTCTCTCTGCCCGCCTCTCTGCCTACTTGTGATTTCTCCCTCTGTGTGTCAAATAAATAAATAAAATCTTTTAAAAAATAAATAAATCTTTAAAATATATAAAAATTTTACTGTAGAGAAGTGATAAATGCAGATATAAAGAAACTAAAACTGACACAACCCAGGGATAGCTACTGTTGGGTAGTGTCAACTGTGGTGTGACAGTAACACATCCATCACCAGGCCCTTAAATTGTGTATTCCAAATTCTAGTTTACACATATATATGTGTAAATGGAATCATACTGTGTGTACTGTTGGTGCAACATGGCATTTTTTTTACTGTGGTAAAGTATATATAATATACGATTTACCATTTTAGCCATTTAAAAAAAATTTTAGTCATCTCAACACTGAACATGGGGCTTGAACTTACAACTCCCGAGACAATGAGTTGCACGTTCCACTGACTGAGCCAGCAGGTGTCCCTCTTTTAACCAGTTTTAAGAGTGGGGTTTGGTGGCATTATGTACATTCACATTGCCCCGCGGCCACGACTGCCATCCATCTCCAGAACCCTTTCATCATTCCAAACAGAAACTCAGCACCCACCACACACTAACGACCCCTGGGAACCTGTTCTATTTTCTCTCCCTATCAATGTGACTACTCTATGTACCTCATGTAAGTGAAATCTGTACAGCATTTGTCTGTTTATGACTGGATTATTTATTCAGCAGAATGTCTTCAAAGTTCATCCACGTTGCAGCATATTTGAGGATTTCCCTCCCCCCCCCCTTTTTTTTTGAAAGAAAGGGAATAGGAGAGTGGGAGGGAGGCATGGAGGAAGAGAGAGAGCACATCTCAAGCAGGCTCCATGCTCAGCATGGAGCCCAACCCAGGGCTCGCTCTCACAACCCAGATTATGACCTGAGTGGAAACAAGAGTCAGATGCTTAATCAACTGAGTCATCCAGGTGCCCTCTTATATGTTATTTTAAATTGGAATACACAATTTAAGGGCCTGGTGATGGATGTGTTACTGTCACACCACAGAGGCAGAAATGAGGCAGGGAGAGGGGCTCAGGTTCCTGATTCCCTCACCTGGTCGATGTTGTCCTTGAACAAGTTTTCAGGTTGTTGGGAGAATCGAGTAACCAATGACTTAAACTCTCTCTCATAAATATCCAATAAAGAAGCTCAATGAAGATAGTTTCATGGCTTGCTTGCAGTCTCACAGTTAATACATGGTAGCTATGGGGCTGGGAAACAGCTTCAGGCTTCAGACCACATGTGAGTAGACTCATTTAGGGTTTTAGTTTAAAATGCAGATTGTCAGGGCACCTGGGTGGTGCTGTGGGTTAAGCCTCTGCCTTTGGCCCAGGTCATGATCTTAGGGTCCTGGGACCGAGCACCCCCATCAGGCTCTCTGCTCAGCAGGAGCCTGTTTTCCCCTCTTTGCCTACTCGTGATCTCTCTCTCTCTGTCAAATAAATAAAATCTTTAAAAATTAAAAAAAAATGCAGATTATCAACAATCTAATAGAAAACTTGAAAGACTCTACCCCAAAACTGCTTCAGTTGATAAATTCAGTAAAATCACAGGATATAAAATCAATATGCAAAAATCTGTTGCATTTCTGGACACTAATAAAAAAGCAGCAGAAAGAGAAAGGAAGAAAACAATCCCATTTAAAATTGCAGCAAAAATAATAAGGTACCTAGGAGTAAACCTAACCAAAGAGGTGAAAGCCCTGTACTCTGAAAACTATAGAACACTGATGAAAGACACTGAAGAGGACACAAAAAAAGATACTCCATGCTCATGGACTAAAAGAACAAATACTGTGGAAAATGTCTCTACTACCCAAAGCAATCTACACATTTACTGCAATCCTTATCAAAATACCAACAGCATTTTTCACAGAACTAGGACAAACAATCCCAAAATTTGTGTGGAACCACAAAAGACCCCACAGAGTGAAGCAATCTTGGAAAAGCAAAGCTGGAGGCATCACAATTCTGGACTTCATGTTTTATCACAGAGCTATAGTGATCTAGACAGTATGGTATTGGCACAAAAACAGATACAGAGATCAGTGCAACAGAACAGAAAATCCAGGGATGGACCCACAACTCTATGGTCAACTAATCTTCGACAAAGCAGGAAAGAATATCCGATGGGGAAAAGACAATCTCTTCAGTAAATGGTGCTGGGAAAACTGGGCAGCTACATGTGGAAAAATGAGTCTAGACCACTTTCCTACACCATACACAAAAAAAGACTCAAAATGGATTCAAGGCCTAATTGTGAGACCTGAAACCATAAAACTGCTAGAAGAGAACACAGGGAGTAATGTCTCTGACATCAGCCATAGCAATGTTCTTCTAGATAGGTCTCCAAAGGCAAGGAAAATAAAAGCAAAATAAACTACTGGGGCTTCATCAAAATAAAAAGCTTCTGCAGAGAAAGGAAATGATCAACAAAACTAAAAGACAAGCTACTGAATGGGAGAAGATATTTGCAAATAATAGAGAATAAAGGGTTAGTATCCAAAATATATAAAGAACTCACACAACGCGACACCCCAAAGTAATCCTATTAAAATGGGCAGAAGACACGAACAGACATTTCTCCAAAGAAGACATCCAGATGGCTAACAGACACATGAAAAGATGCTCAGCATTACTCATCATCAGGGAAACACAAATCAAAACCACAATGAGCGATCGATCACCTCATGCCTGTCAGAATGGCTAAAATCAACAAGACAAGAAACAACAGGTGTTGGCCAGGATGAGAAAGGGGAACTGCTGTGCATGGCTGGTGGGAATGCAAGCTGGTGCAGCCACTGTGGAAGAGAGTACGGAGGTTCCTCAAAAAGTTAAAATAGAAAAAAAAAAAAATTAAAATAGAACTAGCCTACCACTCACTAATCACACTCCTGGGTATTTACCCAAAGAATACAAGAGCACTAATTCAAAGGGACACATACACCCCCAAGGTTTACAGCAGCATCTACAATAGCCAAAGTATGGAAGCAGCCCATACAATATATCCATTCCCATGTGTGATTTATACACACACACACACATATATATATGGCGTATTATTATTCAGCCATAAAAAAGAATGAAATCTTGCCATTTGCAACAACACAGATGGACCTAGGGCATATTATGCTAAGTGAAATAGGTCGGTCAGAGAAAGACAAATACTATATGCTTTCACTCCTATGTGGACTTTAAGAAACAAACAAGAGGAGCCTGGGTGGTTTAGTCGGTTAAGTGTCTGCCTTCGACTCAGGTCATGATCCCAGGGTCCTGGGATAGACCCCCCCCCCCCCATCCAGCTCCCTGCTCGGTGGGAAGCCTGCTTCTCCCTCTCCGACTTCCCCTGCTTGTGTTTCCTCTCTTGCTGTGTCTCTGTCAAATAAATAAATAAAATCTTAAAAAAGAAAGAAAAAGAAACAAAACAAACAAAGGAGAAAAAAAGACAAATCAAGAAACAGATGCTGGGGCGCCTGGGTGGCTCAGTGGGTTAAAGCCTCTGCCTTCGGCTCGGGTCATGGTCCCAGGGTCCTGGGATCGAGCCCCGCATCGGGCTCTCTGCTCGGCGGGGAGCCTGCTTCCTCCTCTCTCTCTGCCTGCCTCTCTGCCTACTTGTGATCTCTGTCAAATAAATAAATAAATAATCTTTAAAAAAAAAAAAAAAAAAAAAAAAAAACAGATGCTGAGGGGTGCCTGGGTGGCTCAGTGAGTTAAGCCTCTGCCTTCAGCTCAGGTCATGATCTCAGGGTCCCGGGATTGAGCCCCGAGTCGGGCTCTCTACTCAACAGGGAGCCTGCTTCCCCCTCTCTCTGCCTGCCTCTCTGCCTACTTGTGATCTCTCTCTCTGTCAAATAAATAAATAAAATCTTAAAAAAAAAAAAAAAAGAAAAGAAAAAGAAACATTCTGAACTCCAGAGAACACACTGACAGTCACCACAGAGGAGGTGGGTAGGGGATGGGGGAAACAGATGATGGGCATTAAAGAGTGCACCTGTCTGTGATGAGCACCAGGTGATGGACGGAAGTGTTGAATCACTCAGTTGTACGCCTAATACTACACTGTGCTAACTATACTGGAATTTTTTTAAAAATTAAGTTTAAAAAGCAACAAAAAATAAAATACAGATTATCAGAAAAAGAGCCTAAAATTACTTAAACAGCAGACCTGCTGTTCTGTGTGAAATCTGCATTAGGACACAAGCTGGTTTGCTTTGGTCTAATGATACCTTGACCATGGGCTACTTTGCCACACTTGACGTATCTCAGCCCTCTATTCTTCCATTCTGAGTGGACCTTTTCTGGAACTTCTCTCAAAATTGGTAGGACTTACTCTCACCTGCTGACAACAGGGAATGAATTGTTTTTGGCCTCTTGGAAGGTAGATCAGAATGTATCTAGACGGCACGGGAGGGGTTAAATTAGTGAAGTAGGGGTTACTTTGTAAAATTGAACTTTTCACCACACCGCTCCCCTTCCTACCTCAGAAGTGGCCTCAGTTTCCCAGGCAGAAGCTGGCAGCGGTCGGCAACAGTGAGACCTCACCCCCCACCCCATTGCAAAGTGGTGGAAGCAAACAGCGGACGTTTGAGCCAAATCGTGTGCGCAAAACTAGTATGAGGCCTGTCCATTTACCAATTTATAGAATCCTCAAAATCCGCTGTGATTCTTCGTACTTTGTATGTGAGAATGTGAAGCGCAGAGATTTAAGAAACAACCCTGCGAGGTGCCTTGGGTGGCCCAGTAAGTTAAGCGAAACCCGACTCTCTCCTGTGTGGGGCTCAGGTGGTGATCTCTCGAGATCGAGTCCCGCAACCAGCTCTACATCGGCCTTTTCACTCAGTGCAGAGTCGGCTTGAGATTCTCTCCCTCTGCCCCTCCCGCTGGTGCGCTCTCTCTAAAATGGATTCTTTTTTTTTTTTTTTTAAGGAGGCCTGGGCAGGTGCAGACGTGTCTCCCCTCTTTCGTCTGCCCATCCCAAGGAACTTCTCCGCCAGCAACCAACCATACGTGTCTCCAGGACCGTCCTCTCGGGGCACCGCAATCCACGGCCCACATTTTCGTTAGGGCACAGATGCAAGCTGGCTGCCCTCTTACTCAGAACCCGGTTCTGAGTAACAGTACAAAACAGAGCCCGGTTGCTCCATGGCTCTAGTGGGCTGGGCAAGCCCCAGCGGTGAGCCTGGCCTCAACCGCGCTTCTAGTCCCCGGAATTCACCTGTGTAGCCTTGTCCTGGCCTCACTCTCTCCGCGACCCCCTGAATTCCCGGCGGGGAAGGCTCAGGGCTCACTAGCAACTGTTACACAAACTGTTGACAAGCTACGGTGGCTTTATCACGGACGGTGCCATCTCTCCCGCAGCGGGACGAGCTGGCATCGGTGCTCCCGGGCTGACTGGGGCAGGGGACCCGCCGCCCCGCCGCTGACTCCGGGCGCCGGGCCGGCAGTGCCCTCCCCGCCCGCCGCGAGGTCCTGCAGCAAGCACAGCGGCTGCCCGGCGGCCGGCCGACTGGCCCAAGGCGGTGACCCAGCCGGGGCCCTCCCGCAGGCTCCCCACGGCGGGGAGGGCCGGGCGCGCCGGAAAAGCGCCGGCTGGCCCACAGGTGCCGCCCGCCCGCCGCGCCTCCGCCCGCCGCGCCCCCGCGTCCTCTCCACCCCCTCATCCCCTCCCCGCCGCAGCCGCAGCGCGGCGGCGAGCCCCGGACTGCCGGGCGGGCCTCGGGCTCTCCCCGCGCGCTCCGGCGCGGGGCCTGGCAGCGCGGCCTCCTCCGCCTCCCTCCGGCCCGCGGCCGGCCCGGGCGCGTGGGGGAGGGCGGGGGCCAGGGCGGGGGGCGCGGCCCCAGACCCTCCGGGCTGCACCCCATCCCCGGCGGTCGCGGGCGGAGCCCAGCCGCCTCAGCCCGCCGCGGCGGCAGCGGCGCGGCGCCGCGGGCAGCGAGCTCCGCATTCGAACCTCCCTCGCAAAGACAGTCTCCGCCCCACAATGCACCGCGGCGGGCAGCCTTTGAAAAAGCGGCGCGGCTCGTTCAAGATGGCGGAGCTCGACCAGTTGCCTGACGAGAGTGAGTAGCACCTCAAAGCGCCCCCCGCCTCCTGCCGACCGCCCGCCCCCGGGCTGCGCCGGCCGGGACGGGCGGCTGTGCCCTCCGCTGGGCGAGCGGGCCGGCTGCCAGCCCCGCCGCGCTCCCCCGGTGCTCCCACCCCGGGGTTGCCGCCGCGTCGCCGCCTTTGTTATGGTGTCTGTGTGCTGGTTTCTGGGGTGGTGTGAGCGCCGGGGCCGGAAACCGAAAGCCTGGGGGCCCGGCGCGCGCCTGGCGGACGCGGGGGCCGCTGTCCCGGCCCGACTCGGGCCCCCGGCCGGGTGGGGGAGGAGCGGCCCCGGGACCGCGGGGGCCGTCCGCGCCGCCTGCCCCGCTTGCCCGGCGCGGAGGGACGCCCGGCAGGGTTATGTAACCCGCCCGGCCGGGGCCGCGCGGGGCGGGGGCTAGGGAGGGGCTGCGGGGGCCCGGGGTCGCGTCCTGTCGTGGCTCCTGTCTTTGCAGGCACTCGGGATCCCCGCTGTTCTCCCCCCACCCCCCTCCGGTGTGTCCACCCCTGGAAGTGTTTCCGTGTCAAAGGGCCGGCCCCTTCTCCTGGGACCACAGGTGGCTGTGGACCTTTCCAGGGAGATCCAGGCTGGGCGCCCCAGTGTGCAGGTAGCCCCCAGCCCGTAGACTTCCTGGTGTGTGTTGGTGCCTTCAGAATCACAGGGGTACCTTTCTGCATGGCTGAGAGCATCTCAGCATGGTCACACGGTGCCCTTCCTGACACCCACCCCAGCGATAGCCTGCCTTGACGGTGTTTACTCATCCCGCCGCCTCTGACCTGCACACTCACCCGTGTTTAGTAAGTGCAAGCACCAATTCCGTAGTTTACGCATGGCAGGGCGGAATTCTGTAATTTGCAGTGTTGTATGAGGTATGGAAGAAGGCAGGTATTTGAGTTAGTTACAGAAGGGTCCTGATCCACACTCACTATTAGGTTTATGGGTGCCTATCGTCTTGGAGAGTCTTAGTGTAACAGAACAGAAATCTCAGTCATGGCTAAATCCCAACTGTGGAAGCTGGAGGCAGATAGACACCCTTAAAATGAGAGATACATACAGCCAATCTGTTTTTTCTGTGGGGTCATGTATCCTTAATGTGTTACAAAGTGAAAAGTTCAAGTTACCAAACTGGTGAAAAGAGTTTGTGTTTTAAATTTGTTCTAGACCAGGGGCGCCTGGGTGGCTCAGTGGGTTAAAAAGTCTCTGCTTTCGGCTCAGATCTTGATTCCAGGGTCCTGGGGTGGAGCCTGGCATCAGGCTCTCTGCTCAGCAGGGAGCCTGCTTCCTCCTCTCTGTGCCTGCCTCTCTGCCTACTTGTAAACTCTGTCTGTCAAATAAAATAAATAAAATCCTTAAAAAATAAACAAATTTGTTCTAGACCAGAGTGAAGTTGCAGTAGAAT
This sequence comes from Mustela nivalis, assembly GCF_964662115.1. Taxonomy (NCBI): domain Eukaryota; kingdom Metazoa; phylum Chordata; class Mammalia; order Carnivora; family Mustelidae; genus Mustela; species Mustela nivalis. The sequence continues at coordinate 28,953,247 of NC_139035.1, forward strand.
TTTCTGTTCGAGGGACATACTCAATTGTGTAATGTCCAGGAGGGTAGCCTCGAAGCACCTGGGGTTGCGGAACTCTTCCAGATGTGGCTAGAGTGACGGAGGAACAGAATTTTAAATTTTATTTTATTTTCATTAGTTGAAATTTACGAGGTTATATGTGGCTAGTACTGCATTGGACAGGGCACCTCCATAGGCCATCCATGAGTTTTGTTTTTTCTGGTTTGGAGAACACAATTGTGATTTCAGATGCCCCCAAATAAGGGTGGGCCTACTAAACAACGTGCTTGTCATCTAAAATCTGTGTTCTCTTTAGTATAGATATTTTCTCACGGCTTAGAAGTCACACCCACTAAACCTGTTATTTTGATTACTGTGGTCATTCTGTTGAGATGACAGGTGTTTTAAGTGGCCTTCTTTTAACTGTCATTTGGAACATTCTCTTGTCATTGTTAAACATTTACTGAGGACTTACTGTGGTTCTTTGTAGAGACTTGGGACTCACAGTAGGGTTCAAATTCCAGCTGTACTCTCAAACTGTATAACTGACATTTATATTACTTTGTGACATCTCTGGTCCATTGGGATGTATATGGGCGTATACCTGTGTTTGTGTGGTGTAGGTCTTGTGCAGTTGGCCATAACGTGTTGAAAGCAGGAATTACCTTGCTTCATTGGTCACACGGACCTACATACATATTAGGTATGTTTAGATACTTGATTTATACTGAATCAAAAGTAGGATAAGAGGCATTTCTAATGAACCTGGAGCAGAGTCTTGGAAAAGGAAAGTGATTTCAGTTTGATACTGGAAATAGCTGTGTTCTTCTGCCAGTTTTAGTCAAAGGGGCTAGCTCATAAATTAGCCAATAGCCAGTATAACATTATCAATAATAAAAACTACCATCTGAGTACTTGCTGAGAACCAGATGCTGTGCATAGCTTGTGATACACATTTGCACACTGAGTGCTCATATCAGTTGACTAAGTACTCTTATCAGGGGGATTGTGTGTGTGAGGTATCGGAGGCTCTCTTCTGCCCAGGCCTTTCCTTTGAGCTCCCGGACTCAGTATCCCTTGCCTGTTTCACCTCTCAGATGCCTTAGCAGCCTTTCACACTTCACGGGTTCAAGACCTATGTCACAATCCAGGGGTTCCTGTCTTAATGAACAGCTCCACTGTGCGTTCACTGAAACCTAAATAGCTTGGGTCCTCCTCTCTCTTCTAGGTCCCATACTGAAGCCATTACTTTGTCTTGTAACTTTTACCTTCTCCATGTCAGAATCTGCGTACTTCTCAGCATCTCCTGCCCCAGCTCAGGTGACACTCCTGTGCATCAGTCACCACCCACGGCCTGCCCCCACCCCGCAACCTACACATGGCCGGAGCATCCTTCCAGAATGTGTACATGTCATCCTGCTGCTTGGAACACTTTCGTAGCCACAAGAGCCTTTGGACTCTGGCCACACTCCACCTCTCCAGCTTCAGTTTGTAGCACTCTTCCTCTCATCCTGTCCCTTTGGGCTAAATTTGGCCTTTTTCTTTCCCTATACTCCCCAGGCTGGCTTCTTTTTTTTTTTTGCAAGGCCTTTGCACATGCTGCTCTCATTATCTGGAATCCTCTTCCTTCCCCTCGCTTGCTGTTGACAGCTACTTATCCTTCCGATCCCATTTTAAGCTTCTTTAGAAAGTTATTTTCTGTCTGTGACAAAGATTACATCTTCTTATTAAATCTTTTCCTACTACCGTGGAACTCCTTGGAGGCACCTGTCACAGTTGCAGCTTTACATTTGTTCACGTGATTGGCTAGAAGCCTCCTGAAAAAGGTACCTTTCTGTTTTGCTTCATGCTTGCATTTCTGGTTCCATGCATAACACCTGGCTCACTTTGACCTTTTTTCATGGCCCTCTTCATTTGCTAGCTACTCCCTAAACACAGTACCCTTTCCCCCTGTTCCTTGAATGTTCTAACCATTCTATTTCAGGGCTTTTCTTTTTTTTTTTTAACTTGTTATTTCTTCTGCCCAGACTTGTTGCTTGGACCTCCTGCTCCCTTAACACTAGTCCTTTTTATTCATTTATTTATTTTATTTATTTTTAAAAGATTTTATTTATTTATTTGACAGAGAGAGAGAGGCAGCAAGAGAGGGAACACAAGCCGGGGGAGTGGTGGAGGGAGAAGTAGGTTTCCTGTTGCACAGGGAGCCTGATATGGGACTTGATCCCAGGACCCGGGGATCATGACCCAAGCCGAAGGCAGACGCTTAACGACTGAACCACCTGGGTGCCTCAAAACTAGTCCTATCTACCTATCTATCTATCTATCTATTTATTTATTTATTTTTAAGGTTTTATTTACTTACTCAACAGACAGAGATCACTAGTAGACAGAGAGGCAGGCAGAGAGAGAGGAAGAAGCAGGCTTCCCACTAAGCAGAGAGCCCGATGCGGGGCTCGATCCCAGGACCCTGAGATCATGACCCAAGCTGAAGGCAGAGGCTTAACCCACCGAGCCACGCAGGTGCCCCAAAACTAGTCCTTTTTAAATGTGACTTCCTCAGAGAACCCTTCCCTCACTCCCCTTTGTAAAGTAACCCACCCCCACTCAGAGATCCCCTCATTTGTTTCCTTTATGACAGTGGCCACGCATCATTATCATTTCATGTACTCCTTTATTGTGTGTCTCTTCCCACTGGAGTGTAAACTATCAGAGAGCAGAGACTTTGTCTCTCAACCTTCAGGTAATCCCAGCCCCTAGAATAGTGTGGTAGCAGGCATTCAGTGGGGACTTCATTGTTGTTGTTGAGTGATCAAAGTAATGGTAGCAATAAGCACGATCTAAAAATTAGCCATGTGCTATGTGCATTGTTATCCAAGAACTTTTACATATTGTAACTTGCATAATCCTCATTTTACAAACGAAGAATCAGCAGCACAGAGACTTGAAGTAAATTGCTTAAGTAACCCAGCAAAAAGTGGCTGAACCCAGATTGAAACACAGCTAGCCTCCATGTGTGCTCTTGACTGCTATGCCATACCACCTCTCGGAAAAATGGTTAAAAGTGGTAGGTCAGAAGCCCCAGGACAGAGTCTTGCCTTCACGGAGAAGGAATGGATATCCTTGAGGTTCATACCCCTTCGTTCAGATCTTTGCTCAGACATCACCTTTCAGAGAACCTACTCATGAGCACCTCTTAGCAAAATTGTCTTCCTTCTCCCAGCTCACCTTCCTGTTATCCTGCTTTACTCCCCACTCTCCGCAGCACTCACCATCACTCGATGTGTGTGTTTGTCTCCCTTCCCTAGAATTTAATTCTATGTGCATGGGACTTTGGCTCTTTTTCATGCTGTTGTATCTCCCGTGCCTATAGCAGGGACTGGGAGCGGGGGTATGGTTGGCACTCCCCATATTGACTGGATGCTACCACTCTTTCTAAGATGAATGATATTTCGGGGCACCTGGGTGGCTCAGTGGGTTAAGCCTGTGCCTTTGGCTCAAGTCATGGTCTCAGGGTCCTGGGTTCGAGCCCCACACTGGGCTCTCTGCTCATCGGGGAGCCTGCTTCCCCCACTCTCTCTGCCTGCTTGTGATTTCTCTCTCTGTCAAATAAATCTTTTTTTTTGTTTAAAATGAATGATCTTTCTCTTGGTAGCTACATGGATATGTGCCCTGTCCACTAGCTGCTTCCCAGGTGTGTTGTTCTGTGTGAAGCTTTTTAGCTAGACTTTATGGCCTGTCTCCACCATGTCGCCCCACAGTTCTACTTCCTCTGGTCATTAAACCAGTGTGCTGTTTGGAGGCTGGTCAGGTGTCTTGTTACCTGGTCTCCACATCTGTGCAAGAGACTAGAGTGAGAGCGAGGTGACTTTGGTGTTATGGCATGTCTGTTCCAGAAGCCTCTCATCCTGCCCTGCAGAGGAGAAGTCAACTGAAGTTCCAGGATTGGAGTGGCATAAAAATATTTCATAGCCAGCACCGCAGTACATTCTCGTTGCTTCTTCTAAGCCTGTTGTCTGCTTATAAGAGTTGTAAATTGTGGCTGCTTCTGTTAAACACCAAGGAGAATTAATCTGTCTTCTTTGATGTTTTACCTAGTTCATATTCTTCTTTCTTACTTTATTCCTTGGAATCATCCTTTATTTATTTATTTTTGTGTTTTTATGAAGTGCCATAATGGATTGGCTCCTTAGAGTTATTTTACACATTGTGAACTTGCCATTTAAAAATTTGTCTTTTCTCAGTGCCGGTAAATGACCAACCTTTCAAATAATACTAACCACTGCCTGATCTTAGATTATATTCTGGCAAAATTTAATGGATATCATAGTAATGAGATGAGAACTAGCTGGTTCTAAAATAAAACAAATTTAAAAATAATGAATGATATGTAATGATTTGATTATAATAAAAGCAAAAGTGTTCCAAACAGTTTTGTTTTTTTTTTTTTAAGTTAAGGGAGATTTCACTCATCTACAATTCTGTGAATAATTTCTATTTCAGAGCATAGGAAGGATTTTTCTGTTAATTTTTGTTGTTGTTGAGCTATAATTGACATTTAACATTGTATTCGTTTTAGGTGTACAACATAATGATTTGATGTATGTGAAATGATTGCCTCACCTGGGTTAGTTAACACCCATCACCACACATGGTTACAATTTTTTTCTTATGGTGAGCACTTTTAAGATCTATCTTCTTAGCACCTTTCATGTATACAATACAGCATTGTTAACTGTGGTTGCTGGGCTGTGTGGTACATCTCTGGGATTTATTCATCTTGTAACCGGAAGTTTGTACCTTTTGACTGTTTTTACCGTTTTGCCCATGCCCCCAAACCCCACCTCTGGCAACCACCAGTCTGTTCTCTGTATCTAGGAATTCAGGTTTTGGGTTTGTTTTTTAAGATGCCACATATAAGTGAGAGAGACCATCCTTTTTTTTTTTTTTTGATTGACTTGGACTTCTTTGCAATATACGTATCCAATTCTGAGATTTTCAGTTTATTGCTCTCCTTGTCTCATAAAAATGTATTTCCCTCTGGTTTCTTCTGCTTCTCCTTACCCATAGATCCCATCCTTTATTCACACCAGAGCCTGTAGCCCAGTGTGTCTTTAGAGTGGGCCTGAGGGTTACCTGCAAGAGAACCCCTGAGGACCTTTATTAATAATACAGATTCTGCATGCTTGAGGAGCTTCCTGGTTTTTCTAATATACATTAAGGCTGGTTTCAAGCAATGAACCCCTCCATCAGTATGCTAGTCCCTCTGGCTCTTCTGAACTCCCTTTTGCAGCTTGGGTCTTGAAGGGTTGCACACACCTGCATCTAGACTTTCCCAGGCACCTGTTACCTCATACCTATAGCGCCCATGGATGATTTTTATTTTCTCTTCTCTCTGCTGTATTACTGCTTCTGGACTTTGGTTCAGTAAACGTCAGTCCCTGTCTCTTATTCTTCAGCACTCGAATACTGGATGGGGATCCAAAATCTCTCTGTGCCTACTCTCCCTCTGCCTTCTCTTGGAGAGGCCTCTGGTCTCACTTGAACAAGACTCCCAGATCTCTCTCTCTAGCTCTTCCTCACCTAATGGGACTTCTGGCCAGTAGCTTGAATGGCTCTCTGGTTACCTCTGATTGCATACCACTGTTACTCCAGCTTCAGCACCACTGAAACTAGACAGGTCACCCTGTAGCCAAGTTCTTTTTCTTTCACATTGATTATGAAATAATATTGATTTGTTTTCATTGCAGGCTCTTCAGCAAAAGCCCTTGTCAGTTTAAAAGGTAAGATCATAGCACGATTCTGTAGGTATGGCATAAGCTAGAAACTTAATTCATTAAATTGATTTGGGTACAGTCTTTTCTGTCTAAATTAGGATTCAGTATAGCTTTTAAGTATTGGTTTTCACTGGTGATAATTTTAAATTCATGGGCTGTTTTAGGAGAATTGGTCCTTGGTTGTTGGAAATTATTAAGAATTTTTTTCCCTGAGAACTATTGATTAAAGACTTTTTTCTTTTTTAAATTTTTTTAAGAAGCTCTATGCCTGGTATGGGGTATGGGGCTTGAACTCACCACCTGGAGATCAAGAGTTGCACGCTCCACCAACTGAGTCAGTCAGATACCCCAAGAACTTTTTTTTTTCAAGATTTTTAAGTAATCTCCACACTGAATATGGGGCTTGAACTCATCACCCTGAGGTCAAGAGTCACATGCTCCCCATGAGCCAGCCAGGTGCCCCAAACCCCAGGAACTTTTCAACTAGACATTGCAGATGTCTTACTAGAGTGAAAGCATTTATTGAGTAGCTCTGCTCAGCTGCATTTTTGCTGAAGAGTTTATATTTTTAGCAGGGCACCTTTGTGGCTCAGTCAGTTAAGCTCCTGGCTCTTGACCTCAGCTCAGGTCTTAACCTCAGGGACCTGAGTTCGAGCCCTGCATTGGGCTTCATGCTGGGTGTGGAGCCTACTTTAAAAAAAAAAAAAAGGGAGCTTATATTTTTAGGAAGTCTGCTTTCTAATAATAATGCAAGTCTCTTGAAGTAAAAGAATGGCAGTACTTTTCTTTTCCTGAGAACAGGGTTATACATGTTCCTTGCTCTTGCTCTTTCTTTCTGCAAGTAACTTAGACCAACCCTCTTACTGTAGTTTGTTTTTAATTTTTGCTTGAGCAGGATTCTACTAAGTAAGTAAATCTGGAACCAAGCCATGCTCATAAGTTCACTAGTACTTTTAGTTTTGAAAGCTATTGTATTGTGCTTTGGATTGATTTATCAAATCAAGTCCTGGCTTGAAGACACTTACCTTCCAGAACTTCCCTAATTTATTTGCCTAGCAGGATCAATCCTGGCCCACCTTTTTTCTTTTGTATTTAAAACATAACATCTGAAAAAGTATTCCATTATTCTTTTCCTTCCAATATAAAAACTATTTCTTTTTTTAAAAAAGACATATACAAGTGATATATTTCTTACAGAAAAAACATTAGGAAATGCTGATAAGCAGCTAGAAGAAATTAAAATAACTCTCCTGGGTGTATTCATCCTAGCTTTCTAGGTCTTTCTCTATATAAACATATCCTTTTCATAAAAACTAAACTACCATTCTGTATTTTCATAATATGTCTAATCAATTACTTGATTGGATTTTTTCTGGTTGCATACAACTCTGAAGACATTTCTTTGGATCCAGGAAAACAGAAACACCCACACATTTTATTTTTGTATATCTATGGTTTCACTTACTGAAGCAGGAAACATTTAGAAATATACTCTAAAATCAAGGTTAGAAGCTTTTTCCCATTTTTTCACTGCACTGTTTCAGATTGTACTTAAGCTTCTTCGCAAATTAGTATAAAGGAATTACTAAAAACACAAAGAAAGAAACTACACATATTTTAATGTGAGAATTTAATACTTTCACGATGCAGTGCCTTGTCAAATTATATATATAGAGTTTGGCAAAAAAAAAAAATACAGGAGAGATTTTTCATTTGTAATAAACTGAAATTACTGTGGTCAGTGTATTTTTTCCATATTGGTAAATATTTTAGATATATTGCTATTAATAAAAAGGCAATATTCATTGTATAAAATCCTTTGAACTAAACTGAAATCTTACTAGTAATAATTACTTATTACAGAGGGAAGCTTATCTAACACATGGAATGAAAAGTACAGCTCTTTACAAAAAACACCTGTTTGGAAAGGCAGGAATACGGGCTCCACTGTGGAGATGGTAAGGAATTAGTTCTTCTTACTCTTTAGAATATGATAGTTAAATTGTTTCTATGATTGTCACATGTGCAGCTCTTATAGGACAGTAAGAGTTTTCCAGGGTTCTTCCTGACCCCAAGCATCTGAGTCTTTAAGTGCCATTGAGTGTAGTATACAATCATACTTAGATAAACAGTCTGTAGCTTTTGATAATCTGGTCATCAGTAAGCATTTGTTAAGTAATTGCAGTTTCTTTAAATAGGAGAAAAAACCTCCCAACAACTCCAAATTATCCTTTATATAAAAAAATTCATGTGGTTCTGGTCCCCGCAAAAAAGATGTATAAGTAAGTGGTGAGATAATAAAATCTTGTGTAGGTCAAGGGTAAGTACATGTAAGTTAGAAGGGCAGAAGGGACTTCTTTCAGAGCTCTGGAGTATTAGACTCTCGGTGGGTTTAATTTCAAGGGTCAGTGCCTCTTAGCCTTGACCAGGGTGGGCGCTGCTCATATGTTTTAGCCCTCTGTAGCTACCTCCCTTCTGACTAGGCATGCAAGTCCGTCTGCGGCAGTGGGAGAAGGATTTGAAATAGGATGTTGGTATGATTCGACTATTATTTCTGTTGTTCTGCCTGAATGAGGCCTCTGATCCTGGGGTGGGCTGTAAAATTGTTCATATTTTCAGACCCTTTAGTATATGATGTCCTCTGAGTACTTCAACAAGTTAGTACTGGTTCTGCAGTCTTGTTTGGCCTACAGTCACTTACCAAATACCTACAACAGGTGTCTTGTACTGTCACTCACAGATGGAAATTCGATTAACAATTTTTGACAGCGTATCTAGTACATTATTATACATTGAGAGTCACTCTTTAGAGTGATCTAGTAACTTCGCCCAGCCCCATGCAGCCAACACAGTGTGTGATACACCCAACTGCTCTTAATCCAGGCACTAACATCATGAGAACTGGAATTTCCAGAACTTGTTTTCCTCTCGTCACCATTCAAGGCTGCTAAGAATACTCGGGTTCCAGTTTTAATTATTAGCTAGGTGTTTCATTTAGTCATCAGCTAGATGTTTTGATTGTTAAAAAATTGCATAAATATGTACTACTTTGTAAATCTGTTTGTATTGGATGTAGTTTACTTTGTATTACCCATCCTTACCCTTGCAGGCCACTGATAGTCCGGCATTAGCTGTGTCTCCCAAGTATATAATTGTATTTTGGAATAAAAATGGAAAGTGTTCAATGTTTTTATTAAACAAATTTCTACTGTAGCCTTTCAGAAATTCAAAACGAAGTCGACTCTTTTCTGATGAAGATGACAGACAGATAAATACAAGGTCACCCAAAAGAAACCAGAGAGTTGCAATGGTCCCACAGGTATGTGTATCGCTAGTGTTATGTTCTATGTGAAAGGAAGTGATCAATTGCTCAGCATAATAAAGTTTTTTTTTTTTTTTAAGATTTTATTTATTTATTTGCCAGAGACAGAGGGAGAGAGAGCGAGCGAGCACAGGCAGACACAGAGGCAGGCAGAGGCAGAGGGAGAAGCAGGCTCCCTGCCGAGCAAGGAGCCCGATGTGGGACTCGATCCCAGGATCCTGGGATCATGACCTGAGCCGAAGGCAGCTGCTTAACCAACTGAGCCACCCAGGCGTCCCTAAAGTTTGTTTTTTATTATTCTGTTATATTTTGAGTAACAAGTTCTTTTTCTTTTTTTTTTTTTTTTAAGATTTTATTTATTTATTTGACAGAGAGAAATTACAAGTACACTGAGAGGCAGGCAGAGAGAGAGAGAGAGAGAAGGAAGCAGGCTCCCTGCTGAGCAGAGAGCCCGATGCGGGACTCGATCCCAGGACCCTGAGATATGACCTGAGCCGAAGGCAGTGGCTTAACCCACTGAGCCACCCAGGCGCCCCTACAAGTTCTTTTTCTTAAGTCACCGCTCCAACTCCGCTCTTATATTAGTCACCTAGAAAGGCCATTAATTATTGATGGACTTTTCCCGGGAGTAGAAAGCCGGTTCTCAGTCTTACAAATGCACACTTTTAAGCATGAGGAGGAGAGTGGACTTTAAGCAGATAGATTTGGCAATAGGGAATCAGTTTGGAGTTTTGCATGGAAATGAGAGGGGGGAAAACATTTTACTTTATCACAGAGGAAAGTGTGTTGAAGATTAACTTACCCAAAGATTAACTTAACTTCATGTGTAGCATGAAGTCATATCTTCTTTTTCATTTTTGGCATTTTTTTTTTCAATAAAAGAATAATTTATTTGATTTCCTCTCATTAGTTTTTTTTTTTTTTTTAAGATTTTATTTATTTATTTGACAGAGAGAGATCACAAGCAGGCAGAGAGGCAGGCAGAGAGAGAGAGAGAGGAGGAAGCAGGCTCCCTGCTGAGCAGAGAGCCCGATGCGGAACTCGATCCCAGGACCCCGAGATCATGACCTGAGCCGAAGGCAGCGGCTTATCCCACTGAGCCACCCAGGCGCCCCACCTCTCATTAGTTTTTTAACTTTTTTTGAATTAAAGTAAAATGAACACACAGGGTTATGTTTCGGGTATACAGTGCTATGATTCAACAGTTCTATACATTATTCAGTGCTCATCATAAGTGTACTCTTTAAGGATTTATTTATTCATTTTAGAGAGAGAGAGAGAGAACAGGGTGGATAGGGGTAGAGGAAGAGGGAAAATCTCAAGCAGACTCTGAGCCGAGCACAGAGCCTGACTCTGGGGCTCAATCCCATAACCCTGAGATCACAACCTGAGCCAAAACCAAGAGTTGGACTCTTAACTGACTGTGCCACCCAGGCGCCTCACGCTAAGTGTACTCTTAATTCCCTTCTCCTAGTTCACCTATCCCCCCACCCACCATCTTCCCTTTAGTAATCACCAATTCTCTGTATTCCAGACTCTGGGGTTGTTTTGTTTTGTTTCTTTCTTTGTTTCTTAAAATCCATGTATGAGTGAAATTGTATTTATCTTTCTCTAATTTATTTCATTTGTCATCATACTCTGTAACATTACCCATGTTGTTGCAAATGGCAAGATTCCATTCTTTTTTATGGCTGAATCGTATTCCATTATGTATATGTATATAATATATTCCATATATGCCATCCGTTTATCTATGGATAGACACTGGGGCTGCTTCCATATCTTGTCTATTATAAATAATGCTGCAGTAAACACAGCAATCTGTCTTTTCAGATTAATGTTTTTGTTTTCTTTGAGTAAATAACCAGTAGTAGGATTATTGAATCAGAAGATAATTCTATTTTTAATTTTTTGAGTAACCTCCATACTGTTTTCCAGAGTGGCTACACCAGTTTACATTCCCACCAACAGTGCACAAGGGTTCCCCTTTCTCCATGTCCTCGCCAACACTTGTTATTTCCTGTGTTTTTTATTTTAGCCATTCTGACCGGTGTCAGGTAATATAACACTATAGTTTTAATTTGCATATCCTCAGTGATTAGTGATGTTGAACATCTTTTCATGTGTCTGTTGGCTCTTTATAGATCTTCTTTGGAAAAGTGTCAATTCAGATCCTCTGCCTATTTTTCAATTGGGTAGTTGGTTGGGTTTTTTTTTGTTCTTTTTTTTGGGGGGGGGTGTTGACTTGTATAACTTCTTTTTTAAAATAATTTTTAAAGTAATTCCAGTTTTCTGATTCATTTTATTTATTTTTAAAGATTTTATTTATTTGGGCACCTGGGTGGCTCAGTGGGTTAAAGCCTCTGCCTTCGGCTCAGGTCATGATCCTAGGGTCCTGGGATCGAGCCCTGCAACAGGCTCTCTGCTCAGCAGGGAGCCTGCTTTCCTTCCTCTCTCTCTGCCTAACTCTCTTCCTACTTGTGATCTCTGTCAAAGAAATAAATAAAATCTTTGGGGGAAAAAAAGGTTTTATTTATTTGAGAGAGCGCACAAGCACTGGGAGGGGAGAGGACAAAGGGAGAAACAGACTCCCCATGAAGTGGAGAGCCCATTGCAGGACTTGATCCCAGGACTCCGAGATCATGACCTGAGCCAAAGGTAGACACTTAACGACTGAGCCACCCAGGGCCCCAGTTCTTTTTTTTTCTTAATTAAAAAAAAAAAAAAAAAAAAAGTCTGTTTATTTTAGAAAGAGAGTGTGGAGGGTGGGAGGAACTCAGGGTGAGGAAGAGTCTTAAGCAGACTCCTGCACTGAGCACAGAACCCAATTCAGAGCTCAGTCTCATGACCCGGAGGGCACAACCTGAGCCGAAACTGAAAGCTGGACACCCAACCGACTGCACCACCCAGCACCCCCCCCTTTTTTAACACCCATCCCCCTTTTTTTTTAGTATATGTACTGCTGAAGCGAGCACAGCACCCAACCCCTTTTTTAAAAAAATTTTTTAGGGCGCCTGGGTGGCTCATATGGTTGGGTGACTGCCTTTGGCTCAGGCCGTGGTCCTGGAGTCCCAGGATCAAGTCCCACGTTGGGCTCCCTGCTTGGTGGGGAGACTGGCTTCTCCCTCTGACCTTTCCCCTCTCATGCTCTCTCTCTCTCTTTTCTCTCTCAAATAAATAGGTAAAACCTTGGATTGGCAGGCAAAGGGGGAGGGAGAAGAACCCTGAGATGATGACCCAAGCTGAAGGCAGATGCTTAACTGGCCAAGCCACCCAGGCATCCCTTTTTTTTTTTTTTTAAGATTTTATTTATTTATTTGACAGAGAGAGATCACAAGTAGGCAGAGAGGCAGGCAGAGAGAGAGGAGGAAGCAGGCTCCCTGCTAAGCAGAGAGCCCGATGCGGGACTCGATCCCAGGACCCTGAGATCATGACCTGAGCCAAAGGCAGCAGCTTAACCCACTGAGCCACCCAGGCGCCTCCTTTTGTTTTTTTAATTAAAAATATATTCATTTATTTATTTTAGACATGTATAAGTTCTTTATATATTTTGGCTATTAACCCCTTTTGGCTATTTTTTTTTAAAGGTTTATTTATTTATTTATTTGACAGAGATCGCAAGTAGGCAGAGAGGCAGGCAGAGAGAGAGGAGGAAGCAGGCTCCCTGCTGAGCAGAGAGCCTGACTCGGAACTCGATCCCAGGACCCTGGGATCATGACCTGAGCTGAAGGCAGAGGCTTTAACCTACTGAGCCACCCAGGCGCCACCCCCCGCTTTTGGCATCTTAAAAATATCATAGTAGACATGTGAGAATCAAAGAAAAGGATGAAAATTTTATAAGGAAAATATTATTTTCAAGAATAGTATAACTTTTCTCATGTCAAATTTATTTTTTTAAAACATCTTTTTTTTTTAAGACTTTATTTATTTATTTGACAGAGAGAGAGAGAGAGATCACAAGTAGGCAGAGAGGCAGGCAGAGAGAGGGGGAAGCAGGCTCCCTGCTGAGAAGAGAGCCTGATGTGGGGCTTGATCCCAGGACCCTGGGATCATGACCTGAGCTGAAGGCAGAGGCTTAACCCACTGAGCCACCTAGGCGCCCTCTCCTGTCAAATTTATAATACCTGATAAAATTATTGCCTACGTCCCTTTCATTTATTTCCAAAAGTGGTATAAATTATCCAGTAGGAGGGGTCGTAGTAAAGGTGATTTTTCTGTACCAAGGATTTGGCACTTAATAAATTAAAGGCATAACCAGCAATATTTATAGCAATAGTTAAATAAATAACCACTGTTTCTTGTATTGACTTTAGAAGTGTTGTATTATTAGAATAATTTGGATGTCTTAAGTTTGGATTTTATTTATTTGTATTTTTTTTAAAGATTTTATTTATTTATTTATTTATTTATTTATTTATTTGACAATCAGAGATCACAAGTAGGCAGAGAGGCAGGCAGAGAGAGAGGGGAAGCTGGCTCCCCGCTGAGCAGAGAGCCCAGTTCGGGGCTGGGTCCCAGGACCCTGGGATCATGACCTGAGCCAAAGGCAGAGGCTTTAACCCACTGAGCCCCCAGGTGCCCCTATTTTAAAGATTTTTTTATTTCTTTGACACAGAGAGCAAGTGAGTGAGCACAAGCAGGGAGGGGCTGAGGCAGAGGGAGAAGCAGACTTCCCTCTGAGCAAGGAGCCCAATGTGGGATCTCGATCTCAAGACCCTGGGATCATGACCTGAGCCTTAGCAGATGCTTAACTGACTGAGCCACCCAGGCGCCCCTCCCCTTTATTTATTAGGAAATTTTTCAAACCTACAGAAAATTGGTCTTGATGACTGTGAACCCATCCTGCCCCATCTCTGTCCTCTGTCCTTCCCCCAGGCACATCATTCCTTCTGGACCTAGTTTGCAAAGTGCTTTCTGCTTCCCAGCCATACGGAGCAGATACAAATAAGACAAACATGATATGAGACTCCTTCAAATATGTGAAAAGTTTTTGGGGACGCCTGGGTGGCTCAGTTGGTTAAGCAGCTGCCTTCGGCTCAGGTCATGATCCCAGTGTCCTGGGATCGAGTCCCACATCGGGCTCCTTGCTCGGCGGGGAGCCTGCTTCTCCCTCTGTCTCTGCCTGCTATTCTGTCTGCCTGTGCTCGCTCTCGCTCCTTCTCTCTCTCTGACAAATAAATAAAATCTTTAAAAAATATATATATATGTGAAAAGTTTTTATATCCTATGAGTTTTCTCTTTTCTTCTTTTAACATACCTATTTCTTTCTATCTTCATTTATATGACATGGCTTGTTCCCTTCCCCTTCTAATCCCAATCTGCTGTATTCTGTGGGTTTCTTTAAGGAGCCCTGTCCGGAGCTGACTAATTGTAAAAACCAACTTTTATTGAGTACTTAGTGTGTGCCAGATTCTGTTTTTTGGTTCTTTTTTTTTTAATTTTAAAGATTTTTATTTATTTATTTGACAGGCAGAGATCACAAGTAGGCAGAGAGGCAGGGAAGCAGGCTTCCCGCTAAGCAGAGAGCCCAATGTGGGGCTCGATCCCAGGACCCTGGGATCATGACCTGAGCTGAAGGCAGAGGCTTTAACCCACTGAGGCACCCAGGTGCCCCCAGATTCTGTTTTAAGCACTGCGTATATGTGACTTTGATTTAGTCTTTGGCAACTGATGACCTAGGCTATGGTCTTATTTCCCATTTTCAGCTGAGGAAACAGACAGAGGCAAGTAACCTGCTCCCCATCCCAAAGCTGGCAGGTGAAGGCTGACACACAGATGACCTGCAGCCTGTCTCTGGGTCTCCTTTTTTTTGTTGTCCTAACAGCTTTATTTTTATTTATTTATTTATTTATTTATTTTATTTTATTTTTTTTAATGATTTTATTTATTTATTTGACAGAGAGAGATCACAAGTAGGAAGAGAGGCAAGCAGAGAGAGAGGAGGAAGCAGGCACCCTGCTGAGCAGAGAGCCCAATGTGGGACTTGATCCCAGGACTCTGAGATCATGACCTGAGCCGAAGGCAGCGGCTTAACCCACTGAGCCACCCAGGCGCCCCTATTTATTTATTTTTTAAGAGTTATTTATTTTAGGGCAAGTGGCAGTGGTGGGGGGGTTGGGGGCAGGGAGCAGAGGGATAGGGGAAGTGGACTCCCTGCTGAGCACAGAGGCTGCTATGGGACCTCAGTCTCACAACCCTGAGATCATGACCCCAGCCGAAGACAAGAGTCAGATTCCCAACGAACGGAGCCACCCAGGCATCCCTGGTCTATATTTTCTGCCAAAAATACATCATAGTGTCTATTTTCCCAAATGCTTGCCAGTTCAGTATATGAACAAACATGTAGGTTGTTGCCAATCTGGTATTCACATCTCCCTGGTTCTAGGTAGGATTCCATTTATGAGTGATGTCGAGGTACTTTTCATGTATGTTTAAAAATGATTTCTTTCCTGTAGATTTTTTTTTTCCTATTTTCTGTTAGATTCTTGGTCATTTTCTTATTCATTTGTAAGAGTTTTGTATATAATTAAGAATATTAGGCCTTTTGGGGCGCCTGGGTGGCTCAGTGGGTTAAGCCGCTGCCTTTGGCTCAGGTCATGATCTCAGGGTCCTGGGATCGAGTCCCGAATCGGGCTCTCTGCTCAGCAGGAAGCCTGCTTCCTTCTCTCTCTCTCTCGGCCTGCCTCTCCCTCTACTTGTGATTTCTCTCTGTCAAATAAATAAATAAAATCTTAAAAAAAAAAAAAAAAAGAATATTAGGCCTTTGGTTGCTTATATTGGTTGTAATTTTTTTTAGCTTATAGTTTGGCTTTTGACCTTGTTTCTGTATTTTTACCATGTAGAATTGAAAAAAACTTAAGGTCAAAACTGTCTTTGCTTTTATGACTTCTTGGTTTATACTTACTCAGAAAGATCTTTCCTAGTCTAAAATTTGTACTTTTTGAATTCACTCAAATTAGTTTCTTTTTTTTTACCGCTTTAATTTTCAATCCATCTGGAATTTATTTTGGAGTTAAGAGTGAGGTAATACTGCAACCTTGTTTGTTTGTTGTGTGTGTGTGTGTGTGTGTGTGTGTGTCTCTCCCCACCTCCCACCCCCAGGACTACTTAGTCGTCCTGATAACATTGAGTGAGTAATCTTTATACATTGATTTAAAATGCTGCCTGTATCACAAGTTAAATTCCTATATGTATTTAGGATTATTTCTAGACTTTGAGTCTATCTATGTCTAGTATGTCTCTGTATGTGCTAGTGTCAAATTATTTTAATGTGACTTTATGTAGTGTTTTAACATCTGGTAAGACATTACTACATATCCTTTTAAAAATTTTTTATTTATTTTATTATTTTTTATTTTTTATTTTTTAATTTATTTGACAGAGATCACAAGTAGGCAGAGAGGCCGGTGGGAGGGGGGAGCAGGCTCCCTGCTCAGCAGAGAGCCCAATGCAGGGTTCGGTCCCAGGACCCTGAGATCACCACCTGAGCCAAAGTCAGAGGCTTAACCCACTGAGCCACCCAGGCGCCCTTTCCTTAGTATTCTTGCACATTTATTTTTCCATAGGTACTTTAGAATCATCTTGGCTAGGAAAAAATCCTGTTAGGATTTTTCTTGGCATTGTGCTAATATTATGAATAAATTTATGCTGTGTGTCATAGTTGTAGCATTGAAACTCTCTATCCAAGAACTGGTTTTAGTTCCGTTTAATTCAAGCCTTGTTGTCCCTCTGTGGACTTCAATATATTTTCCCATTTGATCTTGAACATTTATTAAGTGTATTCCTGGGTTTTTGATACTTTTGTGCTTGTCATTTTGGCTTTCATAAACAGGATATATCTTCTGTTCTACTGTAACTAACTCTTACTTATACAGAGAAAAGAGGTGTTTTTTTTAAGATACTGATTTTTGTATGTCGACTTTGTATTTGCCCACTTTATTCAATTCTCTTACTATTTTATTTCATTTTTTAAAAGATTTTATTTTTTTTATTTGTCATACAGAGATCACAAGTAGGCAGAGAGGCATGCAGAGAGAGAGAGGGAAGCAGGCTCCCTGCTGAGCAGAGAGCCCGATGTGGGGCTCAATCCCAGGACCCTAAGATCATGACTTGAGTCGAAGGCAGAGGCTTAACCCACTGAGTCACTCAGGCACCCCAGTTCTCTTACTATTTTAAATGGTTAGGTTGTTTTCTTTTTCTTTTTCTTTTTTTTAAGATTTTATTTATTTGACAGAGATACTGGGAGAGGGAACACAAGCAGGGGAGTGGGAGAGGGAGAAGCAGGCTTCCTGCTGAGCAGGGAGCCCAATGCGGAGCTTGATTCCAGGACCCTGGGATCCTGACCTGAGCTGAAGGCAGATGCTTAGTGACTGAGCCACCCAGGCACCCCTGTTTTCTTGAGTTTTCAAGGACAGTCATATCATCCGGAAATAATGATTTTGTTTTCTCTTCTTATTGGATAATTCCATCAAAACAATGTTAAAAATTGTAGTGATTGTCAACATCTTGGTCACATTCCTCACTTTAATGACAGTGTTTTTAGTATTTTAGCATTGAATATGATAATGACTTTTGGATTGGAATGAGGAGAAATAAATTTTTTTTTTAAGGGTTCAACAACGCATGATTTTTATTCTCTTGCTTCTGAAAGCTTGTATCAAAAAATATATATATATTAAACCAAGGAAAATAACCGAAGATTTATGGGCCTCTTGTGCTTTGAAAACGGGAAGGGGAAAAAAAATGGTAGCCACTAATTTGCTCAGACACAGCACGCTTAGTGGTCCTGTATTTTTAAATTTTTAAGAATGGTTTTTAAGTGAAAGGGAAAACATCCACTGCCCCTTTCCAGAATTTAAACAAAGGGCAGTAGACATTCTTTACACCCAAATAAAACTATGGCAGTTCACATGTGACCAAGGTGAATGTAGAATGGAGGTGCTCTAAACATGGCTAGGACTCTTAGCAAAACTAACACACTAAAATCATATGATTACATTTTGAAAGAAAATGCACAAAAACCAAATAGAAATTTTGAGATTTTTTTCATTTGAAGATAAATCTTAATGCTATTAAATTCACAAGTATGCTAATTTAAATACCCAATTCTATTTATCTAAAACACACATTGCAAACATACAAATTATCTATTCTCTCCACATGTCAGAGCCCATTCATTTCATGGTTTGGAAATGCAGAGAATAGATTCCCCTTAAACTGCAAGTCAGCAGGTGTTTCTTTACAGTTAACTTTAGCAAAATTCATACAAAATAGTAATTGACAATGATCTTCTTTACTTGTTAACTCACAAGGAAACACCTTCAAAATTGCATTTTGTTAAAGTTTCTATACTAAAATGTAGAAAAACTGAACTATACAAATATTGAAAAGTTAAAAATTCCTTAATTTTTTATTCCTGGTACCACTACCATAATTTACAGGACAATATACCTGATGTAATGAAAAGAAAAAGAAAAAGACAAAGCTACAACAGATAAAAGACCTCAGGAATGTACATCTAATTGACACTACATTGCATTAATCAATAGCTGCACTTTTTGCAAACTGTGGCTATGACAGTCCTGAACAAGAAGGGTTTCCTGTTTAAGCTGCAGTAACTTTTCTGACTATGGATCATCGTTCCTTCTGTGGCAGATTTTTACAGTTCCTCTAATGCATTTGGGACAACTGTCTCAAAGTAAGCTGCAGCTTTCCTGACAACTCCTCGCTCTCTCTCCTGCTAAGAACTGTAGCCCTTTTCTTCTGAAAATTTTTTAGAACCTTCTGCTACCATATCCACCACTTCCACCATCAGAGCCATAACCACCACCATAGGGACTGCCTGAGCTTCTTCCACCAAAACTGGCCCCCTTCATGGGTCCATAATTTGATTGCTGTTGTCCACTATAATTTCCAAAATCATTATAGTTACCACCTCCAAAATTTCCTCCTTAATTGTAACCATCATATCCTCCACTACCACCTCCATATCCACCTCCTTGGTTTCCATATCCTGGTCCACCACCACCATAGCCTCCTCTACTACTGTAACCAGGACCACCACCATAGTTGCCACCATCACCTCCAAATCCATTATATCCACCATCACCTACTCCTTAACCACCTCTGCTGCCGCCACCACCACCACCGTAGCCTCCTCTTCCACCAAAGTTTCCACCACGGCCAAAGTTACCACCACCTCCAAAGTTCCCTCCATGACCCATGAAGTTGCCAGATCCACCTCCACGACCTCTTTGTGATCCAGCAGACTGCATTTCTTGTTTAGAAAGGGCATTTTTCACCTCTCAATTATGCCCATTAATAGTGTGGTATTTCTGAACAACAATTTTATCAACTGTATCATGATCATCAAAAGTTACAAAAGCAAATCCTCTCTTTTTTCCACTCTGCCTGTCTTCCATAACTTCTATGGTTTCAATCTTGCCATACTTTTCAAAGTAGTCTCTCAAATTATACTCTTCTGTATCTTCTTTAATACCACCAACAAAAATTTTCTTCACTGTTAGATGGGCACCAGGCTTTACAAAATCCTCTCTAGAAACAGCTTTCTTTGGTTCCACTACACGCCCATCAATCTTGTGTGGTCGGGCACACATTGCTGCATTCACCTCTTCAACACAAGAGTAAGTCACAAAACCAAAACCCCTGGAATGTTTTGTTTGGGGGTCTCTCATCACCACACAATCTGTAAGTGTACCCCATTTTTCAAAATGTTCTCTTAAACTATCATCTGTAGTTTCAAAGCTCAAACCACCAATAAACAGTTTTCTCAACTGCTCTGGTTCCTTTGGATCATGGCCCTCCATTTTGAGACCGGACTCGCCTCTTCCAACTCGAGTTCAATCAGGAGAAATAAATTTTATAGGTTAAGAAGGTATCCATCTATTTTTGTTTTCTTGGTCAGTAGAGCTAAAGGTCTGTCAGTTTTGTTGATATTTTCAAAGAACTCTTGGCACCTGGGTGGCTCAGTCAGTTAAATGTCTGCCTTCAGTTCAGGTCATGATCCTGGGGTCCTGGGATTGAGTCCCGCTTTAGGCTCCCTGCTCAGCAGGGAGGGTGTCTGCTTGTCCCTCTCCCTCTGCCCCTCCCCCTGCTCTCTCCTGTGCACTCTCTCTCTCTCAAATAAATGAATAAAACTTAAAAAAAAAAAAAGAAATTTTCTTTTTAGGATTTTATTTACTTATTTGAAAGAGAGAGCACAAGTGGGAGAGGAGCAGGCAGAGGGAGAAGCAGGTTCCCTGCTGAGCAAGGAGCCTGATGAGGGGCTCCATCCCAGGACCCTGGGATCATAATCTGAGCTGAAGGCAGCCACTTAACCAACTGAGCTACCCAGGCGCCCCTAAAAAAAATTTTGTTTTCATCATTTTGTCTCTTATTTTTCTATTTCACTTATCTCTGCTTTAATTTTTATTTCCTTCTTTCTTCTTGCATTGGGTTTTCTTTGCTCTTTTTTTTTCTAGCTTCTTATTCTTAAGAAGAACAGGTTATTTATTTGAGATCTTTGTCTTTTTCTAATATAGGCATTTACCTAATAAACTAACCCCTCTCCTGCCTCCCCTACCCCAGGCACTGCTTTAACTGTATCATTTAACTTTTGACATATTGTATATTTTTAGTCATTCTGTCTAATTCTGTTGAGTTTTTGTTAATGAATATTGAATTTTATCCAGTATCTTTAGCACCAGTAGAGGTGACCACGTGATTTTTATTGTTTTTATTAATTAATAATGACAGTCTCAGTAATTTTCTAATACTGGACCACCCTTTCGTTCTGGACACAAATTCCACCTGATTGTGTTGTATTCTTTTGATGTTTTGATGATGTTTATCTGGTACCTTTTTTAAAAGCTTTTAAAAATTTGAGATAACATTGACAGAACATTATATGTTTCAGGTACACAACATAATGATTTGATATTTGTATACATGATGAAATGACCACATTAAGTATATAGTTAACATCTGTCACCACAGTTACAAACTTTTTTTCTCATGATAAGAACCTTTAAAATCTGTTAGCAACTTCTATTTTTTATTTTTTTAAAGATTTTATTTATTTGACAGAGACACAGCAAGAGAGGAACACAAGCAGGGGGAGTGGGTGAGGGAGAAGAAGGCTCCCTCCCCATTGAGCAGGAATCCCAATGCAGGGCTCGATCCCAGGACCCTGGGATCCCGACCTGAACCAAAGGCAGACACTTCACCAACTGAGCCCCCCCCTTCCCCGCGCCCCTGTTGGCAACTTTTAAATATGCAATACAACATACACTGTAGTCACCATGCTGTGCATTACATCCCCACAACATAATGACTTTGTAAGTTTGTACCTTTTGACCCCTTTCAACTCATTTTACTCCTTCCTTCCCAGCAACCACCAGTCTGCTCTCTGTATTTATGAGTTTGCATTGTGTATTGTATGTTTTTTTGTTGTTTGTTTGCTTTGGTCTGTTTTGTTTTTCAGGGGAGGTTTTTTGTTTTTCTCTGACTTATTTCACTTAGCATAATGCCCTCACGGCCCCTTCATATTACTGCAAACAGCAAGGTTTCATTCCTTTTTTATAGCTGAATGATATTCTAGTGTGTGTGTGTGTGTGTGTGTGTGTGTGTGAATGTCTGTATATGTATATATACACCACATCCTCTTTATCCATTCATCCATTAATGAACACTTAGGTTGCTTCCATGTCTTGATTGTTGTAAATAATACTTCAGGAGCATTGGCATGCAGATATCTTCTTAAGTTAGTGTTTTTGTTTGCTTCAGATAAATTCCCAGCAGTGGAATTATTGAATTATAAGGTAGTTCTATTTTTAATTATCTGAGGATCCTCCTTACTGTATTCCATGGTGGCCTCACCAATTTACATTCCCACCAACACTGCATGAGGGTTCCCTTTTTTCCACATTTGCACCAACACTTGTTATTTCTTAACCTTTTGATTCTAGTCATTGTGAAAGGTATGAGGTGATATCCCATTTTGGATTTGCATTTCCCTGATGAGTGGCTGAGCACCTTTTCATGCACCTGTTGGCCATCTATATGTCTTTGGGAAGATGTCTCTTCAGATACTTTGCCCATTTTTTAATTGGATTGGTTTTTTACTATTGAGTTGTATGAGTTTTTATATATTTTGGATACTAACTGTCAAATTTACAATTCACAGATATTTTTACCTATTCTGTAGATTGCCTTTTCATGTTGTTGATGGTTTCTTCTGCTGTGCAGAAGGTTTTTAGTTTGGTGTAGCCCCACTTGTTAATTTTTCTTTTCTTTTTTTTTTTTTGGATGCCTTTACTTTTGGTGTCAAAAAAAATCATCACCAAGACCAGTGTCTAGGAGCTAACCACTTATATATTTTCCTAGATTTTATGGTTTCAGGTCTTAACATTTAAGTCTTTATTTTTTTTTAAGATTTTATTTATTTATTTGACAGACAAAGATCACAAGTAGGCAGAGAGGCAGGCAGAGTGGGGTGTGGGAAAGCAGGCTTCCCACTGAGCAGAGACCCCCACCCCCGACGTGGGGCACGATCCCAGGACCCTGAGAGCGTGACCTGAGCTGAAGCAGAGGCTTAACCCCACTGAGCCACCCAGGTGCCCCTAATCTATTTTTTTTAATTTATTTTTTCTTATATTTTTAGAGAGGGAGAGGAGCCCACGTGGCACTTGATCTCATGATCCTGAGATCATGACCTGGGCCAAAGTCAAAGACTGATCCACCCATGGGCCCCAAGTCTTTAGTATAGTTTTGTGTATAGTGTAAGATACTGTCTAGCTTTATTCTTTTGTATGTGACAGTCCGATTTTCCCAACACCATTTATTAAAGATATCCTTTCTTCATTGTATATTCTTGCCTCCTTTGTTGTAAATTAATTGACCACATATGCATGCATTTATTTCTGGGCTCTCTATTCTGTTTTATTGATCTGTGTATCTGCTTTTGTTAATATGATACTATTTTGATTACTATAGCTTGTAATGTAGTTTGAAATTAGGGAGCTTGATGCCTCCAGCTTTGTTCTTCATTCTCAACATTGCTTTGGGTATTTGGGATTTTTGTGCTTCCATACAAATTTTAGGATGTTCTACTTCTGTGAAAAATTGGAATTTTCATAGGAATTGCATTGAATTTTAGATTGTTTTAGATAATATGGCAAGGTCCTGGGATTAAGCCCTGCCTTGGGCTCCCTGCTCAGCACAGAGTTTGCTTCTCCCTCTCCCACCCTCTCACCCCCGACTCGTGGGGTCTCTCTCTTCCAGATAAATAAAATCTTAAAAAATAAATAAATAAAAGGGCACCTGGGTGGCTCAGTGGTTTAAAGCCTCTGCCTTTGGCTCAGGTCGTGATCTCAGGTTCCTGGGATCAAGCCCTGTGTTGGGCTCTCTGCTCGGCGGGGAGCCTGCATCCTCCTCTCTCTCTGCCTGCCTCTCTGTCTACTTGCGATCTCTGTCTGTCAAATAAATAAATAAAAATCTTTTTAAAAAGAGGGGGGCGCCTGGGTGGCTCAGTTTGTTGAGCCACTGCCTTCGGCTCGGTTTGGGGTCCCAGAGTCCTGGGATCCCGTTGTCGGGCTCCCGGCTCTGCAGGTGGTCTCGGTCTGCTTCTCCCTCTGACCTCCCCTCTCATGTTCTCTCTTTCTCTCTCTCTCTCTCAAAAAAATAAATAAAATCTTTAAAAAACAAAGTCATGCAAACAAGTGATATTTTTTGACATTTTATTTTATTATCCTTCGGTAGATTTTATCTGCTTATGTTGTCTTTATAAAAATAGTTGGGAAGTGAGGTGCCTGGGTGGCTGACGTTGAGCGTCTGCCTTCTGCTGGGGTCATGATCCCAGGGTCCAGAGATCCAGCCGGGCATCCGCCTCCCTGCTTGGCGGGAGGCCTGCTTCTCCCTCTCCCACTCCCCCTGCTTGTGTTCCCTTTTTCACTGTCTCTCTGTCAAATAAATAAATAAAATCTTAAAAAAAAAAAAAAGTTGGGAAGCTCTCTCTTTTTTTTTTCATTGAATTAAAACATTTTAATAGCATTGGTGCTGTGATTGATACAGAATTCACTGGTGAAAACTTCTGGGCCTGGTGGTTGTTCATTTGCATTTTCCCTCTCTGTCACAATTACCTTCTTTTTCTTTTTTTTTTTTTTAAGATTTTATTTATCTATTTGAGATAGAGCATGAGAGGGGAGAAGGTCAGAGGGAGAAGCAGACTCCCCATGGAGCTGGGAGCCCAAGTGGAACTCCATCCCAGGACTCGGGGATCATGACCTGAGCTGAAGGCAGTTGCTTAACCAACTGAGGCACCCAGGAGTCCACAATTACCTTCTTCCTATGTACTTAAATTGAAATTGTATCTCAGTGTAAACATGGTGGGAGCAAATGATTTCACCTTCCTTGGATGCTTTACCTTTATAAGAAATACTCAGAATGTTTATTAAATAACAAAATAATTTATGCTGTTGTATCTTTTTGAGCACTTAATGATAATCTGCTTTTTTACAAATGTATTTGACATTATGGATGTTCATTTTTACCTGATGAACCTGTAATTAATGTCTATTTTTTTTATTGTATAGAAATTTACAGCAACAATGTCCACACCAGACAAGAAAGCCTCACAGAAGATTGGTTTCCGATTACGCAACCTCCTCAAGCTTCCCAAAGCACATAAATGGTGCATATATGAATGGTTCTACTCAAATATAGATAAGTACGTATCATGGTTTACGTCGTGGGTGTCACCTGAACCAGAAATTCTCAAACATTATAAGCTGTTTTGTTTTCTATAGGTCTGTTTTGATTCTTTTTTTCCCCGATTTTTTTTCTTCATTCTACTTTGAGCCATATCCATTCCTCACAGTTTGCTTTTCTCCTTCTCCTTTCACAGAAGTGGTTATACATTTTTGTGAAAACTCAAATGAAAATATAATCCGTATTATAATTTACAAAGGCCGTGGAGTAGAGAGGCTTTAGAACAGAGTTCCCATATTTATAATGAACAAGAAAGGTTTTTCCTTTTATTTTTTTTAAGTTATTTATTTATTTATTTATTTATTTATTTATTTTAGAGCATAAGCGGGGAGAGAGGAAGGGGGAGAGGCAGACTCCCTGCTGAACAGGGAGCCCGATGCGGAGCTTGATCCCAGGACCCCGGATAACCTGAGCTGAAATGAAGAGCCGGATGCTTAACTGACTAAGCCACCCAGGCACCCCTAGACAAGATGTGTTTTATACATCTTGGGATTTTATTTTATTTTTTAAAAGATTTTATTTATTTATTTGACAGAGATCACAAGTAGGCAGAGAGGCAGACAGAGAGAGAGGAGGAAGCAGGCCCCCTGCTGAGCAGAGAGCCTGAAGTGGGGCTCGATCCCAGGACCCTGGGATCATGACCTGAGCTGAAGGCAGTTGCTTGACCCACTGAGCCACCCAGGCGCCCCTCTACATCTTGAGATTTTAAATGCTAGTATGTTGGTAAAGAAGCAGTTACTAATGGTACCAATGATTCAGTAAAATATTTAGAATAGTCTTTCTTTTCTCTTTCTTTTTTTTTTTCTTTTTTTTTTTTTTTTTTTTTTTTAAGGATTTTATTCATTTATTTGAGAGCAAGAGAGAGAGAAAACCAAGACAAGGGAGGGGCAGAGGGAGAGGGAGAAGCAGACTCCCCTTTGAGCAGGGAGCCCAATGCCAGGACCCTGGGATCATGACCTAATCCTGGAGAGGCCTACAGTTTTCTAAAATTGATTTAATCTCAAGGAGGACTCCATGGTGTTGGTATTACCTTTGGGAAAAAATAAATTGTAGCTAACATTGTTTGTCCTCACTGGATATAAGGACAGTGCTAGGATATACTAGGATGTACTCATACATGAGATTTAGCAAAAATCAGTGTCTCTTGGAATCTCCAGCACAGTCAGTATTTCTTGAGTAACTTGTATACATTGGTTGTTTCACAGATATAACACTTTTAGTTTTAGCTTTGAATTTGTGCCTATTTTCTTTTTTTTTAATTTTCTTTTTTAAATTTATTTATTTGACAGAGAGAGAAAGAGATCACAACAAGGCAGAGCAGCAGGCAGAGAGGGGGAAGCAGGCTCCCTCTGAGCAGAGAGCCTGATGTGAGACTTGATCCCAGCACCCTGAGATCATGACCTGAGCCAGAGGCAGAGGCTTAACCCATTGAGCCACCCAGGCGCCCTTTGTGCCTGTTTTGTATATGTACTGGGCAGAAGTGAAAGATGGCACTTGGTGTTGAGTATAATGCTGAAAATTAGAAAGCATATTTTGAAATTTATGACCCTGAAGTAACTTATCATGTCTTAACCATTAAAATACCATTTCTGTTTTATAGGCCACTGTTTGAAGGTGATAATGACTTCTGTGTGTGTCTGAAGGAATCCTTTCCGAATTTAAAAACAAGAAAGTTAACAAGAGTAGAATGGGGAAAAATCAGGCGACTTATGGGAAAACCACGGAGGTAAAAATAATATTTTTATTAAAGATGAAATCAGTAATTTAGTTTGTAGTGTAATTACCACATTGATTCTTTTTCATCATTACAAAGACTAGTACTGAGACACTCTTTTTCAGAATAATTATATCTTAAATATATCCTGTTAACCAGCTTTCAGGTAGGTGCTTTTTATACCTATGCGTCTTAAATATACAATTCCATTTTTGTTCAAATTACAGGCTTTGTATATAATTTTCTTACATTGTCTATGCCCACTATGTTCCATAAAATATTTTATTTATTTATTTTTTTAAATGATTTTATTTATTTATTTGACAGAGATCACAAGTCAGCAGAGAGGCAGGCAGAGAGAGAGGGGGAAGCAGGCTCCCTGCTCAGCAGAGAGCCCAATGTGGGGCTTGGTCCTAGGAACCTGAGATAATGACCTGAGCTGAATGCAGAGGCTTAACCCACTGAGCCACCCAGGTGCCCCCAAAAAATACTTTAAGAGGGCACTAGAAAATATAGCTGATCCTTTAACAATGTGTGGGGTTAGGGATGCCAACCCTGCAGTCAGAAATCTACATAAAACTTTTGACTCTCCAAAAACCTAACTACTAGTAGTTTGTTATTGACTGGAAGCCTTACTGATAACATAAACAGTTACACATATTTTGTATGTCATGTATATTATATACTGTGTTTTTACAATAAAGTAAGCTAGAGAATAGAACATGGTATTGCGAAGATATGTTTACAGTACCGCACTGCATTTGTCAAAAAAAAAACCCCGTGTATAAGTGGATGTGGGCGGTTACATCCATGTTTTTCAGGAGGTAACAATATTTAATGAGGCTCTCAGGGTATCCCTACATTGTTATTATCCTTTTAAAAACTGTTTATCACTGCAAAAGCCTTCTTACAACTGCGTGTCTTACTTTATATAAAAACAGGATAAGGGGGTAGGAGAAATAAGTGAAGGGGATCAAAAGGTACAGACTTGCAGTTATAAAAGTAAGTCCTGAAGTGTAGTGGACAGTGTGATGACTACAGTTAATAATACTGTAACATGTATTTGAAAATTGCTGACTGTGGGTCTTAAAAGTTCTCATCCCAAGGGAAAAAATGTTCTAACTACATATGGTGTCAGATGTTAACAAGACTTAGTGCAGTGGTCATTTCACAATATATACAAATACTGAATCCCACTGTTTTATACCTGAAGGTTACATAGAGTGTTATATGTCTACTATACCTCAATAAAATAAAAACACAGGTTATCTCAAAAAAACAAATCCCCAGAAAGAAAAATCAAGTCAACCTATCCGATATGTTATTTTCTGATAATTACTTTTCATGTGAAATGACTTTTCCTTTTACAGTGATATCTTGCTTTCTAACACATTGGAGAACCTGATATGACTTTTGAGTGAAGTTTTGGAATCTGTTAGATTATTAGTTCTCATATAACGTCTCTCTGCCTAGTAAAATCAGGTACAAGACTTTCTCACTTTATTTAAAAAATTTTTAAAAAAGATTTTATTTATTTATTTATTTGACAGAGAGAGACAGTGAGAGAGGGAACACAAACAGAGGGAGTGGGAGAGGGAGAAGCGGGCCTCCCGCCCAGCAGGGAGCCCAACGTGGGGCTTCATCCCAGGACCCTGAGATCATGACCTGAGGCGAAGGCAGATGCTTAATGACTGAGCTACCCAGGTACCCAAGACTTTTTCACTTTAGATGGTGCAAAAATCCAAAAAATGACTAGGGCAAGTAGAAACAATTTAATTTTAATGATTTCTGTAGATAGTGATGAAATGCAAGGAGAAGCTTTGATTGAACTGATAATATTTTATTTCTGTTTTAACACATGACGTTGCTGATGATGTTTTTAATAGTTCCCTCATTTACAAGAATGTGGGCCTGTTGTGCGCGTGCACACACACACACACACACACACACAAACACACACTGGATATTACCATAAAAAGAATGAAATCTTGCCATTTGCAACAACGGGAATGGATCTTGAGTGTATTATGCTGAGTGAAATAAGTCAGACAAAGAAAGACAAAATCATATGATTCACTCATGTATAGAAACTAAAAGAAGAAAAGGGGCACCTGGGTGGCTCGGTCAGTTGAGCGTCTGCCTTTGACTCAGGTCATGATCCCAGGAGAGCCCTGAATTAGGCTTTCTGCTCAGCAGGGAGCCTGCTTCTCGGTCTCCCTCTACTGCTCCCCCTGCTTGTGCTATCTCACTTGCTCTATCAAATAGGTAGATAAAATCTTTAAAAAAGAAAAAAAGAAAGAAAATGGAAAAAAAGGTCAAAAAATTTTAAAAAAACCTCTTAAATACAGAGCACAAACTGGTGGTTACCTGAGGGGAGGTGGGTGAAATAAGTACAGGGAATTAAGAGGTATAAAATTCTGGTTATAAAAAGAATAATTTGGGTGCCTCGGTGGCTCAGTGGGTTAAGCCTCTGCCTTCAGCTCGGGTCGTGGTCTCAGGGTCTTGGGATCAAGGCCCACATTAGGCTCTCTGCTCGGTGGGGAGCCTGCTCCCTCCTCTCTCTCTGTCTGCCTCTCTGCCTACTTATGATCTTTCTCTCTGTCAAATAAATAAATAATTGGAAAAAAAAAAGAAGAATTCATGGAAATGAAAAAAAAAGCACAGCAATAATATTATAATAATATTACAATAATATTGTAATAACATTTCGTGGCAGGTTTTGACTGCATTTATTTGGTCAGTATTGAATGGTGTAGAAAAATTGTCAGCTCCTTACGTTGTACACCTGAAACTAATATAATGCCGGGTGTCGTTTTCATGTCAATGAAAAAAATACAAAAAAGTATAAACCCAATTAACAAATTCCTAAATGATTTGAATGGATGCTTCACCAAAGATGTAAGGATATCAAATAAATACTAGAGAAAGTAGTCAACATTTGGTCAATAGAAAAATGCAAATGAACCCATAATGTCTAAAATTTACAAGATTAAGGGTGCCTGGGTGGCTCAGTCAATTTTTTTTTAGAGAATTTTAGGTTCACAACAAAATTGAGAGAAAGATAGAGAGATTTCTTATATACTCCCTGCCCTCAGAGATGCACAGCCTTCCCCCTATTGGTATGTTCCACCGCAGTGATACATTGTGAAAGTTGATGAGTCTCTATCAGTTTATCATAATCCCCTAAATCCATGGTTTACATTAGGGTTTACTCTTAGTATTGTATCTGTAGGTTTTGAAAAATGTATAATGACATAGATCTATCATTATAATGTCATATACAGTATTTTTACTGCTCTGATAATCTTTTATGCTCCACTTATTCCTTTTTCTCCCTAGGGCCCCAACTCCTGGCAACTGCTGGTCATTTTGACTGTCTCCAGGGTTTTGCATTTTCCAGAATGTCATATGTTAGAATCATACCATATGTGGCCTTTTCAGATTGGCCTCTTTCACTTAGTAATATGCATTTCAGGTTCCTCTGTATCTTTTCATGGCTTGATAGTTCATCCTTTTTAGTGCTGAATAATATTCCATTGTCTGAATATACTCCTCTATTTTTTTATCCACTCACTAAGAGACATTTTGGTTGCTTCGAAGTTTTGCCAGTTATGAGTAAACTGGTGTAAACATCCATGGTGATGTTTTGGTGTGGACATAAGTTTTTAGCTCATCTGGGTAGATACCAAGAGTATGGTTGCTGGATTGTATGATAAGACTGTATAGTTTTATAAGAAACCACCAAACTCTCTTCCAAGGTGTCCACGCCATTTTGCATTCCCACAAGAATGAACAAGAGTTTCTGTTGTTCCACATCCTTGCCAACATTTGGTGTTGTCTGTGTTCTAGATTTTGGTCATTCTAATAGATTTGTAGTAATGTCTCACTTTATTTATATTTCCCTAATGACATAGTATGGTGAGCATCAAAGTGGCTTGTCATCTGTATATCATCTTTGGTAATATTTGACTTCTTTTGTTTCTTAAAAGGTTAAACATGCACTGACCATATGACCTCACCATTCTATTTCTAGGTGTTTAGTTAAGAGAAATTAAAGCATATATTTATACAAAAACCTATACAGAAATGTTCATAGCAACTTTGTTGTAATGACCCCAAACTGGAAACAACACAAATATCCACCAGTAGGAGAATGGGTAAACAAATTACGACACATTCAAAGAAAAGGTTACTATTCTCCAATAAAAAGAATGAACCACTGATGCATGTGACAAAATGGATTAATCTTAGAATAATTATGCTGAGTGAAAGAAGCCTGACGGAAGAGTTCATACTAGATGATATTGTTTATATAAAATTTTAGAAGATAGAAGCTAAAATGACAGAAAGCAACTTAGTGATTGCTTGAGCAGTGGAGATATAGGAGTGGGAGGATTGTGAAGGAAGGATAATAAAGTGCCACAAGGAAACTTTGGGGAGTGATCGATGTTTTCAGATGTTCATGATCTTGTCTGTGATGATGGTTTTACAGATATATATTTTGTGGCACGAAGCTATGTTTAAGTTACTTTGGTTCATCCCAGTATTTGAAAATAGAAGTAAGATAGGCCCTAAAGATAAGAGTAAATTCAGTATTTATGCTTTAAGGCAGGAAGTATAGTTAAACATTTACACAGAAGTAAGCCTCATCTTTAGTTCTTTATTGGTGTGCTCACTGGGTCACAGGGAAAATATCATGTTCTTCTGAACAGAATATTATAATTGAACTTCATCCCAGGAGGAGACCTGGGATCCAGATGCAGTGTTGTCAAAGAATGGTGAACAAATCCTCCTGCTGTGTAGGAAAGGATAATGTAGATTTGCTTATAACTCTATAAGTTATAACTCTTGCAAAGTCCCATTTTTAAAAATATATAATCTACTTTGAAGGGAAACAATTATTATTTCTAAGAACTCATTCTTAAATATATTACTCCAAAGAGAGGAAAAGAAGGAATGGTGAGATGGGTGGTCTGATTTCAAGTTTTGTATTTTGGTTGTTTTTTTTTTTTTTAAAGATTTATTCACTTTTGAGAGAGAGAGAGAGAGAGTGCGAGTGAGTGTGCGATGGGGCAGAGGGAGAAAGAAATTTTAGTAGACCCCTTGCCGAGCTCGGAGTCTGACCTGGGCCTTGATCTCAGGACTCTGAGATCATGCATGACCTGAGCCAAAACTAAGAGTCAGATGCTCAACTGACTTGTCACCGGGGGCCCCCTGATTTCAAGTGTTTGTATAGGATAGTTATCAGTTTATATGATTTTTATAATTTATTCTAGATGTTCTTCTGCATTTTTTGAGGAAGAGAGATCAGCATTAAAACAGAAACGACAGAAAATAAGGCTCTTACAACAAAGGAAAGTTGCAGATGTTTCCCAATTCAAAGATCTCCCAGATGAAATTCCTTTGCCCCTGGTTATTGGAACCAAAGTTACAGGTAAGTGAACATAACCTCATTACCATTTTGCTCTATAATTTTTTTTTTTTGCTCTATATTTTTTCACCAAGATAACTGCTAGATAACCACTAGACAAGTGGCTTTTAAATTTTAAAAACTTAAGCTAGGAATGCCTGAGTGACTCTGTCTTCAGCTCAGGTCATGGTTTCAGGGTTCTGGGATAGAGCCCCACATCAGGCTCTCTGCTTGGCAGGGAGCCTGCTTCCCACCCCCACACCCTGCCTGTCTCTCTGCCTACTTGTGATTTCTGTCTGTCAAATAAATAAATAAAATCTTTAAAAAAAATAATAAAAGCTTAAACTATAGTTCTATAGCAGTATACTGTAGAAGTTATTATTTCTTCATCTGTGGCATCTGGTTTTTAAGCTGCTTGGGAGAAAGCGTACTGGTTCAAAGCAGTGTCTACTACAACGTAAATTAAAGCAAACTGCCACAAAGATGAAATTTAAAATTCACTGGAATAAGCATGGCTAGACATTGTTTGAATTTCTAAAATTTTAAATTGTCCTGTCTTTTGCTTTCACATCATTTCTTTTCTTTTCTAACCAATCTTAAACAGTTAACTCACAAATACCATTGTTTTTGTGCTCTTTGGGTTTAGGGATAGTCCATTTCTAATGACTGAATAGTAATTATTCAGTAGGTAGTTTGCTCAGCATTTTAATTTAAGGGTGTAAATTCTGTCAACTTATAGATCTGAGTCTTTCTGTTCTGTTCAGTTATGATGTGGAAGGAAAGTACCACCAAAACTCCAAGTGTAAGTTAAGCCTTAATAATTTAGTAAACTAAAATTACAATTTTTGTAACACAGGAAATAACAAGGTGTTAAGTGAATAGGTAGATTAGTAACTGCACTGAAAGGGATTAAACAGTGGTTGGATTTATCAAAGAATATTTTCTGGAGGAAAGGTAACCTTGAGTTACATATTAATATCACTTTTCCTGGTTATAAAAGTGGTACATGTTTCTAGTATATTATAAAAATGGGTAATTAAGAGAAAAGGCAGACAAAAGAGAGGAGACTGTATCTTGCACATGAAATCCAGGTAGAAAAGAGAAGAATAGATTTGGTCATAACTTACCATGACAGGCTTAACCATGTACAGAAGTTATAGATGGGGGCACCTGGGTGGCTTAGTGGGTTAAAGCCTCTGCTTTCAGCTTGGGTCATGGTCCCAGGGCCCTGGGATCAAGCCCCGCATCGGCCTCCCACATCGGCCTCTCTGCTCAGTAGGGAGCCTGCTTCCTCCTCTCTCTCTGCCTGCCTCTCTGCCTGCTTGTGATCTCTATCAAATAAATAAATAAAATCTTAAAAAAAAAAAAGTTATAGATGATCTCTCTGTCAATAAAATTAATCTGGGGATGAGATTAGAAATTAAGTGAGGAGGGGCACCTGGGTGGCTCAGTGGGTTAGGGCCTCTGCCTTCGGCTCAGGTCATGATCCCAGGGTCCTGGGATGGAGCCCCACGTTGGGCTCTCTGCTCAACGGAAAGCCTGCTTCTCTCTCTCTCTCTCTCTCTGCCTGCCTCTCTGCCTATTTGTGATCTCTCTGTCTGTGCTAATTAATTAATTAATTAATTAAAAAAGAAATTAAGTGAGGAGGAGATTGTAGACTTGAAAAAAATACATTAGTTCTAAAACACCATATGGGGCACCTGGGTGGCTCAGTGGGTTAAGCCTCTGCCTTCGGCTCAGGTCATGATCTCAGTGTCCTGAGATCGAGCCCTGAATCAGGCTCTCTGCTCAGTGGGGAGCCTGCTCCTCTCTCCCCTGCCCGCCTCTCTGCCTACTTATGATCTCTGTTAAATAAATAAATAAAATCTTTAAAAAATAATTAATAAAAATAAAGCACCATATAAACAAGTACAGATATAAAGTCTGTAGTACAACTACAAATCAGAGAAGTGTCCGAATGCATAGAATGACATAAAAGTTAATTGTTTCAGAATTTTAAGCACTGGCAGTTTTATGGAGGGTCTGTAAGTAGGTATTCTCATTGTAATGGAGAATAGGTTGGACAGGATGTATCAGGATATGAGAAAAGGGTGTGCCTGGGTTGCTCAGTTAAGCCTCTGCCTTTGGCTCAGGTCATGATTCTGGAGTCCCAGGTTAAAGCCCCATGTCTGGCTCCCCCCTTGGTGGAGAGTCTGCTTCTCCCTCTGCCCCTTACCCTGCTTGTTGCACTCTCTCTCTCACTTGCTCTCTCAAATAAATAAATAAAATCTTAAAAAAAAATATATGAGAAGAGTTTGGGGCACCTGGGTGGCTCAGTCGGTTAAGCATCTGCCTTTGGCTCAGGTCATGCTCTCAGGGTCCTTGGATCAAGCCCACATCAGGCTCACTGCTCAGAGGGGAGTCTGCTTCTCCCTCTCCCTCTGCTCCTCTCCATGCTCATGCACACACACTCTGTCTCTCAAATAAATAAGATCTTTTTTTTTCTTTCTTTTTTTATTTTAAGAAAAAACCAACTGAATGGCTCAGTTGGTTAAGCGACTGCCTTTGGCTCGGATTGTGATCCTGGAGTCCTGGGATCAAGTCCCACGGTCTCCCTGCTTAGCAGAGAGTCTGCTTCTCCCCCTGAGCCTCCACTTCTCCTGGTTTCTCTCTCTCTCAAATAGTTAAAATCTTAAAATAATAATAATAATTTTTAAAAAAAGAATGATTTTTTCATTTTTATTTTTAAAATTTTACTTATTTATTTATTTAGAGAGCACAAGCAGGGAGGAGAGAGAGTAGGTTCCCTGCGATCAGGGAACCCAACTCAGGGCTTAATCCCAGGACCCTGAGATCATGACGTGAGCCAAAGGCAAATGCTTAACAGACTGAGCCACCCATGGCTGAAGAAAAAAAATCCTAGTAATAATATTTTGTGACACATGAAAATTATATGAAATTCAAAGACCTCATTATGGAGGAAAGATGGCCTAAATTTAGTTTATAACTGAAACAGAATAATAATAAGAGGAAGCATGGCAGGGCCAGGAAATCTGCCAGTAATTTTTTGTCTACCAGAAGTAGTAGTTCAGCATACTGTCTAGCGTGCAATACAAAATTATTAAACCTATGTAGGAACACGAACACAGGTTCTGTAGTCAAAAAGCCATCAGTAGAATTCGATGCTGAGATGGCTAAGATATTGGAACTAGCAGTGGCTTCAAAATGTTTGTTATGGGGGTGCCTGGGTGGCTCAGTGGGTTAAAGCCTCTGCCTTCCGCTCAGGTCATGATTCCAGGGTCCTGGGATCGAGCCCCACTTTGGGCTCTCTGCTCTGGGGAGAGCCTGCTTCCTCTTCTCTCTCTGCCTGCCTCCCTGCCTACTTGTGATCTCTCTGTCAAATAAATAAATAAAATCTTAAAAAAAATGTTTGTTATGAACTTAATATAAATGTGGTCATAATTAGTGGAGAAATCTCAGAGATAAAGAGGAATTATTTAGGTATAACAAATTTAGAAGTGAAAAGTATAGTATCTGAAAAGAAAAATTCTTAATGGGCTTTAAAACAGATCAGAAATAGTAAAAGCAAGGGTGAGTGAACCTAAGAATATATCCATAGACATTATCCCACTGTGAGAGCAGCAGACAAAACTGGGAAGAACTGTGGTAGAGCCTCAGAGGCCTCTGGGACAATGTTAAGCAATTTCACAGATGTATAGAGTTCCTAAAAGGAGAGGAAAGACACATGGCACAGGGAAACAAACAGAAGAAGACAAAGGATAAAATATTCCCACATTTAATTTTTTAAAATTAAATTAAAAGGTACAGATCCAAGATACTCTGAACCCAACCCAGATAACCCACATGTTTGCAAAGCCCCAACATACCATACAGAAAAACTACAAAGAAAATCTTGAAAGCAGTCATAGAAAAGCAACATATTACATAAGAGGAAAACTTATGAATGGTAGCTGACTTTACATAAAAAAATATGCCAAAAGTAATGCCAAAAGATATTTTTCAGATTGAAGGGAAATGATACCAGATGGAACCTCAGATCTACAGAGAGGAGAAGAAATTTTCTACGGAAAATGGCACATATGTAAAATGGAACAGTCGTGTTGCAAGGTTCTTGAATTTGTTATGAGAGCATACAGTATTGACTGTGAATAGACCATAGTAGGTAAAGATTGGGTATTCTGATCTGTAGAGTATTGAAGTTCAAAACCTTCAGGGTGCATCAGAATTACCTGGAGGGGTGGATGAAACACAGATTGCCAGACCCCTTCCTCCCACCTAGTTTCTAATTCAGAAGGTCAGGGGTAGGGCCTGAGAATTTGCATTTTAACAAGATTCCAAGTGATACTGATGCTGCTGGTGTGGGGCTATACTTTGAGAACTAGTAGAAGGAGTTTTTTTTTTTTTTTTCTTTAGAGAGAGAGAGTGAGCAGGGGGAGGGGCAGAGGGAGAAGGACGGAGAGAATCCCAAGCAGGCTCCACACCCAGCACAGAGTCGGACAGGGATTTGAGATCATGACCTGAGCCAAAATCAAGGGTCAGTTGTTTAACCAACTGAGCCACCCAGGCAGGACCTACTTTTTAAAAAAAATGCTAAGAAGCATACCTAGAAAGCCAACAGAGAAGTTAATTTTGAAATTCTAATAAATAAATGAAAAGACAATAGGAAAGAAAGTACAGGGAACAAACACCATGGCATAAATAGAAAATAAACAGCAAGAAGGTAGACTCAAGTGTGGTCCTATTTTCATTATATTAAATGACAGTGAACTAAGCACTATACTGGAAAAGCAGGGATTATCAGACTAGGTTTAAAAAAAAAGAAATGTCTGGGATGCATTGATAATTTAAAAGCAAATTGATAATTTAAAAGCAAAATTTAAAAGTGAAAAAGATAGGCATGCAGATATTGACCATAGAGAGCTGAACTGGCTATAATGTTAGACAAAATAGATTGCAAGATAAGGAATATTTGATAATGATAAAAAGGTCAATTCAGAAAAATGTAACAATCCTAATATACATTCATTAATAAGTCCTTCATAACAGAACTTTAAAATACTTAAAGCAAAAACTGAGACAACTAAAGGAGGCCATATACAAATCAGCAGTCATAGTTGTAGATTTTAACACCTCTCTACTAGTAACTGAGAAGAGGAAAAGAAACCAGTACAAATACAGAGAATCTGAGAAACACTGTCAATTTTGATGATCCAATTGATATATATTTTTTAAGATTTTATTTATTTATTTGAGAGAGAGAGAGAGAGGAAGGGCAAAGAGACCCTGAGATCTTGAGCTATGCTGAAGGCAGAAGCTTAACCAACTGAGCCATCCAGGCACCCAGATCCGATTGATATTTTTGAACACTAATCCCCAGAACTATAGAATACATATTCCTTACACATGCACATGATTTGTTTGTCAAAATAGACCATCTGGTGGCAATGTCAGTACATTTTAAGAGATTGAAATCATACATAGAATTTCTCTGAACACAGCAGAATTTAATTAGAAAGCAAAACAATAAAATCCTGAAGACACTCAAATATTTGGAAACTAAATGTTCTACTTCTGAATAACTCCTGAGTAAAAAGAGGAAGTTCAAGGGAAAATAGCAAATACTTCTAATATAAAAATAATAAAAATACAACATAAAAATTTGTGGGGTGCAGCTAAAGCAGTAGTTACAGGAAAACCTACAGTTTTAAATGCTCATATCAGAAAAAAATGCTTATATATTTTTAAAACTGTCTAAATTTGCATTTTAAGAAACTAGAGCAAAAACCCACAGCTAACATTATACCCACAAGGAGCTGTTAAGAGCTTTCCCTCTAAGATAAGGAATAAGACAGGGGTAACCATTCTCACCCGCATAGTACTAGAAGTCCCAGCCAGAGCAGTTGGGCAAGAAAAAGAAGTAAAGGCATTCAAATCAGAAAGGAGGAATTAGAATTATCTCTGTTTACAAATGAAATGATTGTATCTGGAGAAAACCCTAAAGACTCCACCCCAAAACTATTGCAAGGATATAAAATCAATATTCAAAAATCATTGCATTTCTGTATATTTATGTTCAAAATACTTGAATAAGGGGCTCCTGGGTGGCTCGGTGGGTTTAGCCTCTGCCTTCTGCTCAGGTCATGATCTCAGGGTCCTGGGATCAAGCCCCACATCGGGCTTTCTACTCAGCAGGGAGTCTGCTTCCCCCTCTTTCTCTGCCTACTTGTGATCTCTCTCTATCTGTCAAATAAATAAAATCTTAAAAAAAACCAAAAGGGGCATCTGGGTGGCTCAGTGGGTTAAAGCCTCTGCCTTCAGCTCAGGTCATGTTCCCAGGGTCCTGGGATCAAGCCCCACATCAGGCTCTCTGCTCAGCAGAGAGCCTGCTTCCCTTCCTCTCTCTCTGCCTGCCTCTCTGCCTGCTTGTGATCTCTGTCTGTCAAATAAATAAAATTTAAAAAAAAAATCTTGACAGGACGCCTGGGTGGCTCAGTTGGTTAAGCAGCTGCCTTCGGCTCAGGTCATGATGCCAGCATCCTGGGATCGAGTCCCACATCGGGCTCCTTGCTCGGCAGGGAACCTGCTTCTCCCTTTGCCTCTACTGCCATTCTGCCTGCCTGTGATCTCTCTCTCTCTCTCTCTGGCAAATAAATAAATAAAATCTTTTTTAAAAAAAACTTGAATAAGAAAACAATCCCATTAAAAAAAAAAAAGAAAACAATCCCATTTATGATGAGATCAAAAACACTAAAATACTTGGGATTAAATTTAACCAAGGAAGTGAAAAATCAATATGCTGAGAACTATAAGACACTGATGAAAGAAACTGAAGATACAAAAAAGTGGAAAGAAATCTCATACTTATGGATTGGAATACTCAATATTATTAAACTGTTCATACTTCCCAAAGCCATCTATAGACTCAGTGCAGTCCCTGTGAAAATTCCAATGGCGGACGCCGGGTGGCTCAGTCGGTTAACTGTCTGTCTTCAGCTCAGACATTGATCCTGGGTTCCTGGAATGGAGTCCCAAGTCAGGCTTTCTGCTCAGCAGGGTGTCTGCTTCTCCTTCTCCCTTGTCCACTCCCACTGCTTGTGCTCTCTCTCTTTCTCTCTCTCTCTCTCTGGCAAATAAATAAATAAAATCTTTTAAAAAAATGAGTCAGTTTTGCCAGGATTTTTTTTTTTTTAAAGATTTTATGTATTTATTTGACAGAGAAAAATCACAAGTAGATGGAGAGGCAGGCAGAGAGAGAGAGAAGGAAGCAGGCTCCCTGCTGAGCAGAGAGCCCGATGCGGAACTCGATCCCAGGACCCTGAGATCACGACCTGAGCCGAAGGCAGCGGCTTAACCCACTGAGCCACCCAGGCATCCCAGTTCTGCCAGGATTGCTCTGTTGAGGCAGACAGCATTTTTTAATTGAAATTGATATGCTTATTCTAATGTTTATATGGAAATGGAAAGGTTAACCTAACCCAGAAATGGATCCACACATATGTACAATTGACTTCCTGAAGGCATCAAAGCATCTCAGTGGAAAGGAAGGGCATTCCAGCAATGCTGGAGCAATTAGCTATCTGCATGAACCTTGATACTTCCGTAAACTACACAAAAGGAGGATACCTAAGATGAACCAAAGGGCTAAACATGAAAGCTAAAATTATAAGGCTTCTATAAGTAAATACAGGAAAATATCAGTGTGATTTGTAGTAGGCAGATATTTCTTGGCTCTGACAAAGAAAATAGGGGCGCCTGGGTGGCTCAGTGGGTTAAAGCCTCTGCCTTCGGCTCAGGTCATGATCCCAGCGTCCTGGGATCTAGCCCCACATTGGGCTCTCTGCTCAGCAGGAACCCTTCTTCCCCCCCATCCCCCACTGCCTGCCTCTCTGCCTACTTGTAATTGCTCTGTCAAATAAATAAATAAAATCTTTAAAAAAAAAAAAAGAAAGAAAGAAAATAACAAATGATTTTTAGGTATAACTTAAAAACTTTTGCTCACTGAAAACTACCATTAAAATAAATACGCAGGCGACATATTGGGAATAAATATTTCCAAAATGTATATCTGA
The DNA here is from genome assembly GCF_964662115.1 of Mustela nivalis. Lineage (NCBI taxonomy): Eukaryota > Metazoa > Chordata > Mammalia > Carnivora > Mustelidae > Mustela > Mustela nivalis. Next base: position 28,993,298 of record NC_139035.1, read on the forward strand.
AAAATGACCTATATCTAGAAAATATAAAGAACTCTATAAGTTAATAATAAAAAGTCTGGTTCAAATAACGAGACAAAACACTTGAATAGACACTTGCAAATAAGCACGTAAGAAAATATTCAACATCATCAGTCATCGGAAAAATGTAAATTGAAAGCGCAATGAAGTGCCACTACACACACCCCAGAATGGCTAACGCTGAAACAACTAGTAACACCAAATGTTGTCAAGGGTGTGGAGCTACATTAATTCCTGGGCTTTTTTGGTGGCATTGTGAAATGGTCTACCACTTTGGAGAAAAGTGTAACATGTTTTACAAAATTAAATCTATGCCTGCCCTTTGATCCAGCTGTTTTCCTCCAAGGCATTTACTTAAGAGAAGTGAAAACAGCTGTCCACAGAAGAATGGCTACATACTAGAATGTTCACAGCACCTTTGTTCATAATTTTAAAGCCCAAACCTGGAATCGACAACAGGGAAATGGATAGACATAAGATAATATTTTTTAAAATTTTTATTTATTTATTTGACAGAGATCACAAGTAGGCAGAGAAGCAGGTGGAGAGAGAGAGGTAGAAGCAGGCTCCCTGCTGAGCAGAGAGCCTGATGCGGGGCTCGATCCCAGGACCCCGAGATCATGACGGGAGCTGAAGGCAGAGGCCCAACCCACTGAGCCACCCAGGCGCCCCAACATAATATTTTCTTATAATGGAATATAAATTGGCAATTAAGAGAAACTGCTGACTTGTAGATTCACTTCAGACAATATCCTGAGCAAAAGAAGCTGAAAGCTACAGAATGCATATTGTTAGGTTTTCATTTCTATGAAGTTGTAGAATGAGCAAAATTGATTCATGGCAGAAAAATACCAGAGGAGTAGTTGCTGCTGAAGAAGGTATTGATTAGGAAGGAGGAACTTTCTGGAATGATAGGAATACTCCATGACTTGATAAAGGTTTGTTTTACATGGATATTTACCATAACTTACAGAACTATACACTTACATATGTTTCATTGTATGTAAATTTTACCTAGAAAGAAAAGTGCTGTAAACAAACAAGATTCCACTTTCCTTACTGCAAAAATTTTTTTAGTAAATAAGTAGTGGTAGACCAAATTTTCCTCAAAAACAATAACAAAATGAATTTTTTAAAAAAGATTTTATTTATTTGACAGAGAGAGACACAGCGAGAGAGGGAACACAAGCAGGGGGAGTGGGAGAGGGAGAAGCAGGCTTCCTGCCCAGCAGACAGCCCGGTGCAGGACTTGATCCCAGGATTGGGGATCATGACCTGAGCCAAAGGCAAACGCTTAACAACTGAGCCACACAGGCACCCCAACAAAATGAATTTTAAAAGCAAATTGGGGGTTTTGCAGTAAGAGCAGAGCAGGCAGGTATAAAGTGTCTGGGCTTTGTGAATGGCTCATAGTACAGAGTGAAAAGCTGAGGAGTTCTGACAAACACCAAGGTGCTCAATGTGATGGTAAGTCTGAGTAATGGAGTAGTCTTGGGGAAATGTCTAGATAGCACAGTGGAGCACACTGGACAGGAAATTGTTCATTAGACGTCCATTACTCCAAATGACTCTAGAACTAAAAGTGTGAGGTCAGGGACTCAGGGTATGAAAAAGATTTTGAAATCATTTGTTTGTTAGGAAATTGTGAGAATCTGAAGTATCCCAAAGGTAATGTAGTTTGTCTAAGTTGAAGGGGTAAAGGGAAAGAGACCATCACGAAGACAGGAAAGATATGATTTATAGAAATAAATAGAGTTAAGATTTGACAGTTTTGGGGTGCCTGGGTAGCTCAGTCATTAAGCATCTACCTTCAGCCAAGGTCATGATCTCAGGGTCTTGGGATCAAGCCCCACATGGGGCTCTCTACTTGGCGGGGAGTCTGCTTCTCCCTCTCCCACTTCCATGCTTGTGTTCCCTTTCTTGCTATGTCTCTCTCTGTCAAATAAATAAATCAAATCTTTAAAACAAATAAAAAATAAAAAATAAATAAAATAGAAGTTTTGATAGTTTCTTGTTAACCCAAACTCTGAGTGGTAGCCCATACCTGAGGCTCTGACCCATAATCTTTAAAGCTGTCCTTTGATGTCTGTAATAAAATTGCTTTCTAGACTTTCGGGGTGCAATTAGGTGTACTCACCACATTACCAGCAAACCATCTGCTGTGCTTAAAGAACTGCATCTTGGAGCTCCTGGGTGGCTCATTCAGTTGAGCATCTGCCTTTGGCTCAAGTCATGATCTCAGGGTGCTGGGATCAAGCCCAGCATTGGTCTCCCTGCTCAGTGGGGAGTCTGCTTCTCCTTCTGGCCCTCCCCCCACTCATGCATGCACTTGCTCTCTCTCTTTTGAAGATTTTATTTGATAGAGAGAATTGTAGGACAGAGGGAGAAGCAGAGTCCCTGCTGAGTAGGGAGCCCAATGCAAGGCTCCATCTTGGGACTCCAAAATCATGACCTGAGCCGAAGGCAGATCTTTAACCAACTGATACCCAGGCACCCCTCTCTTAAATAAATAAATAAAATCTTTGAAAAAAAAGAAGAGGAAGAAGAACTGCATCTTTTTCTTGCATTGTGCATTTGGCCTTATAAACATCCAAAGGAACAGAGTGGCCATGTAATTTATCACCCAAGTGGGTATACTTCTGAATGTGAGAGGAGGTACTGTTAATAACTGAACTGGGATAACAGGTGTAAATGAACATTGTCCTGGGTTAACCAGCTAATGGGGTCACTCTCCTTAAAGGATGCATTGGAAAATTTTTTTCTTATTATTAAATGATCTCAGAAGCCATAGGATAATGCTGGTAACCACAATAACATGTTTTTTTCTTATTTTCCTGAACTTGGCATTCTGACCTAGAATCTACTTTTTCCTGAGTGATCATGTATACTAACATAGGTTGCTGCTCTTGTTTTTGGTGATTTTTTAGCTTTGCATTGTCAGCACAGTGATACCATATGAAAATGACTGTCAAAGGGCCCCCTGGGTGGCTCAGTGGGTGCCACTCTTGGTTTCGGCTCAGGCCATGATCTCATGGTGGTGGGATCAAGCCCCACTTTGGGCTGTGTACTCAATGCAGAGTCTGCTTGAGATTCTCTCTCGCTCGGGTGTGTGTGCTCTTTCTCTAAAATAAATAAATCTTTTTAAAAAAGAGAGAGAGAGAAATCACTGTTAAGGAGAGCGCTGCATTAGAGACAAAGAAGTTTAAACCAAAATATATTTTAGTTTTTCAGCCACTTAAGTAAAACTGAATAGAAGCTAGTCATCACTTGAACAAATAGATATTCCTGTTATAGTAGCGGAACCTGACTTACACTTCAGATATAGATCTGTGGAAGAGGGGTGTAAATGTCCTCTGCAAGGGCATCTAGTGGCTCAGTCAGTCAAGCATCTGCCTTGGCCTCAAGTCATGATCCTGCAGTCCTGGGATCAAGCCCCGCATCAGGCTCCTTGCTGAGCAGGGACCCTGCTTCCCCCTCTGCTCCCCTCCTTGCTTGGGCACTTGCACTCACTCACACACTCTCTCTCTCTCTGACAGATAAATAATAAAATCTTAAAAAGAAAAAGTTACTGAGACTTGTTTTATAGCCTAGCAGATGGTCTGTCTTACAGAATGTCCCATGTGTGTTTCAGAGGATTGTTTCAGTGTTGGATCAAGTGTTCCATATATGTGAGTTAGACATATGGTTGAGAGTATTGTTTATACCTTCTGTACTGCCCTCTGACCTTCCTTGTTTCTGATGAGATTGTCTCTGATGAGATGTACCTGTTAATATTGTTGCTGTTCTGTATGTGATGTCATTTTTCTCTTGATGCTTTCAGTATTCTCTCTCTGTCCTTAGACTTTGGAAATTTTAGGTGTGATGCTCTTTGTATTTCATTGAGCTCTTTGAATGTTCAGTGAGCTTCTTGGCTTGGTAGATTAATTTTTATTTTTTTATTTTTATTTTTTAAAGATTATTTATTTATTTATTTGACAGACAGAGATCACAAGTAGGCAGAGGGAGGCAGAGAGAGAGAGGAGGAAGTAGGCTCCCCACTGAGCAGAGAGCCCAATGTGGGGCTCGATCCCAGGACTCTGGGCTCATGACCTGAGCTGAAGGCCTTTGCTTTTGCCACCGAGGCGCCCCAGCAGATTAATTTTTTAATCGAATATGGGAAATTTTTTGCCATTGGTTCTTCAGTTATTTTTTCTGCTTTCTGTCTTTTGGGACTTTCATTACAAATATGTTGGAAGCTTGATATCTTTCTGTAGGTGTCTGAAGCTCTGTTCTTTTTCTTCCAATCTTTTTTCTCTCTGTTCTTTGGATTGAATAATTTCTCTTGGTCTCTGATTAATAGATCATAATCCAGACTTCTACAATACATTATTTGAAACCAAATTCAGTGATTCTTCTACTATCTCAAATTTCCTCTTTATATCTAGAGTTCTCATCTGATTCTTTTCTAGGTTCTATTTGTCAAGATATCCTATCAAGTATTGCCATCTTTCTTTTAATTCTCTGAACATATTTATAGTATCTACTTTTTTTATATAGTATCTACTTTTTTTTTTTTAAGATTTTATTTATTTATTTGACAGAGAGATCACAAGTAGGCAGAGAGGCAAACAGAGAGAGAGAAAGGAGGAAGCAGGTTCCCTGCCAAGTGGAGAGCCCAATGCGGGACTCGATTCCAGGACCCTGAGATCATGACCTGAGCCAAAGGCAGAGGCTTAACCCATTGAGCCACCCAGGCACCCTAGTATCTACTTTTGAAGTCTTTGCTAAATCTATCATTTCTGTCAATTTCTACCTAATACCCCTTTTATCCTGATTAAGAGTCCTGCTTTTTTATTTCATTACATGTCTAATAATTTTTGGTAGGAAACGACATTTTAGGGACACCTGCATGATTCACTTGGTTAAGCAGCTGCCTTTGGCTCACATCATGATCCCAGGGTACTGGGATCGAGCCCCGCATCAGGCTCCCTGCTCAGTGGAGAGCCTGCTTCTCCCTCTTCCTCTGCCTGATGCTCTGTCTACTTGTGCTCTCTCTCTCTATCCCTCTGTCAAATAAAATCTTTTTTTCAAAGATTTATTTATTTATTTGACAGATTACAAGGCAGAGAGAGAGAGGAAGGGAAGCATGCTCCCCGCTGAGCAGAGAGCCTGATAAAAATAAAATCTTTAAAAAGAAAAACTTGACATTTTAGATAATGATCATAGTAACACTGCCTTCTAATTTTTTGATAGTTGTGTTTGCTTTCATAACTTGTCTTGTGCAACTGCTGATATTCTCTGGTCAGGTTTTTTATTCTTATATTTTTAAGTTTGGCTTCCTAGGAGTTGCATCTGTGTCCATAGAACTTAGTGACCAACCAGTGAGTTGGGCAGAGGTTGTACACAAGCATCTTAATAAGAAAGGCCTCAGATCGATCCATATATGCGTTGGGATACAAAGTTGCTGTCAGTTTTCAAGTGAACCTTAGCTTTTACTTTTTACCAGGCTTGCTTACATCTTCTCTACCCATTCACATAGTTTTCCAGTGAGCTAGGGACTTATGGAGAGCTTTTGGCCTTTTATGGCTCTTTAGTTTCTAGGATCTCCCTGTTCTGTCACTCACCTCAGCCAGAACTATACCTTGGGCTTACAGAACTGTGAGCTTCTCTTACTCTCCTGGTCAAGTTTACCACTTTTAACTGGCAGGGTTACAGGTATTACCCATTGGTCTGCATTGAGTTTGCCCCCTCTGGCAGTCACAGCCATTCATTAGTAAAATAATTCCTACCAACCAAGGGAGTGGTGATGGTGAGGATGTGAAAAGCCATAGGCAGAAAGGCCACTGACTTCCCCTGTCCTTACCTGAAGCTTTAACAACTTTTTAACAATAAGCATTTCTTTTTTTTTTTTTCCTTTCAAGATTTATTTGTTTCTTTGAGAGATAGCATGAGGGGAGGGCAGAGGGAGAGGGAGAGAAGCAGACTCTGTGCTGAGCATGGAGCCTGACACAGCAGGACTTGATCCCATAACCCCAAGACCATTACCTGAGCCAAATTCAAGAGTTGGATACCCAACTAACTAAGCCACCCAGACGCCCTAACAGTAAATGCTATGTAATTGGGTTATTTTTTTTTCCACTTTATTTTTTCAGTGTTCCAAAATTCATTGTTAATGCACCACCCCCAGTACTCCATGCAGTACGTGCCCTCCATAATACCCACCACCAGGCTCACCCAACCCCCAACCCCCTCCCCTCCAAAACCCTCAGTTTCCATAATTGTTTTTTGCATTTGGTCCATTTCCAGAACCCTGCAGTGGTTGTCTTTGACAGTCACAGCCGAGGTGCAGTACACCACCTCTGCTAGTATGAGAACAGTGGGAGCACTCCTGAAATTCAAGGTCCCAGATGCCAACCTTGCAGGCAGGCCTTTCTGAGGATCCCAGTCTGAGGCCTGGTGTATTAATCTTTTCTGAACATCATCCTGGTCTTTTTCGGTAGTTGAACTGTTCCTAGTGTTTCACTTGAGTATAATAATCAAAGTTCTTGGGGCGCCTGGGTGGCTCAGTGGGTTAAGCCGCTGCCTTCGGCTCAGGTCATGATCTCAGGGTCCTGGGATCGAGTCCCGCATCGGGCTCTCTGCTCAGCAGGGGCCTGCTTCCTTCCCTTCCCCTCTCTCTGCCTGCCTCTCTACCTACTGTGATCTCTCTCTGTCAAATAAATAAATAAAATCTTTAAAAAAAAAAAAATAATCAAAGTTCTTCTGTTGACTTTTTTTTTCTTCAATTTCAGGTTTAAAGCAATGATTTAAAAGTATTTTACCCTTATGTACCCATGTGGCTTTAAATCTTTAAAAATAAAATTTCCCCTGATATATGATTTCATTCATACATCAAATTAGCGATCATCATTTTTTAAAATTTGTTTTTATTTATATAAGATTTTATTTATTTATTTGAGAGAGAGTGAGCACAGGAGAAAGCATGAATGGGGGACAAGGCCAGAGGGAGAGGGAGGAACAAATTTCCAGTTGGGCAGGGAGTTTGACATGGGGCTTGACCCCAAGACCCTGGGATCATGACCTGAGCTGAAGGCAGACACTTAACTGACTGAGCCACCCAGGCACCCGATCATCATTTTTTTTTTAAGATTTTATTTATTTATTTGACAGCACAAGCAGGGGGAGCGGGAGGCAGAGGGAAAGGGAGAAGCAGACTCCCCTCTGAGTAGGGAGCCCAACTCGGGACTCTATCCCAGGACCCTGGGGTCATGACCTGAGCCAAAGGCAGATTCTTTTCCTTTTTTTTTTTTTTTTTAAAGATTTTTGTTTATTTATTTTGAGAGAGAGAGAGACAGAGTGAGAGAGAGCATGAAAGGGGAGTTCAGAGGGAAAAGCAGACTCACCATGGAGCTGGGAGCCTGATGCGGGACTCGATCCCAGAACTCCAGGATCATAACCTGAGCTGAAGGCAGTCGCTTAACCAACTGAGCCATCCAGGCGCCTTCTTTCTACATTTTAAATTACATGCTTGGAGCAGTCTTACATTTGACAGTTTGTTGTGTCTACCAAATATCTTAATACCTTTTTGTTTCTTTTCCCAGCTCGATTACGTGGTGTTCACGATGGTCTCTTCACTGGACAAATAGATGCTGTGGATACTTTTAATGCTACTTACAGAGTAACTTTTGATAGGGCAGGGCTTGGAACCCATACCATCCCTGACTATGAAGTTCTTGTAAGTATTTAATAATACGCTTGTGTCTTCTGCCTATTAAATATGTTATTTGAGATGCCTGTCTGGCTCAGTTGGTAGAGCACATGACTCTTGATCTTGGGCTTGTGAGTTCGAGCTCCCCGCTGGGTGTGGAAATTACTTTGAAAATTAAAAAAAAAAAATTTTTTTTTTAAGATTTTATTTATTTGAAAGAGAGAGAGCACAAGCATGAGGAACAGTAGGCAGAGGGAGAAGCAGGGTCCCCACTGAACAGGAAGCCTGATGCAGGGCTTGATCCCAAGACCCTGGGATCATGACCTGAGCAGAAGGCAGACACTTAACTGACTGCAAACAAACCAGATGCCTCAAAAATGTAAAAAATCTTAAAGCTGTGTTATGTAGAATTTTCTATGGACTGTATTTTGTGATAGATTCAAGACTTCGGGTCATGGAGGAAGATCCTTAGGCGTTCACAGTCCTGCCGGCTAGGCCCCTGGACCAGAACTCTACTCAAGTCTTCAACATTGTCTAGAAGTGAACATCCTTCCACTGTACCTTACCCACACAGCATTTTAGTGTGACAGAGCCAATCCCTCCTCCTTCAATAACCTTGGAAAATAAGCTGCATGACACTTTTATTCCAAAGCTTTGTTGTTAAAGTTTGGTCGTCTCACAAAATGATTTTAAAAGTATGAAGTAGGGCGCCTGGGTGGCTCAGTGGGTTAAGCCTCTGCCTTCAGCCCAGGTCATGGTCTCAGGGTCCTGGGATCGAGCCCCACATCAGGCTCTCTCTGCTCAGCAGGAAGCCTGCTTCCTCCTCTCTCTCTGCCTGCCGCTCTCCCTACTTGCGATCTCTCTCTCTCTGTGTCAAATAAATAAAATCTTAATAAAAAAAATAAATAAAAATAAAAAATAAAAGTATGAAGTAACATCTTGTACGTTAGGATTTGTTCTGTTTCATCCTCAGAATTATACAGGATGGCTTTTAATTACCCTCACTTTTTTCATGATGAAACTTAAGGCATAGTACATTAAGTAATTTATTCAAGGCTCTAGAGCTGGTAGAGATAGGCTGAGACCAGAATCTGAATCCTTTGAATTCTTGAATCAGTCCTTTAAACTACTAGGCCATTATTTCCCAATCATGTTTGATTTAGCAAAGTCATAAGAGTTATGCACCTTTCTAATAAGTCAAAATAACTTTAAGAACCAAACAACTCTGGGCGCCTGGGTGGCTCAGTGGGTTAAGCCGCTGCCTTCGGCTCGGGTCATGATCCCAGGGTCCTGGGATCGAGTCCCGCGTCGGGCTCTCTGCTCAGCGGGGCGCCTGCTTCCCTCTCTCTCTCTCTCTGCCTGCCTCTCTGTCTACTTGTAATCTCTGTCTGTCAAATAAACAAATAAAATCTTTAAAAAAAAAAAAAAGAACCAAACAACTCTGCAGTGTAATAAAGTTTTTAAAAAGTTGAATAATTAACTTTTTTTCTAAGATTTTAAAGTAATCTCTACACCCAATGTAGGGGTTGAATTTACAACCCTAGATCAAGAGTTGCAAACTGTACTTACTGAGCTGGCTGAGAGCTTTAATAACAAACTTTTTATTTTTTAAAGATTTTTATTTATTTATTCCACAAAGAGCACAAGCAGGGAGAGCAGCAAAGAGAGAGGGAGAAGCAGGCTGTTGAGCAAGGAGCCTGATGTGGGGCTCAATCCCAGAACCCTGGGATTATGAACTGAGCTGAAGGCAGATGCTTAACTGACTGAGCCACCCAGGTGCCCCAGTAATGAACTTTTTATAATAGAATTGTTTGCCACTAAGAATTATGGAAATAAAATTGTTCACTTTGTCACCTCCCTTTTTAAATTTCTTTGTTATAAACTTGATTTTTAAAAATCAAGTTATGACCTTACAACTGAAAATCAAAATTTCTTGGGATACCTGGCTTGCTCAGGTCATGAGGGTCCCAGGATCGAGCCCTACATCAGGCTCCCTGCTCAGCAGGGAGTTTGCTTCTCCCTCTGCCACCACTCCCCCTGCTTGTCCTCTCTCTCTCTGCCAAATAAATATATAAAATACTTTTGAAAAGTCATAATTTCTTTATCTTCTTAGTGCAAATATAGAAGAATCTTCTTTTTCTGATGCATACTTTTTAAAAATTAATACTGTTTATTGTGAGGTTTTCCTCAAACATACTTTTTAGAGAGGAGAAATAGGAGAGAAAGAAAATTTGGACTACATCTGTAGAGCTAAGTACACCAACCTTAAGTATTTTTCCATAAAGGATGCAATCTTTCAACCTCCCCTTTCAAAAAAGGAAAATTGCTTTTCCAGCTCATTAATGTAATTTGCTTTATGAGATCACCCAAGTATTTCTCCCCGGCCGGTAAGTAAGAGTGGATTGGGAGTACACTAGGTAATACTGAGCCAGCCTTTAGCAAACAGGAAGCACCAGTGGTCAGTTTTATATTTGTTTAATATTTCATTTCCTAACTGTTTCGATCCAGTGGTCTTTTTCTTTTCTTAATTCTTCTGTTTTGTGAGTTTAGCCTTTTGATAGCAAAGTAGTATTTTCATTCTCTGACTTATGTTTTAGGCCTTTGACCTTTGTAAGATCGTAGATTCTGTGGTGAATATCTCCAGGTGCAATGTCATGTTTATAAAGCTGAGATGGTCGGTAAAGTTCTTCAAGACCTGTGCACTTTTCTCTTTTCTCAAAGAGTAATGAGCCTCATGAGACGATGCCAATTGCTGCCTTTGGACAAAAACAGCGGCCTTCTCGATTCTTTATGACTCCACCACGATTACATTATACTCCTCCTCTCCAGTCACCGATTACAGTAAATAATATTTTTTAAATGTCATCAGTAATTTAAAGTATTATTATGAATGTGAGTTATGTTTTTATGAAATACACATCTATTACAGCAACTTCAGGAGGTAGCTACATTATTATAAGTTGTCAGTTATTATATAAGTAAATAGTTGCTTCAACTCTGGAAATATTTGTAAGATTTTTAATGTAATATTATAATTTGATTTATTTTTTATCTAAAAATAAAATGCTTTCTTTTGAACAGTCAGTGGTTAAATGATTCCCTTTTATTCCCATAGGATAATGATCCTTTACTAGGACAGTCGCCTTGGAGAAGTAAGATTTCTGGCTCTGACACTGAAACGTTAGGTGGTTTTCCAGTAGAATTCCTTATCCAAGTGGTAAGAATTGCTCTGAGTATCTTGGCTTGTTTATGAAAAAAAACTGAACAGCTTTTGTGTTAATTAAAATAGAAAATCTTTCTATGACCAAATATTTTTACTTTTTCTTTTCTTTTTTTTTTTTTTTTAACCATTGTGTTGGTTTTAAGAACACTGTTATTTCCGGGACGCCTGGGTGGCTCAGTTGGTTGAGCAGCTGCCTTCGGCTCAGGTCATGATCCCGGCGTCCTGGGATCGAGTCCCACATCGGGCTCCTTGCTCTGCAGGGAGCCTGCTTCTCCCTCTGCCTCTGCCTGCCATTCTGTCTGCCTGTGCTCTCTCTCTCTCTGATAAATAAATAAAATCTTTAAAAAAAAAAAAAAAAAGAACACTGTTATTTCCAAGCAGCATCTTTTTCTGCCATGGGTCCTGTCCTCATGCTTTAATAAATACACACACATACACACACACACAAATTGTTCTTTCCAGCAAAGCTTGAAAATAAAAGTCAGGGCACCTGCATGGCTCAGTTGGTTGAATGTCTGACTCTTGATTTCAGCTCAGTTCATGATCTCAGGGTTCTGAGAACAAGCCCTACATCAGGCTCTGCACTTAGTGGGGAGTCTGCTGGAGATTCTCTTTCCCTCTGCTCTTCCAATTCGTTCATGCTCTCTCTCTCTAACAAATTAATTAATTAATTAACTAATAATACTATCAATAAAAATAAAGTAACCTTAAGGAAGTGAAAGTTGTAACACTCAAAAAAGACTTAGAGGCTTTTTTGTTGAGCTCTTCTTGGGTTTGGTTCTTATTTTGCTGTGTTAAGGACTCTAACGTTATAGCATATGCTCTGTCAAACCTGAGTGGTTGGCTGTTAATAACTTGTATAAGTATAAAGGCCTTTATTAGGGACCTCAGTGCATGCTGCTGTTATC